>NW_020954556.1:15991691-16083146 GCF_900497805.2 Vombatus ursinus
CACACACACACACACACACACACACACACACACACACACACACACACCTCTGGGACATTTTACTTGAGACTTTCTATATTGGCTTGGCTGTGGAATCATTACCGACTACCCATGCCTCCAATGAATCCACTAACCATGTGTATCAATATATCAGCTGATTCTGCAGCATAGCATAGTAGATAGTAGAGCCATGTTGAATACTTTTCTGTCTTTCACTCATATTAGCTGTGTGCTCATAAGCAAACCACTTAATATCTCAGTGCCTTAGATGATTCTCTGAGAAGCTGTGTCTGAGACATTGCTATATTGTAGTACATTGGTATATAATGTCTAAGACATTTCCATATTGGAAATTCTCTTGTCCTGTGAAATCATGGATTCAGTGTTCCCCTTCCCCTATTCCCACCCCCCCAAAAAAACCCACACAAGAAAATAAAATCACAAGACATCCAGGGCAAGATGTATATTTGCAGGAATGCCAGGATTCCTTAAATATTTCACTTGGCCCAGTCATTTTTTCTCAGGTTCAATCTAATTTTATTTAAGTTTTGAATTTGTAGGTGGCTGCTAATTTGAATGACATTATTATCCATGTGTAGAAATATGCACATCTACCTTTTCTTAAAGAAAAATTTTAACTTGGGAAACGAAAAATAAAAAAATAAATTATGTATTTTAAATGTGTGTAGCAAGAACTATCTTATTACACCAGAAGTAGATACTATCTATTCTTTATAGTCATTTTGTAAAGTTTAAGAACTGTACTGTGTCTACTTCTGAATGAACTTGAGATTTTGTATGGATTAAAACCTGCTAAGAACAGATATCTAAAGACATGACAGAAAAAAGATTTTCTGAAGGAAGCCGGAGTGATAGATGCTTTTTAGATAATAATCAGATTCTAACACTTGGGAAATAAGTTTCTAGCAGTGAAGACAAACCATATCGGGTCATATAGTTTTCACATTATTACAATTAAAAGACCAATTCATCTGGAGACTTTCTCCCCTAGAATCAGACCCAAGCACCGCTTTATCTCATAAGCCTTTGTATAAATAAAAGATAGAACAGCAAAGTAGATAATATAATCAATCAAGAAATCTGAAACTACAGATAAACCAATTGTTTAGCATGGTTTCATTCAAAGCAGCAAATACTTATTGGTGGAAAGAAGATTAAATTTGGAGTGAATGTATCTTGAGTTCAAATCCTAGCTGTGCCATCTACTACTTGTATAACCTTGAACAAGTCAAGTAACCAGTCTGGACCTCATTTTCCCCATTTGTAAAATAGGAATAATAATATTTCTTTTACCTGCCTCACAGGGTTATTGTGGGACCTTTGCTTGTAACTGTAAATCACTATAGAAATATAGGTTATTACAACCAATTCAAGGCATTGACAAGTGGCTTTTTCTTATGTGACAGATATGGCAGAAAATTGAAGATGCAGAATGGAGGCCTCAGACTTACCTCGAGCTAGAGGGGTTGCCTTGCATATTAATATTTAGTGGAATGGATCCCCATGGAGAATCCTTGCCAAGGTGAGCACATGTGTATAATCTATATTTCCACCTATTCTACACAGTAACAAGGTCTTGCATTTATATGGTTCTTTATAGTTGCAAAGTGCTTTTCTATATAGTATTTGCCCTGGAGATGTAGCCTTGTAAAGTGGTTAAGGCATTGGACTTGGAGGTAGGAAGATCTGAGTTCAAATCCTGCTTCAGACATTTACCAGCTGTGCAGCTTTGGTTGAGAATCTTAAATGTCTCTGTGCCTGTTTCTTCATCTGTAAAACAGTCATTTGAACAATGGCTTCTATATACTTTTCAGCCCTAAATCTATGCACCAATGATTTCTTTTGATTCTCATAACAAACAACCTTTTGAGGTAGGTACTACAAATATTGTTGCCCCTATTTTATAGATGAGGACAGTGAGGTTCATGGAGATCAAGTGACTTGCCCAAAGTCATGCTGATAGGAAGTCAAAAAACAGAGACTCAAAACTCATGTTTTCTGTCTGATTCCAGGTCTACTGCTTACCATGTTGCTAATAAGCGTGCTATTTGATAGGTAATGATAATGATGATGATGGTCATAATGATAACAATAATAACAATAATAGTTAACATTTATATAGCACCCACTATGTTCCAGGTACTGTGACAAGCAATTTACAAATATCTCATCAGATGCTCTCAACAACCCTGAGAGGTAGGTGTTGCTATTCTCCCCATTTTACAGATGAGTAAAATGAAGCAAATGGAAGTTAAAAGACTCGCCCAGGATCACACAGATAGTAACTGCCTTAGGCCAGTAACTGCCTTAGTCAGGCTTCCTGACTTCAAGCCTCTGGTGCTTTATCTAGTGTGCCACTTAGCTTTTGTGTTTTTATTTTTATTTTTATTTTTTAAGGCAGCTGGGGTTAAGTGACTTGCCCAGGATCACACAGCTAGTAAGTGTCAAGAGTTTGGTCTGAGGCTGGATTTGAACTCAGGTCCTCCTGACTTCAGGGCCAGTGCTCTGTGCCACCTAGCTGCCTCTTTTTACTTTCCTTCTTAAAATTAGTTGGGGCAGTGTAATGTAAGTGAAAACAGGTATCACATTTTGAGTCAGAAGAGCTAAGAGATGATTATGATGTGGTGCTGCAGATAAAGCCCCGACCCATGTTCAAATTCTGCCTCAGATACTTTCTAGCTATGTGGCCCTGAACAAGTCACAATCTCTACCTGCCTCAGTTTCTTCATCTATAAAATGGGGTTAATAATAGCACCTATCTCCCAGGGTTGTTGTGAAAATTAAATGAGTTAATATTTGTAAAGCATTACACAAATGCTAACTATTATTAAGATCTAGGCTTCACTGCTTATTATACTATCTTTTTGCTTTTTTGAAAATCAGGATAATATTTGCCCATCTCTAGACCTGTGGTACCTCTCCAGTTCTCAGAGATCTTTCAGATGTATCTAATAGTGGCTCAGCAATTACATCTTCGAATTATTTCAGTCAGTACCTGGAGACCTAGGTCATCTGGGTCAGGTGATTTGGGTTCCCTAGGCATTCTCTTACTGCCTTTGACCTGGGTATCATTTCCCTGTTCTCCACTTCTGCTCTGTCCTTCTAGTTCAGTGTTCATTCTTTTTGGTAAAGGCAGAAGCAACATAAGAAGCAAGCTATTCTGCTTTCTCCCTCTCTGTTACCAATTGTCATCATCCTTTCTACCCTAAGAGTGGTCTTGTCTCTTCCTTTGTTCTCCTATTTCCCTTGATATAGCTTTTTTTTTTTTTTTTTTTTTTTTTTGCTTAGCTTTCAACACCAGGCTCATATCATTCTGAGCCTTAATACACTTGATATTATTCTTATGGTACCAAACTTTTGTATTCATCCTCTTTCTCTCATTGTGTGTGTGTGTGTGTGTGTGTGTGTGTGTGTGTGTGTGTGTGTGTAGATATATGTCTTTCTGAAGTCCAAGTTAGTTGCTGAGTTCTCTGGAGGTCCATGTTTATTTCTTTAGACAATTCTCCTTTTTATTCCTCATTATAATTATTTTTAACTATGAAGCTCTTTAGACAAACTTATATCTAGTCTCTCCTTTCCTATTCTTGGTTGAATTTTTGAACCCGTATTGAAGTTTCACAAAGGTAAATTCATTCTATTAGATTCTGTCCATTGTTCTAGCCTGTAGAGATGTTTTGGGAACCTGACTCTGTCATATTCATACACTGTTCTAGCTATCCCTGTCAGCTCTGTGTTTTCTGCAGATTGATGATCATGCCATTTAGACCTTTATCCCAATCAGTAATAAGTAATAAAGCAGCACTGAGCCAAGCATAGTAGTAGACTATTACCTCTTTCAGAGTAGAGGTCATGTCTTGTTCTGTCTTGTGTCTCCCATAGCATATATCATAATTGCGGACATACTCTTGGGGCGCAGTGAAGACATGCTGATGGGTTGGTTTTTGTGACTAAGAGCATATAAGAACATATATTCTGCTTGTTTTCCTTCCCTCCATTCCTTTTTCTGGTCTACCCAGAACTCAACATTTTGAGGAAGTATTTCAGGTGATGGTGGGTAATGTCTGGGAAACAACCAGAGCCATTTATCTCATTTTCTTATCTATTCTTAGGTCTTTAAGGTACTGTGACCTGCGCTTAATAAACTCATCCTCCTTGGTGAGAACAACCTTAGAGCAAGAGCTTGGCTTGGCAGCCTATTTTGTGAGTTCTGAAGTCCCCATGGAGAAAGTGACCGTAGGTGAGGTCTTGGAAAGTGACCCGGAGAAGCTGAGCAGTACAGATAATGAAGATGAAGAGATAGTGACTGAAGGTGTGTGGGCATGTATGGAATGAATGACTCTGGCAGGCCCTTCAATCTACAGGTTGACTTCTTCCCAATCAAACTCCTTAACAGAAATGGTAGACTTTGCAAGTTAGTATTATACACATTGTAAAATGGAGTCCTGAAGATACTTTTAATGTAGTTCACTCCATTGATGGTATAGACAGTCCAAATTCTGGTTTGTTTTGACCTAGTTCTACAACCTGGTCTTGCCCTACATTTCAGACTTATTTTGTATTGGTCTCTGCTATATGTTCTGTGCTGTAGCCCAACTGCATTGCTGATCACGCCCTAAATTTACCCTGTGATTTTCAACTTCTTTGTCCATGTTCAACTTCCCTCTGCATGGAGCTTCCTCTGTTTTCTTCTTCTCCTGTGGACATCCAACCCATCCTCATCAAGTGTCACCTCCTCCCTCATTACTCCAGCGGTAACTGAGTTGTTTGTACCCCTCAAACATACTTCTTCTGTAATACTGTCTTTTTATTTTCATAGTGTCCCCCTATTAAATTGTAGGCTCCACTGGGATCAGGGAACTGTGTTATGTCTCATCTAAACTTTGTAGCTGTTGTGTTATTGAGAACAGTGCTCACACAAAGTATGTATTTGATAACTTTTTGGGGAATTGAAATGCTAGGGAGAATACTGCCTAGTATAAGCTTTACCTGTTTATTAGGTAAAAATAACGTTAATACTTTTTTTGTTTTGGAGATTTAGAAGAACGGACTAAATTCTAGAAAGGCTGTAAAATCCTATCTTGTATTTAAAGAACAAAGACAAAAATGGAAATCATCAAAGCACAAAGTAGATTGTTCAGGTTTTAGCAGCGAGTCTAGGAAAGAAAAAGAATTCCCTATAAAGAAAGACAAGTTTCATTTGAAATTTCTGTCCGCGTCTGTGTTTTTTTTAATAGGTTCTGTGTCAGAGAAGAGAAGTCCTGTCAAAAGGGAGAGATCGTGTTCCCATGATTCTGTATCTTCATCTCTTTCTTCAAAAACTTCAAGTAAGAATTTTCAAATGGGAAAGATCATAGCAATAGGTTTTTTATTACAGTATTTTGGAGAGGAACTCAAGAGGCAGTGCAGTATGGTGAGAAAAGCAATGGGTTTGGAGTCAGAGGACACACAAATCCTTCCTCCATCATTTACTAATCTCTAGGCCTCAGTTTCCTCATTAGTATATAGAAGAGGTTGGAATAGATGACTTTTAAGATTCAGCTCTAAATCTATGATTACAAGTGATCCATATTTTGAATTAAGATTATCATCATTTTTGTGGGGGATAGTATTACTGTTGCTTCAAAAGAAATACCTAATGATACCTATAATGATGATACCTAACATTTATATGGTGCTTACTATGTGCCAGGCACCGTGCTATGTGCTTTATCCTTATTGTCTCATTAGATGCTCACAACAACCTTGGGAGGTAAATGCTATATTTTTCCCATTTTTACAGATGAGGAAACTGAGGCAAATAGAAGTTAAGTGACTTGCCCAGGGTCAGATAGTGTCTGAAGTTGGATTTGAACTTGAGTGTTCCTGACCCCATGCTCAAGGCTTTATCCACTATGCCATTTAATTGCCTACCATACAAAGTATATCTGCTTCTCTCTATACTTATATAGAATTCACCATCTAAATCTCTCACTACTAGGAATATTCAAGTGGGTCCTGAGACCTTGAGTAATTCCTGTTTGATATGACTTTGGTAGTTCTTTTCATTGTCCTATCTTGTTCTGGACACTATGCTTCTATTCATGAAGGCTAGGATAGCTTAGTTTTTTTGAGCACCAAGACATATTATTGATTTATATTGAGCCTATAGGCCATTAATCCCCCCCATATCTTTCTTTAAAATTTATGTTATCTGTTGTTTAGCTACATATTCTTCAAGCTGTATGTAGTAGAGTACTTGGTTTTTTTGAACCTAAGTGTAGGTCTAGGACTTCATAATTTATTAAATTCATCATTCCATTGTCCCAAAATCATAACCAATAGTTGGTTGGTTATTCCAGCTTTGCATGATGCTTTCTTAGGTTATCAGCTATAGCGATTTCAAATTTAATCTAGCATATGAAACTTTTCTTACAAAAATAATGTTTCAAGGTAATACCACTTTCATCTCCATCTCCTAGAATCCTCTTGAAATTTCCTTCAAAACTCAGTCCAGGGGGCAGCTAGGTGGTGCAGTGGATAGAGCACCGGCCCTGGATTCAGGAGGACCTGAGTTCAAATCCGGTCTCAGCCACATAACACTTACTAGCTGTGTGACCCTGGACAAGTCACTGAACTCCATTGCCTAACCCAAAAAAACAAAACAAAACAAAAAAACTCAGCGCAAGAACTGCTTTCTACATAAAGCCTTTCCTGATCCTCTCAACTGTTAGTACCTCTTCACCAATTATCAGATATATATTTTGTATATGCCTATAAATATATGTGTATATATGTGTGTGTATATATATATATTAATATGTGTGTAAACACACACACTAATGTAAGCTCCTTGAACGGAGAGATTATTTCATTCTTTTGTATACCCAGAATCTGTCTTATGGTCACTGCTGGTTGATTGATTGATCTATCCATTTCAATTTTTCATTGAGGAAAACGCAACTCAGCATATAGTTTGTGGTTGTCATCCCTGAGTTAGTTAGTATAAATGCTGGCCTGAAATACAGCTTTTCTTTTCAGGTATGGCCTTTGGCAATGAATCATCTCCACCCATAATAGCATTGGGTGAGAGGGCCAGATCCCCATATCCTTCCCTCAACAGTGTGATGGAAGATGGTGCAGCTGCCTGTGAGAAGCAGAGACAGAAAGTAAGTCAAGGTGCTCAGACTACCACCAGCAGGCACTGCCCTGGGCCAGGAGAACAAGACATGTGCCCGAATCCAAAACCAAACCTTAAAAGTGTCCAGGTTTCAGTCGCCTCCTCATCTTCACCATATTCTTCCTCTTCCTCTTCTTCCTCTTCTGCACCGACTTCAAATGCTTTCATCTTGCAGAACTCCCAGTGCTCCATGACCAAAGGATTGAAGCAACCCCCTGTAGTTTTCCTGCCCAAGTTGGTGTATGACATGGTTACTTCCACAGACAGCAGCGGCCTTCCTAAGGCATCTTCCCTTCTGCCCTACCATTCAGTCATGTGGGCCAGTTCTTTCCGCCCTCTCTTGAGTAAGATGATGACCTGCACGGAGCAATCTCTCTATTACCGCCAGTGGACTGTCCCCAAACCCAGCCACATGGACTACAATAATAGAAATGAGGGCAGAATGGACAACTTTCACCCGAGGAGACTGCTATTGAGCGGTCCCCCTCAGGTACGTTAATTGTAAGCTTGGGGTGTATGTAGTGTTCTTGATTTTGACTTTCTTATTCCTATTTACCAGTAGGTTCTTAGTCTAGTAGAATAACCCTTTCTTTGGGATTTAAAAAAAAAACACAACTATTTGCTCTAGTTATACCATCTGATTAATCAGTCAGCAAGCATTTATTATGCATTTACTTTGGACCAGGAACAGTGATTAGTAATGGGACTTAGTAATTATGGGACATTACTTATGAAAGGGAACTGTATGGTCCCTGATCTCTAGGAGCTCATATTCTGCTGGGAAAAAATTGTTCATACAAGATTTATACAGTAGAAATGGAAGGTGATCTCCAAGGGATTGTAGTAGGAGAGAGAGAGAGAAGGAGAGAGAGAGAGAGAGAGAGAGAGAGAGAGAGAGAGAGAGAGAGAGAGAGAGAGAGAGAGAAAGAGAGAGAGAGCACGTATGTGCATGTAACTGAAAAAAAGACTTCCTACAAAAGGTGGGATTATGATATTTTCCAGAATGTAGTAGATGTAGTGGAATTGGAGTCAGAAGACAAGAATCTGTGTTTTATTGACTTTGTCCCTAAGCAACTGTAGAATTTTGATTTGGTGATTGTACTTATTGCTTCAGTTTCCTCCTCTATAAATGAAGAACTAGATTATCTCTAACATCTGTTCTGGTTCTGAAATTCTGTGACCATGGAGTCTATGGTTCTACTCTTTCTTCACTATACGTGAGCCATATGATGGTACAATTCACTTGACATCTCTAAGATTCAGCTTCTCTATCTGCAAAATAGGGGTTGTATCCTTTGTCCTCTATACCTCACAGGATGGAAGTCATGTGAATTAAAAACTTTAAGGTACTATACAAATGGAAGAGATTATTACCACCAGTAGAGCTTCAGTGACGTCTACCTATATTTTAAAAATAAATTTATCATTTTGATTTGGGGTTAAACTCTTTAGTTGGTTGTGAGAGAGGACACTGAAGTCACTGTATCTTGCATATGAACTACCTGTGCTAGCCTTACATATTGACGTATGGAACTCATCCAGAGGAAGAGAAAAATCTTAAATCAAGGTTTACAAATAGTAGTTGTGATTCTATGGTGGTTTATATTTATCAGATCATTTTATCATCAGTCATCTCTACCATCTCCATAACAATCCTGTGAAATAGGAAGTGATTTTCACGTTACAGATGAAGAAACCAAGGAGCAGGGAACTAAATGATTGCCCCAAATCACACATCAAGTTAGTGCTAGGGTCCTAACTTAGAATTTGCCACTTGGATGAATGAGTGAAACATTTATTAAGCAATTAGTATGTGAAAAGCACTATGCCAAGTACCAGGGTTAGAAATAGAAAATTAAGACAGTCCCTTCTCTCTATGAGCTCACATATTAATGAGAGAGACACCAAAATCGAGGGTTTCAGGTGTATGTCAGGTGGAAAGGTCCCATGGTCCTTAAGGTGCGGTGATGAAGTAGATGTTAATGTATTTTTTTAATGTCATTTCCACTGATAAAATCCTTTTAGTTTCTGATGTTGAATTATTTGATTGAATGTAGTAAGAACTTTATTTTCTTGGTCTTCAATAAATGTTGTGGTAGCACCTTCAGGAGCAGTTACCAGGTTGCATTTCCATAGGGATCGCTTCCAAGGATAATTTTGTGGGCACTGGGCTGAGAGCATTGCCCTTGGCCTTGGGATCCTGGGCTGTCTGCATCTAAGGGAAGATGCTGGTAAAGGTGGTGGTAGTGATTTGACTTGCCTGGCATGTGCCACTTCTTGTCTCCTTGAGGAGGACTTGCTGCTTTAGCTAGGTTGGCTTATTTATTAGCTGTGTGAACTTGGTCCCTTCCCCTTTTCAAGTCTTAATTTCTTTATGTAGAGAATGAATTTTTGCAACTAGGGGCTCTCTGTAAGGGCCCTTCCCCCTCTGTGATCCTCTGATTTAGTACATACTTCACAGCTAGCAGATGGGGTATCTGATTCCTAAAGAGGTGAGGTGACTTGATGAGTTTCATAGAGTACCTGAGTAGTGACTCAAACCCTAGGTAAGTTTTTTGACTACCAAAGTCATGACTCTTTCCATGAAACTCTGCTTTACAAAGCTAATAGTTGACAGAACCAGTGCTAACATACCATTCTTCTGTTTTTCATTTGAGTACTCTTGATGCTTTAGCAAGAATGAGTACATAAATGCTAATATAGGCATGCACCATGTTGCCATATTGATAGGTCATTTAGCTAAAGATTTTTATACTCCTTTTACTCCTAAACACTCTGGTTTTCACTAATTGTCCAGTGTCTTATTGTTAAATGTCTTCTACAAATGTAATTGATCAAAACATTTAATATGACTCAGGCTTGTTTTTTTCTTTCCTTTAGTTCCTTCCCACTGATGGAAATTTTATGGTATTTCCAAGGAACTTAAGCTCATAGTGTAGTGGGAAGAATCCTGGACAAATAGCCATAAGACCTCACTGCTATTTCCAGTCCTGCCAGTAACTAATTATATGACCTTGGGTAATTCATTTTCCTTTTTTGAGCCTCTTTCCTCCCACTAGAAAAAAAAGGGAGTCAGGTTAAATATTTTTTAAGGGTTCTTCCAGTTATAACATAGTCTATGATTCTGTGAAAGTCTTTTTTGTTTAAAAATGCATATTCTCATTGGGACAGTAGCAACAAACTATCAGAAGTGTCATTCCATGTCAATAGTACTAGAGAAAGCAAGAATTATATAGAAAATCTCTAGCCAATCAAGACACTGACTCTTAATCTAGCATTTGGCTTAAAGAAATCAAACCTAACTGTTTATAGCTTTGTAATCTTTTTTTTTCCTAAATCAACAATGCAGCAAACATTTTTAAGGACCTACTACGTATAGGACACCTTTCTAGTCATTGGGGATACAAAGACATATTGAAATAGTTCCTGCCCTCAAGAAGCTTATGTTTGATTGGGGAGTCACATTATGTACACAGATGAGAAAATAATAGCTAAAGTGCTACCTAGCACTTTAAAGGTTTGCAGTGTGTATATATATATATATATATATGTGTGTGTGTGTGTAGGTGTATGTATACATATATACTCTATACATACACACGTACATATATATACACATATATAAATGTATGTGTGTATGTATGTATGTATGCATGTATACACACAGGCAGCTAAATGGCACAATGGATAGATTACCAGGCCTGAAGTCAGGAAGACTCGTCTTCCTGAGTTCAAATCTGGCCTCATACACTTCCTAGCTAAGCGACCCCCGGCAAGGCCCTTAACCCTGTTTGCCTCAGTTTCCTCATCTATAAAATGAACTGGTGGAGGAAAATGGCAAACTACTCCAGTATCTTTTCCAAGAAAACCCAAAATGGGGTCACAAAGAGTCAGACACAACTGAAACTACTGAACAAATGTGTGTATATACGTGTGTGTGTGTGTATATGTATATATACACACACACACATATACACTATTTAATCCTCACAACAATGCTGTGAGGTAGGTGCTATTATTATTCCCATTTTACTATTGAGGAAACTGAGGCTAAAGGACTTGCCTAGAATTACGTTACTTGAAATTGCCCGAGGTGCTCTGCTCTGCTTTGCTACCTAGCTACAAAATGTATACACAATAGTTCAAAGTTACTTCTAAATATGTTATATATGTATATATGTGTATATATATATATATATATCTCTCAAATAAGTTGACAATGAACAGAATTAAACTCAGGTTTTTTTTTTTCTGAAAGCCCATTCTTCTCAACCTACCCCCCCACTCTCCACTATCTTTTTGAAAGAATAATATAGAAACATTCCCATTCTTTTCTAACTTTATTCATTTACAAACAACTTAATTTGGCCTTTTTTGCTTCTTGACTTCTATATAAATGCATGAATCCTAAGAAAAGGGTAAGAAGTTTGTCTCACTTCCCAGGGATTAGTGTTCTCTGCCATCTCTCATTTTCTAGGAATGAATCTCATTCACTTTTCATTTTCTGTCTAGTCTAGGAATACCAGAAAATGCTACACAGAAAGCAGATTGCTCCGTTTAAACTCATTTAATAATCAATCTTATTTTGATTAGCCCTGAAGCAAAGAGACACTGTTCAGTTGATCTACAACTGCACACATATTGATGTCTCCTCACTGTGCCAGCTGTCTCAAAGAATTCGTTAAAGCCGTTTCCCATTTAATATATTGCCTTAAAATTTCTCTCCCAAGGCTTTTAATGAGCTCTTTGAAATATTTTCAGAAACCTATTTGCGATGGGAAAAGCTCTCTCAGATGGTCACTTGTATAAGGGAATTTAATGCAAATATAGTCAAGATTTCTCCATAGGCTCCAATGTGTCCCTTTGAATACAAGCTGCTTGAATTCATAGGCTAGGATTTTACTTCTGGGTGAAACGAGAGAACATCTCAGGCTGTTGATTTTGAGGAACCTTCACCTAATTATAACCTTAGTTTCTCTTCTTTCCATAATTAGGTGGCCAACATCTCACCTCTCCTTGTCAGTGCTGCTGAAGTGATGCCATCAGGGAGGGTAGCAGTACATTGGACATACTCTTGTGAAAGCATTTTTCAGTGTCAGTGCTAGCACGGTGCCTGGCACCTAAGAAATGCTTAATGAATGCTTGTTAGCTTGGCTGAACTTTGGAGATTCAGATAATGTGTAAACTCACTTGTTTTGTCTATATAGTATCCATCGAATTACTCACTTCCCCACGTTGTATATCCTTGCCAAATTAACCTTGTTGCCGTTTCTCCTACAAGACATTCCATTCATGTCTGTGCCTGGAACAAACTCCTTCCTCACCCCTACCTCTTAGAATCAGAAGCTTTCTTCAAAGCTTAGCTTGAGTGTTATCTTCAATAGGAACCCTGTCCTGATTTCCACCAGATGCTACCTACTCTGAAATTACTCTGTGTATGTGTGTGTGTGCGTGTGTGTGCATGCTCATGTGTTAATTCATATGTCTGTATGTTCTTGCAATGGCATGTAAGTTTCTTGAGAGTAGTCTTTTTTTTTGGGGGGGGGGTCTTCTGTCCCCAGTGCCTAGCACTGTAGGTGTTGAATGCTTCTTGATTGAATGACTCCAATTCAGCAAATGTTTTAAAAGTACCTACTATGTACCTAGCACTGTGCTTTTTTCAGGGAAACAAAGATGGAACAACAACACAGTTCCTGCCCTCAAGGAACTTAACTATCAAGTTGGAGTATGCAGTATGGTCACACAGGGTACAAATCAGAATGTGATAAGGACAAAGCAACAATCCAGACTTAGTGTTCCTGAAAAACATGAAGCAGAAATAATTATTTTAGTTGTTAGGATCATGAAAGAGAAACCTTAGTTGGGCCTTGAAGTAAGACAAGTATTTCGGCAGGCAGATATGGAGAGTGAGTAGAGGGGAAAGATGTCTGGAGGCAACTACTAGTCTGATTTGGCTAGAATGTAAAGAATGAAAGGGGAGTAGTATTTACTAAGACTAGAAAGGTTAAATTAAAGTTTTATTGTAGAGAGTCTTGAATGCTAGATTAATGAGTTTTCCAGGGGAGTTGGCCACTAGACCAACTAGCATAAAGGACAAAGGACTGAGGAGATCTTGCTTCTTCCAAATATGGGGAACAAGAAGAATTCTGCAAAGACCTGCATAGAATATGTGATGTTCCAAAGGACAGGCTCATTACTCCCTTAGAAGACAAGGTAATAGAACTTGAAGAATACCTCTTCATTTTCTTGGTTATCGGGAAGAATGAACTGTTTCTTTAAAAAAAAATAGAAAAACACAAAGAAGAAAAAATAAAATATTTGCATTTATTCTGTGTTGTATTTATATTTATTCTGAACATACTTGTATGTACTTGTCACTGTGATTGAAATATAAAACTCCGCTTGAATGAGCATTATTTTTTTTCATTGTGTTTATATCCTCAGTACTCAACACAATAAGCCTGTACCTGGCATATAGTCACTTAATAAATACTTGATTGATTGACCTGAAAAGAGAGGGCAATCCTGACGTGTGCTATGAGGTCAGAGGGTGAAGGAATGTGGCAAAGAGGAGAAGGAAAGGAGAACCATAGATCACTCATTCAGTCAATACTTCAACAAACATTTTATTAAATGCCTATTATCTGTCAGTCACTATGTTAGGTGCTGGGCATACCAAAGCAAAAATAAAATAGTCTTGGCTCTCAGGGAGCTTGGGTTCAATTAGGGGAGGTAACATACACATATAAGCACATACAAAATAAAGACAAGCTAATTTTGGAATTCAAAGAGAGACTAGCAGCCAGGTGGATCAAGAAAAGTTTTATGTAGGTGGCAGTATTTGAGTCAAGCTTTGCAGGAAAGTAGGCATCCTAAGAGATGGGGTGAGGAGGGAGCACATTCCAGGCATGTGTAATAGCACGTGTTGTCACAGAGTCATACCATATGACCATATCTCCAAGAAAGCCAGTTTGATGGACCCATGCATGGTGTATTTAAAGGGAGTAATGTATACTAAGCCCAGAGCTAAGTAACAGCTATGAGGCTCTTCCTGAAGTGTGATACACATGTGCCACCAGGCAAGAGATAATTATAATAGATGATTTTTGTATTGTGCTTTGAGTTTTGCAAAGATATATATGTGTATATATATATATATATATATATACACATATGATTAAAAACATCACTAAATGATGGTGGGGATACAGATACAAACAAACAAGACAGTCCTTGATCTTGAGGAGCTTACCTTCTAAAAGGTGCTAGGCAGGAATGATTTGGACAGGAAAGTCTGAGGAAATGGTGATTGGAACTATTGGACAGATGATTTATATGTCCTTTTCAAGAACAGTAATGTTGATTTGATAGCTATTCTTAAGAGTTAGATTTGGAAAGTTTAGAGGGGTGGGAGGTAAGGTAGAAGGGTTAGAAGGGAGAGCGTGTCTCAGAAGTGGAATGTGGACCCAAGAACCAGGCAAGGTGAGTTCTCACCAATCAGGGCTCAAGGTCACAGAGGTAGAAAGAATTCTGAGGTCTGGTTGGGGATAGAGGATGGAGAGCAGGTGGCATGTCATGGGAATGTTTAGAAAGATGTCTGTTATTTCATTTGAGCCTCAAAAGAACCTTCTAATGTAAGGACAAAAAGTTAATATTTTCAGGTTATTGATGATGAAACTAGGTTCAGAAAGGTGAAGATCCATGATCACATAGCTAGTAAATATGGGTTCTTTGAAACCTGGACTTCATGACTCCAAATTTAGTACTCTAACCATTATTCAAGGTTCCTCCTCTGGCTAGTTAGTATCAGAAGAAGAAGAGACAAGTAATTTTCTGCTAAAGAGTACATAAGTAGCCCCTTATTTTCCTGGCACTAACAAAAGAGATTATGAGATCTTATTGGGTTATGTAACTGGGATGGGGTGGAAAAGATCTTGAGAATTTTCCAACCTAATGATGACTGCCTATCTCATAGGATTTTAGATTTTGAAGTGGAAGGCAACTTAGAAGTCATCTAGTGCAACTTCTCCATTTTTCAGATAAAGAAATTAAAGCTGAGAACTTATCCAGAGTCACACAGCCATTAAATGGAAGTCAGTTTTCAAACCCAAGCCCTTGGATTCCAAATTCAATCCCCACCCCACTCTATCATTCTTTGTCTTGATTCACATGGGCACAAATGGTACTGTCAGAAAGAACAGTATTGCTAATGATTGTGAAGCCTTGGACAAGAAACTGATGAATAAGATAATATACTTTAATTATGGATATTTGAATATAATGACAGTGTTAAGTTGGGGTATCTTATGAATTGCACAATGGGTGAAATTTCATTAAACTTAAATAGATTATTATTTACTGATTAGAATGAATAAGTTCAATGAAGGCAGAGTATCTGATTGAGAATAAAGAAATGACTACCTTCAAACGTAAAAAAAGGAAACAGGGCCAAGCTGAATTAATTAGGTAACTGTTCTCTGTTATTGACTTTCTCCCTCAATTTTCCCCCCAAAACTGTAAGTTATTTGTCATAGTCTCAAGAAAAATTCATCAATACCTTATCTTTTATCCTTTGTTTTCCTTCTTGTTTATAGGCCCTTTGGTGTGAATCATTTTATTATATATTTATATAGGTCTGAGAGATAAGGAAGGGAAGGTAGCAAAGAAGGACCCTGAAAAGTACCTAGGGGAAGGAGTAGTTAACCTATAAGTATGGCACAGGTAACTGGTTCCCATTTTTTGGCATGTTGTATGAAGGGAAGAAATAGGAAGGGACACCAAGATTTCCCTCTGCTAACAAATGTCCTCCTCTCCTCAATTCCTATCAATCTGAGATTCTCTGGGGCTAACAAGAAGTTCTTTGAGAATGACTATTCTATTCTAGAGAGGTTAAAGCTTACCAGCTATTCATACCTTATTATGAGCCAATTCTTTAAAATGAGATAATACCAGCCTTGGTTGATTGATGAGCAAGAAAGAAAGGGGTAGTCCATTTTAGGATGTGAAAACTTAAAAGTGGGGTAAATCTTTGTTATTGTATTTAGTGGTGGTGGTGGTTATGAGGCTTGTGGATACTGGGGGGCAGTATAAAATTCCTGGTGGTAGGGAAGGGGGCCGAAGAGAACAATAAAAAGAACCTTTGCCCACTTTGCAACTTTTCTGAGAGTCATCTCTGATGGCCCATGTGTCATGCTAATTGTTACATGAAAGAGGGATTAGACTGTTTTTTGAGACTTAGTTTCTTTATCTTGCTCATGCTGGAAGTGTAGTGGCCATTTATGGGCCCAGTTCCATTGCTGATAGGTACAGAAACTTTGACCTGCTCCATTTCTAACTTGGGCAGGTTTGCCCCTGTGTAAGCAGCTTCTGGCTGCTGCTATATTGATGTTGGACTTAGTGAAAACACCTGATCGATTTTAGCCCCTCTGCAGCAAGTAGTTGTTACAATAGAGGATGAGATTATCCACTTTACTGTGTCCTTACACAGGGGTTAATGACTTTCTAATATTAGACCATGAGGTAGTTGGTGAATTTCTATGTTGTTTGTCCTTCAGAATACCACGAAATGATTGGAATTTTTCCCTTAAAAGCATCGTCTATATCTTACTGTCAAATTGTAGGTGTATCCCAAGGCTCTGTCTTGGTTCTTCTCTCTTTAAATCTCTCTAAGTAATACCCTTTCATCTGCCATTAATTCAATTATCATCCCTATGAGAATGACTCTCACTTATTATTCTCCATCCCACTCCCTTTCCAAACTTCCCTATTTCTGTCAAGAGCACCATTATCCTTCCATTCAACCTTGGTTGTCATCTCTAACTTTTTACTCTCCTTCATCTTCCCCTGTCTCCCCCACATCCATGAGGTGCCAAGTAAAATAGATTCTATGTATTCTGTCCCTCTCCCATTCATTCTCTTCTCTTGGATTGTGGTTACCACCAGAGTTCAGCCCATATCACCTCTCTTTAAGACTACTGAAATCACCTCTTAATTGATCTCTCTCCCTCCAGTCTGTCCCCTCTTCAGTCCATTCTCCCCACAGCTGGCAGACTGATACTCCTAAGGCACAGCTCTGACCATGACATTCTTCTGCTCAGTATGCTCCACTGCCTTCCTACTATCTCGAAGACAAACACAAATGCCTTCATTTGGCATTTAAAGTTCTTTGCAACCTGCCTTAAACCTATCTTTCCCAGTCTTATTCCACATTATGCTTCTTAATGCAACTCTATAGTCTAGTCAAAATGGTTTTCTTTAAAGATACTACCTAAAATGGTGGCAGTTTAACATATAGGGAAAAAAACATTTGTCAATGATTCATGGTCCAGCAAAATGGTTTTTCTTGTCTCAGCTTTTTTTATTTTGTTTTGTTTTGTTAATCTGAACACATTAGGACTGAGTGTTTAAAAAAAAAAGCCTCAGGGTTTGTTGCTGCCTCACTTAGCCTCTTCTCTTGTACGTTTACAGATAGGAAAGACAGGCACCTATCTTCAGTTCCTCAGCATCTTGTCTAGGATGCTTATCCGTCTGACAGAAGTTGATGTCTATGATGAAGAAGAGATCAACATCAGTAAGTCATCATCTGGCCACAACTGTAATCAGGAACTTCATTTATCAAATCATTGGTTGGAGTTTCATTATGTCCTTTATATCCTCAGGGATTGTAAATTCCTCTAGTTCGAGGAATGTGCCCTATTCATCTCTGTATCCCTAAGGATTAGTGTTTAGCAAAAGATCTTATGCATGGTCGATGCTCAGCAACTGTTTTTCAATCAATTGTTTGACAGTAAATATTAGATAACACTGTTAGTGGATCTGTTCCTATGATACTTTCTTTACCTCTCATAAAATTTATCACACTCTGCCTTGTATCATAGTTCTTTTATTTCTTATGTACTTTATCAGACTACAAACTCCACAAGGGCAAGACTGTATTACATCAATCAATCAACAACCATTTATTAAACCCATGCTATGGGCCAGGTACGGGAATGCGAGGGTAAAAGAAAACACTCACTGACCCAAAGGAGCTTACATGTTAATGAGGAAATCAACATGCACATCTGTAAATATGTACAAAACATATACAAAAGAATAAACTTTGGAAATAACCTTTGGAGGATCAAGGGTAAGGGTTGAGTAGAGGAAGGCATACAAGCAACTTCTAGGGGATCTAGGGAATCAGGAGAGTCCTTGAGCAGGAGATACGACCTGAGCTGATCCTTGAAGGAAACTAGGTATTCCAAGAGGTAGGGAGTACATATATGTTCCAGGCAGGAACAATAGCCAATACTGTTAAAGGACAGAAAGAAATGAAATGTAGTGATCTAGTGAGGAAAGACAAGTCCACAGAGGAGTCAGAGTATACGAAAGAGAGGCAGATATGATACGACTGGGAAGGTAAGATGAGGCCGGTTTGTGAAAGGGATTCAAATGCCAAATTATGAAGGGCCATGGCTGTGCTAAGTTAAAATTCAGTCTTCCTTCTCTTTATTCTGTAAGGTTATCATTGCACCTTAGCTCTTCTCTCCAAGGTTAAAGTCTGGGTGAGAAATGGGCAATTCAGGCTGTGTCATATGGCACAGCTGGGCAAGTCCCATGGTGATAAGTGAAGCCTCCTTAGTTTGGGGACATCTACGTCATGTTCCCGACCTTTGAGTGAACCCAAGGCTCTGTCCTGGGACCTTTCCTCTTCCCTTTCTACATTTGCTCACTTGGAGACCTCAGCAGCTCCCATGGGTTTAACTCTCTATGCAGGTAACTCCCAGTTTATGTGTGCATGTACATACCTACATATTTATGTAGGTGCAGATATATGATGTGTCTGCATGTATATGTGTTCATATTTGTATATGTGTATAGGTCCATTGTGTATACACCTGTATATATATTATGTATATATGTATACACACACATATATATACATATATGTGTATACATGTGTGTACATATACTATATATATTGGAGAAGGAAATGACAAACCACTCCAGTGTCTTTGCCAAAAAAGACCCCAAATGGGGTCACAGAGTTGGACACAATTGAAGAAAAGATAACTGAACAACAACAACAACATATGCACAAGGTACCATATATACATGTACATTATATACTGTATGCATATGCAATATATGTAGCATGTATTGCCCACATACGTGCATATATGCACACATGCTCACACAAAGCTATACATAAGCACCTGTAGATGTATGTGAACATATGTATGCATGAGCGTATAGGTGTGTATACATATACATACACATATACATAGACATACACACATATATGAATGAAAAATGAAGTGATGTTGCCCTTAACCAAAGAGGTGGGAAGTGTGATAATGAATTTTGTTTTACAAATATTGAGTTTGAAATGTCTATGGGACATCCAATGTGTATATATATTTACATGTATGTATACACACATATATAGGTATTTGTGTGTACGCATACGCATATGTATATGTGTCTCTCCAGCCCCAGTCTCTCCTGAGTTACAGTCCAACATCAACAACTGCCTTTTGAATATTTCAAACAAAATAGCATATGTACAAATCTTAATGAGCTATATAAATTCTAGCCATTATATAAATACTAGCTATTAAACTGGATATCCCATAGACATTTCAAACTCAGTACGTCTAAAAAACACAATTCATCGTCTCTGCTCCTCCTACTCCTCACCTGAACTTCTTTATTTTTATTAATTGCGATATCCTTTCATTTTCCTCAGTTCCTCCATATTATACTTAACTCCACACTCTTCCCCAGTCCACCTATTCATTCAGCTGCCAATTCATGTCATTTCTACCTCCATGGTGTCCTTCTGACCCCTTTTCTTTGCTTATGTGGATACCACCTTAATTCAGGCCTTCATCTCCTCATGTCAACTACTGTAGTAGCATCTTAATTTTGCTTCATGCTTACAATTTGTCCTTTTTACAATCCATCCTTTGTACAAATGCCAAAGTGATCTTCCTAAACTGCAGGTCTAACCCTGTCACTACTCATTACTCTACTCAGTAAATTCTAGTGGCTGCCTATTACCTCCAAGATAAGTAGAAATTTCTCTGTTAGGCAAATACAGTCCTTCACTACCTTGTCCTAACCTATTTTTCTTGCATTTTACATTACTTTTCTTCCTGCTCCTCCATTTATTCTCCCTTCCTATTCTGTAGTCCATCCAAACTGACTTTCTTGCTGTTCCTCCTGCACAATGTGTCTTCTCCCATCTTTATGCCTTTGTACTGGCTGTCCCCTATACTTGAAATATACTCCCTGCTTGACTCTGCCTCTTACCAGCTTTTGTTTCTTTCGAGATTCAGCACAAGCCCTACTTTCTTCATGAAGCCTTTCCTGACCACTTCCCTCTCCCAACCCCAAACTACTAATTTTTTCTCTCCTAAATCTACCTGGTATATCATAGGATTATAGCTCATAGAATCATAGACTTGGAGTTTGGCAGGGACTTTAGAGGTCATTGAGTCTGAAAACTGAGGCAGACAGAGGGTAAGTGACTTGTTTTGGGTCACACATTTAGTAAATGTCTGAGGCAAGATTCAAACCCAAGTCTTTCTGACTCTAAGTCCAATACTATGTCCCTACACCATTTATTTCATATATCTATATATATCTATATATATCTATATAGATACACACACACACACATATATATGTATATATACAGTATATATTTATTTATTTTCATGTCTCCTCTGTCAGGTAAAATGTAGGCTCTTTGAATGCAGGACGTTTTCATTTTTGTCTTTGTATCAACAGTATCCGGTACATTGCCTGATAAATAGTAGGGACTTCAAAAAAGTTGATTGATTGGTTGATTGATTAGGCATAAGGTGTTTCCAGGCAGTACCTGTACAAGTTGAGTCCAGAAGCCATCATGCCAAGCCTTTGGGTCATGGAGCTAAAGGGTCAGAGAGTTATTGCAGTTTGGAAACAGAAGCAAGGTCAGAATCGGGATCAGTTAAGTTAAAAATCAAGGTCTATAGATAGCTGGCAGGGATTGAATATCAAGGTAGACAATAGGAGCTTGGATTCACCAAAAGGTTTTGTTTACTAGTCCCGATGTTCTGTGGGGATGTGAATGTTTCTGTATAGTTGGCCCCACCTTCTAGTTTTCTTGGAATTTACTTCAGCTAGAGAAAATAGCCAATGTTTTTATGGACTACATTAAGAGGAGAAAACCTTCCAGGAATAGAGAAGTGAGAGCCCTACTGTATGCAGACCACCAGAAATCATCTGGAATATTTTACTTAGTTCTGGGCCCCCTGGATTAAAAAAGATACTGATAAGCCAGTAAGTGTCTGTCGAAGGGCTTAGAATTTATGACACCTGAGGACTGGTTGAAAGAGCTGGGCATATTTAACTTAGAAAAGAAAAGATCTAGAGGGGTGGGCATGATTGACATTTTCCAATATTTGAAAGGATATCATGTGGAGGAAGGAATAGTCTTGTTCCACTTGACTTCAGAGAGCCAGAAGGTGCAATAGATGGATGTTGAAAAGAGGTAAATTTAGCTTGATGTCAGGAAAACCTTCTTAATAATTAGATCTGTCCAAAAGTTGGTTGTCTTGATAAGTAGTGGCTGGGGAGATTTCCAGTCAGAGGCTGGCTGACTACTTATCAAGTATTTCACAGTGGGAATTGATTTCCAACTCTCAAGGTCCCTCCCAACTCTCAAATTCTGTCATTTTGAGAGCCCCCAACCAGACAATCTTCATTTTTCTTAGTGGAAATGATTGCATCTGAGTGTTGGTAGATAAGTATTCTTTCTCTCACCTTATTAAAATGGTCTTCAAAATTAGCTCTAGCCCAATAGCCTGAGAGGAACAGCAGAGGAATACATAGCACTTTATGTGATTCTTAAAAACCTTAGTGCATTTGCAATAAAAAAGTCATGATTCTCTGACTTTACTGTCATATCTTGATTTCTGTCCATTTTAGACTTAAGAGAAGAATCAGGGGGGCATTATCCTCAGCACAGTGATGCCTGGCCTGACTTAGAGATGTTTAAGAAGATGCCTTTTGACTACATTATTCATGATCCCAAGTATGATGATGCCAGTATGATTTGTGCACGCCACCAGAATGTAAAGAGTGAAGGTAAGACTTTGAAAACTCATTTCTTCCAATGTGTTACTTCCCAAAGAGTGGAGATTTTTATCCTCTTGTCTTTAATTGTGGAGTGGAATTTCATTAGCCAGCAATGCCTGATGCATTGAGAAATCATACCTAGTGTATCTCTTCAGCTTTGCTAGTATCTGCTGGTTAGTTCTGTGTCCTTCTGTGACTATAAATAGAAAGGGGAAGGAATGAACCATTGTGGTAATTATTTTGAAGGTTCATAGCATCAGAGTTTTATAGTTAGAGGAGACCTTATAGATTGTCTAGTCCTACCCCCCATTTTATAGAAGGGGAAACTGAGGCTCTGAGAGGAGAAGTGACTTGCCCAAAAAGTAGCAGAACTGGGATTTCAACCCAGATACTCTGATTCCAAACCCAGTGTTATTTTCACTGCATCATGAGATGAGCAGAAGCTCAGAAATTTTTGAATAATGGTAGTGAAATGCTTGGCTATCCAACATGATGAGGGACTAGTGTATTTGGGTTAATCCAGTATTTTGGTTAATAGAAACTCCTGTTAACTATGAAGTATTTGGAAAATTTCTTTTATTTCATTTACTTAAGAATTAGGCAAATGAAGTACAATTTTTTAAAGATTGCAGTGCCACAGGGTCATTATTATTTGTTGTTGTTCAGTTGTGTCCAACCCTTTGAGACCGTATTTTGGGTTTTCTTGGCAAAGATACTGGAGTGGTTTGCCATTTCTCCAGCTCACTTTATAGATGAGGAAACTGAGGCAAACAAGGTCAAGTGACTTGCCCAGGATCATATAGCTAGTAAGTATCTGAGACCAGATTTTAGCTCCAGTCTTCCTGACTCCAGGGCTGTGCTCTATCCACTGCACTAGTCACTTTTAAAGGCCTCATTATTGTGTTGCATGGGTAGAGAAGTTGCCATATAATGGAGTTTTCGTGTTTTTATAATAATAGCATCCTTGTAATGTCAATCAGTCTACCCTGATGACGCAGTGAATAGTGTTGACTTTAGGATCAGAGGACTTGTCCTTTCTCAGCTGCTCATTTCCAGTGTGGCCTTAGGCAAATCTCCCAACCTTCTGAGGCCTCAGAATACTCTTCTGCAAAAAAAAGGGGGACTGAACCAGATAACCACTAAGATTTCTTCTAGCTCCGCATCTCTGATCCACATTTCCCACCAACAATTTTCTCTTTATCACTGCCAGGAAGAATTTTTCTTTAAAGTTGTTGAATCTTTACTCCCTAAGGGGTGAAGCCACCGAGTGTCAGTGATTAGAGCTGTTCATCCAGGCCTAAAGGAAAAAAAACCCTTTTGGGTATGAATGTCCTGAGTTAAAAGAGTATTCATTCAAAAATATAACTCACATGGTTCGCATTGCTGTAAGATCCACACAGCAACTCTGTGAGACAAGGTAGCATGAGTGTTGCTGTTACATTGTATAGATGAAAAAACTGAGGCTTACAGTAGTGAAGTAATTTGCACTCGTGTGAGGTCAAGCCAGAATTTACTATTTCAGTGAATCCTGTGATGGGCAGGATTTGTCAAAAAGTTCATAGCAGCAGGCCAGGGCTATCTACCTACCAGGTAAGGATGAAGAAGGTCTCAGAAAATATTAACAAGGTGCTTTTAAAGTGACTGTCTTGCATAATACCTCTGCTGAAAGCAGTGTTCTTCCTGCTAATCTTGTCCTTTTCTTACCACACTGTTTCAATATCATTGTATATCTAATTAAAAACCACCAAATCTTAAATTGAGATGTAATGTTAGTTTTCATCCAGGGCAAATATAAAAAAAGAAAAAATATAAACAAACAACACTTAAGTTATCACAAATTAAGGACTAAATTGGTGATTTCTTTTCATTCATTCATTCATTCATTCATTCATTCATTCATTCATTCTGGGATTTCTTTGTATTGGCCCAGTAGCATATTGGTACAGCATCTTCAAAGTGAACCATTCAGAAGACTGAACAGATCCTGAAGTGTGTGATTAGAGAACATTTTAAAATCATAGTGGAAGGATATATTTGATTCTGTCATATAAATAGCTTCCATTTATTGATTAATAAGGTTACATGCCCATGTCACCGAAAACCATCTCTTGACTAAATGAACTTTGAATTGATTAACTTAGAAAACAACAAAAAACCCCTCTTTAACCAGTTTTCACCCAGTAGCCCTCAGGGAGATAAGCACTTGGGGAGAGAATGTGTGTGTTCTATGACCTACTCCAGCCTAACAACACTAAGGGATTTTGTATAGACAAATCAGCAACCAGGAAACATGAGGATTTGTACGTGCGACGCCAAACAACCCGAATGAGATTGTCCAAATATGCAGCCTATAACACCTACCACCACTGTGAGCAGTGCCATCAGTACCTGGGCTTTAATCCACGCTACCAGGTAGGTCATCTTTGATTTGCCCAAGGTCACAAAGGAGTGATAGATGACAGAGGCTGGGATTTGAATTCAGATCCTCTGACTCCAAATGCCACTATGCCTTTGCCACTATATCATAGCTTATATTTTATTAAAATTATGCATGTGTCTGTTTCCCGGACTACTTGTCATCTTTGTCAACCTTCAGTAAATTTTTGGTTCTGATTTTTGTTGTTGTTCAGACATTTCAGTTGTGTCTGACTCTTTGTGACCCCATCTGGGATTTTCTTGGTAAAGATAGTGGAGTAGTTTGCCATTTCCTTCTCTAGCTCATTTTATAGATGAGAAAACTGAAGCAAACAGGGTTAAGTGACTTGCCCAGGGTCACACAACTAGTAAGTGTCTGAGGCTGGATTTGAATGCAGGTCTTCCTGACTCCAGGCCTGGTATTCTATCCACTGTACCAACTAGCTGCCCTTTTGATTCTGATACCACATCTAATAAGGAATAGTAACTAACTCAAAATTATCCCTCCCCAAAGTTTAATGATATCTAGTTCTTCTAGCTTCTAGACTTCCTAATTTTTAATCAATTCTTCCTTCAAGTAGGTCCTTGTTACTTACAGTGGAAGGATTGTTTTAAGCTCTGCTTCTTAATTTGTGAGATTGAAAAGTAAAGGATTTGCAGTAATTCCTAGGTTTGTAAGATTTAGAGCTGGAAGGGATCTTAGAGCCCAACTAGTTTAATTCCTTCTTTCCCCTGCAAATTTTTAGAGTCAAGGAAACTGAAGCCCAAGATCACATAGGTGGTAGCTGGGGATTCATAACTTCTAATGCCAAATGCATGTTCACTTTAATGTATCCCACTTGGTAGACAATTGGAATCTGGTATTTTTTATTTAGGATTTCCTTTCCTTTTCATTAAATCCTAGCCCAAGAAAGATATGGAAGAGAAAGATGGAAATGGATGGAGAGGGTCAGAAAGGCATTTGGTCAAGGATAGGTCTTCCTTGCTTTTCATTTTAATCAATATCAAACAGCAGACTGCACTTTTAATTTAATTTTTTGTCCCTGGCATGGAAACATTGCATTTAGTTTTCTCAGCTGGTGATGGGATTTCTGTTTTGAGGCAGAAAGAAAAAATGCATAGCGCATGCACTAAAATTGTTTTTCTTCATTTCCTGCTCAAAGGCTATGTATTATTCAGCGGGAGAATTACATGATATGGAGTAATATAGTGCTATGTAGCACTTTATTACTATACAAATAAGTATAGTAATCATTCTTAGAACAGAGATTTTTTCCCCCTTCTCACAAAAGACATTTTCTAACCCATCACAGGGCAGCTAGGAGGTGCCATGGATAGAGTTTTGTGCCTGGAGTCAGGAAGACTTATCTTCCCGAGTTCAAATCTAGCCTTAGATACTTACTAGCTATGTGACCCTGGGAAGGTCACTTAACTCTGTTTGCCTCAGTTTCCTCATCTGTAAAATAATCTGAGAAGGAAATAGCAAACCACTCCAGTATCTTTGCCAAGAAAACCCCAAACAGAGTCACAAAGAATTGGACATGACTAAATACACAAGATACTAAACTTTAATATGTACTAACAAAGGGTACCTTTTGGTGTTCCTGCTCAAAGTATCACAGCCATAGTCAGCCAAAGGGATGTGAGGGTTGCTATTATTAATTGCAAAAATTCACCCTGATATTTCCCAGCCTCTGTGCTGCTTTTTACAGTGTCTCCCAGGAAATCTACCTGGGGGGTGGGGTTAGGTTTTACAAGAAGATTTGAACTTGGGATTCTTAGAATTAGTTTTATCTAATTCACTGTCCAATCTTGGAAATAATCAAGACTATTCTTGTGGCTTGTCCCTCGCAGACCTTATCTTTCAATTGGGGAAAGCTACCAGATATGAGTAGAGAAACTGGTAAGAGCAGTTTAAAAGATGAACATTTTGTTGATAAAGAAAAGAATTGTTTTTTAAAATTATCTTTGTATATTTGTAAGTGACAGCCTGGAAGAGTTGATAAAGACCTGGCCTTGGAGTTCAATCTCACGGTTATAAGATTTTGGCTTCAGTGCCAGAATGGAAACTAGAGTTCCTTTAGTTTATCCCCTTCACAAGTGAGGTGTGGAGAAGTTGTGACTTCCTGAAGGTCACACAGGTAATAAGTGCTAGACTTCCAAACACATGTGACCTGGATTCACATTCAGCCTCTGATAATTATTTAATAGCTGCTTGACAAATCAATTTTCCTTTGTCCATCCCAATCCACTCCTATCCACTAAATCATAGAAGGGTTGTTGGTGGAGGGAGTTCCCATGCCAAGAGCTCCCCAGAATTCTGAAATCACAGATCCTTCTTGTATTCTCAGATGTATATTCATAGGGATTATGTCTAGACAGTGAAATGTCATGCATTATCATAGGACCAGAATGGTCATAAGGACCAGAAAAGGTCCTTAGAGATAGTCTAGTCATAAATCCATAGGAACATAGATTTAGAAGTGGAAGAGAGCTCCGAGGCTATCTAGTCCAACCTCTTCATTTTATAGATGAAGAAATTAAGGCCCATGGAGATTAAATTACTTGAACAAGGTCATACATGCAGTAAATGTCAGAGGTGAGGTTTAAATGCAGGCCCTCTGACTCCAGAGCCAGTGTTCTCTCCATTATACCATGCTGTATTTTTCCCCTTTCATTTTATAGATGAGGAAATTGAGGGCCAAGGAGGTTAGATAATTTGGCTGAGGTTGAATAAGTAGGAAATCTGAGCTCAAAATCAGGTTCTTTGATTCCAGATCTAGTGTACTTTCTATCTCTCCCTCACTGCATCACACCTGCCGTCTGGTACAGTGTTATTTTATAGCCATCAATGAGAAGCTGTATCATTAGTAATTTTTTAGATTTTTTTGAATTACTGAAGAGTCATGGAACTTAGAGCTAGAAGAAGCCTCCCTCACCTTGTGCTGCTGAGGAAATTTGTTCCTGAATTGACTTGACAATGGGCACACAGGTAGGGCACACTTAGATCCTCTGATTCCAAATGCGATCCTCTTTCCCCTCCACCATGATTTCACTATGATTTTGTGTTTCTCTGAACTCTGTTAATGCTCCAGAAGTGACATTTCACTCTAAGGGACCTTAGAGAAAGATGATTTAGTTCCACTGCCTTATGTTACAAATGATGAAACAGAGGCAGGGAAAGGCAAAGTAGTTTGGCCAAATTTTTCATTATATTACCAGGGCTTAAAAATGTATACACACATATACATAAATACATATATACATATACATGTATACACACACATACACACAAACGCATGCTTAGAACTTGGTCAGGCATTGAAGATGCAAAGGTCATCCGCTGCATCCTCGACCATTGCCAGTTATCTTGACTTTTGTCTTGCCACTGGACTTTGATGACTCTGGAAGAGAAGGTGAGGCTGATGACTTTGTGCAACTCTTCCTCACTTAAATTCTATTCATGCATGAATTGAGACATTATTCTGTGATGTCATTTGTCCTCTTTGAAACAAAGGATGAACAGCAACATACACACTATACACATGTTTGTACAATTATGTAGGAATTTTCAGAGAAAGAAGAAAATAACATTGAAAGCTTCTATGTAATAGATAAGTAAATCAAACAGAAATCCCAACAATGGCTCTATTCTTTGGTTTTGACTTAGAGGAGGGAGAAGAGAATAGTGAATAGTGGCCCTCAGTGCCCAAACTTCCATTATATTTTCTCCAATTTATCATGTACATCCTCTTAAAATTTGTTCACTCAACAATTATTCATTAAGTGCCTACTTTATGTACAGCACTGTGCTAGATGATGGGGGAGATGGACTATGTAGGTTAAGACCTAGTTCTTGCCTCTAGGGAACTTATTGTCGGGTAGTGGCAAAATCTTAATATTAAATCATCGATGATTATTTTTTAGCTCATCTTTCTTTTTTTTTTTTTAAAAAAGAATTCAACATTAAATGTCCTTGATTTCATCCATAAGTTTTTTTAAATCAATGTATGCATTTTTCATCTGAATTGGCTAGTAGGAATTTATAGTAGTTTATGAGGCAAAGAAAGGCACAAAGGTATTTTTTTTTTGAAAAACATAATTGAACACTTCAAGAATTACATTGATGTGAATCTTCTTTCCTCTGACAGATCACAACTAATTGCACACCTTGAACTGATGGTTATGTGAGTTGCTTTGGTCAACAATTTCATATTTGCAGATGACACATCTCCAGGCTTGTACCCAGGCCTTTTTAGCTTGTGTTCTGCTGGCATAGACTTCACGATCCCAGACAAGGCACTGAAGAAGGAAATTGGTGGAATGTAACAAAAAAGGAGTCAGGCTAAAATTTCAGCAAGAGAATTCATAAATCATAGATTCACTGCTGGATAGAACTTCAGAGGGTGTTGAGTCCAATCCTCCTCAATTATGCCCTATTTCTGATACATAGATCCTGGTTGTGTGTACCCAGCAACTCTCTAAGATAGAGAAGATGCATTTACATTTGTAGATGGCATTTCTTCACCCAGAACTCTTAATACCAGTGAAATCACAGGTCCAGTCAAAAAACGAAAATGGGAATTCATAGAATCATTGATTCTTAGAGGTGAAAGACGCATTAAGAGGTCCTCTAGTCTAAGCCCTGGTGGAAGCATGAATCGGCTCTACAGTATTCTAAACAAATTGTCTTTTGATCTCTTTTAGACCACTTCTAGTGATGACAAACATACTACCTGCCATGGAAGGCCAGTTTTGGATAGCTCTAATTTTTCAGAAGTTCTTCCTTCTATTGAGCTAACTCTATATCTCTGGCACTGCCACCCATTAACCTTGGTTCTGTTATCTTGTGCCAAGTAGAATAAAATTATTCCCTTTTCCATGTGGTAGTGTTTTCAACATTTGAAGTTAACTTCCCCTGCCAAGTCTTTTATTTCTCAGTTTACACCTTCCAAGTTTCAATGTATCCTTTTATGACACAATTCCCAGTAGCTGCACCATCCTTACAACTCTCTTATACTCAAACTCCTAAAGCTCACTGTGTAGAAATGAACAGAATACTCTATGTGTGGTCTGACCAGGTTAAAGCAGAATGAGAGTATTGTCTCCTTTGCTCTCGATACTGGTTATGTTCAGTTGCCCATAAGCAAATATTTCTTTCCTATAAAGGCCTCTTCTAAGGTCCTTCTTTGATATCTCCTTATGACATGGAAGTGATTTTAATTCTTGAAAGCTAGAAAGGATACAAGTAGAAACCAGGTAACAGATTGTGTGATTGTCATCTAAGGAGCAGCCTAGCTAACTAAGGTCTAAGATGTTCTTCACTTGATTATTTGCAAGGTGATGAAATAGGGGACCAGCGCAAATGTTAAGCATATGTACTAAGTTGCTAAGATGTTGTGATTTGTGTTAGTAAAAGGAAAATGCACATTTGTGAAATTATCATTCCTTGAAGCATTAAGGAAAGGGTAGTTAAATACTTATAATAAACTATTACAAGCTAGAGTCTCCAGTTGGTGCATAAATACAATAGACAACATTCTGTCTTGTTGGTTTAGGTGTGGAGATTCATGGAGACATGGGGCTGGATGTAGTCCTCGAGGTCAGTGCCTGTGTCATAAAGATCTTTTGGTTCTCCACATCCAGCATCATGCTCATGGCAGAGGCTTAATAAATATTTATTGATTGAGGTCCCTCCATGCTTTTGCATATTATTTAGTAAATAATATCATTTTGCTTTATAATGAATCCCTTTTCCATTAAAATGTATCTTCCAATATGAAGTTTATAAAATAAATTCAACATTGCTAAATCTGCAAACACAGATGGGAGATAGTCCTGACCCATGTCTGGAAGGGATGGGAGACTTCTTGATTTCAATAGAGAAAATATATTACCATTAAAGTTGTCTTTTGCTAGATATATGTAATAGGGTAAGTTGATGTTGACATGGTGACTAGAAGATGGAGTGTCTGTATGTTGCACTGATCATCTGGTAGTTTTGTCCATAGGTTATCTTGGTATGAATATCATGATAATCACAGATAGTGATGGCCACATATGGATCTGTGTTCTGTTGATAAGTAAGGTTGGGTTCTGATGATGAGACCTGTCCTTTCCCCCCCTTACACCCCAGCTGTATGAGTCCACCCTGCACGCCTTTGCCTTCTCTTACTCCATGCTAGGAGAGGAAATCCAGCTTCATTTTATCATTCCTAAATCAAAGGAGCACCATTTTGTCTTCAGCCAACCAGGAGGCCAGCTGGAAAGCATGAGGTTACCACTCGTCACTGATAAGGTAAGTGGATGTTCTGATATGTAGTTATATAAGGTAGAGACCAACTCTGCCCTCTGGACTTGTGACAGAATGGATTTTATTGTCTAACAAGAAAAGAATCTTAGGTCAAGGGAACATGGCCCAAGGTATGCTTTGAAGCAGGGAGGATTAGGGTGGAAATAATGAGATGGAGGTAATTGGTTTTAAGGGAGGAGGAGGACTGCATACCTCATACTCAGTTTAATTGAACCAGCATCGAACATTTACTATATACAGGGCAGTGTGAGTGATACAAACATCAGTTGAGGTGTAGCCCCTGCCATCAAGCCGAATAGAAGTAAAAGAGCCACAAAGCTACCCAAGAGAGGACTCTAACATTTTTCAATGATAGTTTTTGAAAAGTTATTTACTTCCTCTGATGCTTCTCCATAGCACCCAGGTAACACTGTATGCTTAAAGCTAGGCCAGCAGAGCCCAAGATCCTACTAAGCTGGAAAATCTTCAGATGGGGAGGCTAGGTAGTGTGTTGCTAGACCTGGAATCAGAACGACCTGAATTTAAATCTGTCCTCAAACAGATTTGAAGGATCTAGCTGTGTGACCCTGGGCATAGTCATTTAACCTCTGTCTGCCTCAGTTTCCTCATTGGGAAAATGAGGATAATAACACCATCCACCTCCCAGGGTTATTGTAAGGCTCCAGTGAGACAACACATGTGAAGCACTTAGCAAACCTTAAAAATTCTGTGTCAACTGTTAAATGTCAGTCTGGTCTCTGGTTATGGTCGACAGTGTAAAAACCAACTTAGCCCTTTCAGAGAATCTCATTATCAGAAGGTTGACTACCAGGTGAAGCATTCCCCCTCTTCCCCTTTGGCCATAGTCACTCATTAAAACCATCTAGTCTGGTGCAGAGTATCTGGGATCTGAATTAGTGCAAAGAGAATGAAGTCTTGTACCAATGAAATCTTGTACCCCTTGAAGCATTGGAGTAAATACTGTCACACATCTCAGAAAAAAGAGCCTTATTTGTTCCCTTCTCTGTTTGCTGTGTTATTCTTTATCTTTGTATGCCCAGTGCCTGGAATGTAGAAAGTACCTCATAAATGTGTATTGATTGGATATTTTTTTATTTCCCTTTTATTTTACATTGTCCTTCCCTAATATTTTTTGGAGGTTTTCTCATGACAGGGGAGGGTGATAGAGAATTCTTGAAAAGCTATGTTAGAGAGTAGATCTCCCAAGCCGAAAAAAGGTTTGTCTATGTGTGTGTCCCCTAACACCAGCCTAGCTAAGTTCAAGATGGACTCATCCCTAGAAAGCTGCTGATTTCTTTTTCTATTAGCAACTCATGAAATGTCTACTAAGGCAGGGAGGAGTTGTGATTAGCATCTGTGGAGGGAAACAATCAACAAGATGAAAGTTCAGGGCTTTGATGAATTTAACTATATTCTTGTGGATATTTTGAGGTTTGGCCATCAGACCCGGTTCCCTAACCCTTTATCAGTCTTTTAAATCAGTATTATGATGTTTGCTACTTGTAGAGTTGGTCAGCTCCTTGGTTTCTTTAGAAAGTAGCTTGTAACATTCCATCGGGGAAGTCACAAGAGAAGCCTCCTTATGACCATCAACATTATTGTAGATGCAGCTTTTGTTAAGCATTTTTTAGGAATCATGTGGGCCAAGTACTGAAAGGCAAAACAGTCTCTGATTTTAAGATACTTATATTCTAATTGGAGAAGACAGTATATATAGCAATGAGTGAGTAGGATATGCATTCTTAAGAAGAGAATACTAATGAAGAGTGAAATAAGTAGAACCTAGTGAGTGTTGTATAAAGTAACAGCAATATAGCTTTAAGAATGACTTTGAGTGAATAAGTAATTTGATTTTTTATAAATACCCAAATTAACTACAAAGGACATATGAAGGAAGACACTATCTGCATCCAGAGAAAGAACTGATAAATAGAAATATGTATAAAATGATTTTACATAACACACACACACACACACACACATATTTGTTTCTAATTGTAGCCATCTCTGGGGGGGGGAGAAAGAAGGGAAAAAAAGATAATTACATGATAATTTTATTATATGTTTAAATGGAATAGCAAGTTGTACATAATAAATTTTCAGTTTCATATGCAATCTTTTTTTAAATCATACTATGTTATGGAAATGCTTGTTTTATCCCATAAATTAAACATAAAATAAATTTTAAAAAATTTAAAAAGAAAATACTAGCAGCAATCACTGAGATTCTCTGTAACATTGTTTACTATGTGGTATAAATTCACTCCATCTTGGTCCTAATCTTATTACCTATGTGATTTTGGGCAAGTCACTTTGGCTCTCTGAGTCTCAGTTTTTTCATCCTTAAAATAAGAGAGCTGAGCGAAACAACCTCTAAGGTTTTTGCTAACCGTCACTGAGTGAGCTTGTGGTCCAGTTTGCCACGTGCCTTCTTGGCTATTCACCTCACAAATCCCAATGGTAACCTCTCCATCCTTGAAACTCCTCAGTCTTATCTGTATCACACATTGGTACAGATATATACTACTGTATGATAATTCTTGCATTTATTTTCTTGAATTGTTATTTAACTATTGTATCATGCATCACGACGAGAAAGGCAACATGGAACAGTGGCTGTTAATGGACATTAGAGTCAGGGCAACTTGGATTCAAGCCCCACTTTTTTTTTTCTTTTTGGTTAGGCAATGGGGTTAAGTGACTTGCCCAGGGTCACACAACCAGTAAGTGTTATGTGTCTGAAGTTGGATTTGAATTCAGGTCCTCCTGACTCCAGGCCTGGTGCTCTATCCACTGTGCCACCTAGCTGCCCCCAAGCCCCACTTTTGATGTATACTAACTGTGTGACCCTGGTAAGGTCACTTAACTTCTCAGCTCCCCAGGCTCCTATCTGTCTACTGGGTACTTTCTACTTCATTGGTAGAGAAAGTTTCCTCATAGGAAAGCTCCCTACATAATCATGAACCTGGACTCCACATTGCGTAACTTATGTTTTGTTTATCTTCCTTTATTGGAAGCACCTTGAGGCCAGGGGCCACAGCTTATCCTTCATCACCCTCAGTTCGAACTACAGCCACATTTGTATAGTAGGTGCAAAAGAGACATTTGTGAATTGATTTACTGAAGTGTCCAAGAGGAATTCTTTGTGATGTATTGAAAAAACACTGGATTTAAAATTTAATGTTATGCCTTGTACATTGTAAATGCTTATTGTCTTATTGATTTTAAAGTCAAACCCTGGGCTTGAATCTCAAGTCTGACATTTATTACTGATGTGATATTAGGCAAATTACTTAACTTCTCTGGGCCTCAGTTTTCTCATCTGTAAAATGAGGTAGTTGGATTAAATAAACTGTTAAGATTCTTTCTACCTCCACATCCTGTGATCCTCTGTTCTACAGTTCTGCTTGCTTGTTTTTTAGTTGTTTTAAACTTTGGACAGTTAAGAGTGTAGTTTCCTTTGAAAAGATAAAGCTCGAAGTTTCTGTAACCTATACATTAACTCATACTACCCTCCCCTTATCCTCCATCTGATGCTTTATACTGACCATTCAGTAGAGTAAATTGGTTATTTCTTGATCAATTCCACCCAGATTGGACCATGGACCAGTTGGTTCTTACCTTGCTTTGAGGTAGAATTTTTAGGTAAGCAGGCATCCTTCAGTAGGGTGCTTGTCTTCTGGATGTTTTGGTTAATTATTAGCCAAGTTACTGAAGTAAACAAACAAAAAAAGCACTTGTGTATAAATGGGCTTTGTAGCATAGAACTCAAGATGTTTTTTGAGAATTCATAGTATTTGTGGTATTTACATAAGAAATGAGCATTCATTCATTCAAAATGTGTTTATCAATACCCAGTACATAGCACTACAGCAGGTACTATATGGAATAAGAAAGAAATAGAAGACAAATTCCTACACTTACAGACCTTCCAGTCTAGCTGGAGATACAAGATATAAATGAAAGTGGGAAAAAGTACATACAGGAAGGAAACTTAGCAGTCATCTCATCCAACCTCATTTTGTAGCTGCAGAAACTGAGATCTAGAGATTTTGTGTGACTTATCCAAGGTCTCACAACTAGTTAGAAGCACAGATGGGACTAGAATCCATAACTCTCACCCTCTTGTTCAGTGCTCTTTCAGTATGCCATATTGTCTTGGACACATAATGAATGAAAATGTTTATACGTATTGAATATGTATTCAAGAGAGTGAGGAGGTATAACATACATCTGTGAGATTCCAAGTCAAATGGGACCAGTTAGTGCTTAGGACATGTTAAGCTTGTATTTTAGGTTTGAATTATCTGGTAAAAGTCATTCCTGTACTTTACAGAGCCATGAATTTATAAAAAGTCCTACTTTTACTCCAACCACGGGTCGTCATGAACATGGACTCTTCAATTTATATCATGCAATGGATGGTGCTAATCATTTGCATGTATTAGTTGTCAAAGAATACGAAATGGCAATATATAAGAAGTATTGGCCCAACCACATTATGCTGGTTCTCCCAAGTATCTTCAACAGTGCTGGAGTTGGTAAGTAAAAAGAGAGTAATGTTTTATGTGCAATAAAATTCCATAGAAAGAAGAGGGAGACTTAAAAGAGTAGTGTCAGGAGAGAATAGTTGCAAGTTTCGTACCAAGCCATTTACTCTTGGCTTTTGGAACTCTTATCTCCATTCCCTAGCTCTTTGTTTCTTTATGGGCATTCCAAGCTTTGTTGTTGGTTTAACTGATAATGATAATAGTAATAATAATTGATGGCTATAAGTAACAACCAATGTTTATTTTATTTTTTTATTTTTTATTTTTTTTATTTTTGGTGAGGCAATTGGGGTTAAGTGACTTGCCCAGAGTCACGCAGCTGGTAAGTGTTATGTATCTGAGGCCTCATTTGAACTCGGGTCCTCTTGATCTCCAGGGCCGGTACTCTATCCACTGTGCCACCTAGCTGCCCAAACAAACATTTAAAGACCTGTATATGTGTGTGTATATATGTATGTGTATATGTAGAGAGGCAGCTAGGTGATGCAGTGTATAGAGCACTAGCCTGGAGTCAGGAAGATCTGAGTTCAAATCCAGCTTCAGACATTTACTAGCAGTAAATGACCCTGAGCAAGCAATCCTGTTTGCCTCAGTTTCCTCATCTGTAAAGTCATCTAGAGAAGGAAATGGCAAACTGTTCCAGCATCTTTGCCAAGAAAACCCCAAATGGAATCACTGAGAGTCAAACACAATTGAAACAACAAATAGACACACACATACACATATGTATGTATATATGTGTGTGTATATATGTGAGTGTGTGTATATATGCGTATATATATATATACCATATATATATGCACATACATACACACATATATAATACACATTTAAAGAACTAGCATTCCTTAAGGATTGCAAAACACTTTTCTTACAACAGCTCTTTAAAGAAGACTGTACAAGTGTTATCTCTATTTTACAAATGAGAAAAATGAGGGTAAGAGTGTTAAGTGACTTCCCTAAGCTCACTTAGCTAGTAAGTGATGTCTCAAGCTTGTTAGCTGTCAGCTGAGACAGAAGGAAATCAGAGCAGAGTCAGAAACTTTTGCCACCAACTATCTTATAAAATTCTAGAATCAAAGTCACAGAACCTCAAAAGAAGCATCAGCAACTGTCTAATCAAGCCATCTTTGAAAGGAATCCCCCTTATAATGTATCTAACATATCATCTTTCAGCCTCTGCTTGAATACCTCCAATGAGAACTCACCACCTCCTGAGCCAACTCATTCTACTTCTGGCTAGCTCTAGTTGATAGGAAGATTTTCTTGATATCTAACTGAAATTTACCCCTGGATACCTTCAGTGTTGGAAAAGACATCAAAAACTATCTAGTTTAACCCACATGCAAGCAAAAATTCCATCTAAGATATCTTAAACACTTAGTCCCCTTGTCTTTGCTTGAAGGCTTCTGGTGAAGGGGAAGTCACTATGTAGCAGCCCATTTTTGGTTTGCTCTGTTAGAGTTTTTTTTAAAATTGCATTTGCCTCTCCCAAGGAAATAACAGATTAATTAAGAAGTACCTGTATAGAGGCAGCTAGGTGGTGCAGTGGATAGATCAACTGGCCCTGGAGTCAGGAAGACCTGTGTTCAAATGTGACCTCAGACACTTACTAGCTGTGGGACCCTAGGCAAGTCACTTAACCCCGATTGCCTTCCCTGATCCTCTCAAAGAAGAATTAGATGTACATGTGGGAGAATGGTATGGTATAGGAGAACTTGGAGTAGGGTTTTTTTTTTTTCCCATGAGAAGGGTCTTCAGATCAGAGGAAGCACTGGGAGGTGATTAACATATGTAAAAATATGTAAACGATGATGTATATATAACTGATGTGAATTGTAAATCTTGTGAATTTTGATTTTAGGTGCTGCCCATTTCCTAATAAAGGAGCTATCCTACCATAACTTGGAACTGGAACGGAACAGGCAAGAGGAGTTGGGCATAAAACCTCAAGATATCTGGCCTTTCATTGTCATTGCAGATGACTCTTGCGTTATGTGGAATATGGTGGATGTTGATAGTGGGGGAGAAAGGCGGAGGTAAAAAATAGTCAGCACCATTTATAGTTACTCTTCCATAATGGATCTTGTTTTTAAAGTACAAATTTATGGAAATTAATTTTTATTCGTTTTCTGGAAAAATTCTTATCTATACTTTGAAGAAGGTAAATGCTTTTTTGCTTTTGAAAATTCCCTTCTTATAATATTAAGATGTTAGTGTCTTAAAGCATGATCTCTGCATTAATTTCTGATATACAGTCCCTGGTAGAAAATAGATCTTAAACTCTTTATGTAGTCTTAATTCATACAGTTAAGCTCCTTTGGCAGTGAATACTATTAAAAAGAATAGTTCTAACTAACAAAATTTTCCATGTTCCTGTTGATTGATCTCTCCCAAAATAATACTTTTCAAACTTGGTTTCAATTAGCTTTGACATTGTCAGTCTTCAAAGCATAATTAATATTTCAGCAACTTGAAGGTGTACAAAGTATTTAAAAATAGGATATAAACAGTGCTATTATTATTATTCCCATTTTACAGATGAGGAAACCTGATACTCAAAGATCTCACATGGTTGGCAAAGGTCACATAGCTAGTAAGTGTCAGAGCAAGGATTCAGATCTGTTTTTCTGGTTCCAAGTTCAATATTCTTTCCACTACAACTTGACTTAATGATGGTTTGCTGTTTATGTTAGGGAGAAGACAGCTAAGCTTTTGTCTAGCCATCAGGTGTGAATTTCAATAACAGACCCTCTCACGAGGCAGCATGGTATAATCAATAGAAAGTCTAGCCTTGGAATGAGGGAGACATGAGTTCAAGTCCCATTTTGACACATAGTGGCTAAAGGACACTAAGCAGGTCACAACTACTCTGCATTCTAGCCAGCTCCCTAAGAGTGGTAGAGAAGGTGCCAGCCTACATTGGTAGAGTTTCTCTTCTGAGAATTTCCTAAACCTACAAAATCACAGTCTGTAGTCCCTATTCCTATTGTAGAGCTAGAAGGGAATGTAAAGATCACAGGGTCTAAACTTCCTATTTGATTGATGAGAGAAACAGAGGCCCAGAGACTGGACATAGTTTATGCAAGGTCACAGGAATGGTGAATGGCAGAGCCTAGACTGGAAGCTGTCTCCACCTTCTGGTCCAGTTGCTTTACCCATTATGGAGTCAGTTTGGTATGGGTCAGGAACACTGAGTTTAGAGTCGGAAGACCTGAGTTTGAAATTCAGCTCTCCTGGTATGAGCTTTATAACTTTGGGCAAGTCCCTCCACCCTACTGAGTCTCAGTTTCCTCACAGGCACATACTGCTCATTTCGCAAAGGTGCTGGAAGGAAAGCCCTTGGTAAGCCCTAAAGAACCACAGAAGTTTAAGCAATTATTATCAGACCAAGATACCTCCATTTCTTTACTATATTTTAACCTCACCCAAAATTTCAAACCAGTCAAACTGAACTGCTTTCTGCTCCCCATATGGATCCTAAGCATTTTAGTAAAGTTTCATGACTATAAAAAAATGAAAGTCCTTTGGAATATGTCATAATCAGATTTGATCTGGGTTTGTTTAAAGTGGGACATCTTTAGCCTCCTGGGCTATTTTGGTCCAGTGCTGATGTAGACAATAGAATAAAAAGGATTATACTTTTGTTTGAGTGTTGATCCAGAGAAAGTTTTTTCTTTTTTTCTTCCTCATAGTGATTACACCTGGTCTGAAAGGAATGTTTCTTTGAAACACATTCTGCAGCACATTGAGGCAGCCCCAAATGTCACTCATTATGCTCTAATTGGGATGCGGAAATGGTCGAGTAAAACTCGGAGTGGGGAAGTTCGAGAACCTTTCTCCCGTTGTCATGTCCATGACTTTATTATCCTCAATGTGGATCTGACACAGAATGTACAGTATAACCAGAATCGGTGAGTTACAGAATCAAGAGGAAGCCAGATATCAGCTTCAACCTTTCCTTGATAGTCATCTGATAGTCTGCTTTTCTCTTATTGGTACCTATCTGTTGATTCACTGATAATGGTACCAATGACCTGAGGCATGTGTGCTTGGCCTCAGGGGTGGAGGAATCCATAGGATTCTGAGCAGGAAGGTATTTTAGAGATGATCTGATCCAGTTCTCTTGATTTAGAGGTGAGGACACTAAGGCCAAAAGGTATGTGTAATGTGGCAGCTCTGGACTTTGAACCATGAACCAGGCTCTTCTAACACTGAATCCATTGCAGTTTGATTATATCTATCTCCTTTTTTCTTTCAATCTCCAGAATCAGTTTAACTTTGGAGATAGTATTATTTAATCCTATAAATCTGCTGTCAGATTAAAAACTGAAGAAGCAAAAACATTTACTAAGCACTCACTGTGTAAAAGGTATTGTTAAGCTTTGGGGACACTCTGGGATCACTCCAGTTCTCCAATCATTTTAATGGCTCCCTACTGCTTACCACATAAAGCCCAAACTTCTTAGGGATTTATTCAAACACTTCCACAAGGGCTTGTCTTCCTGCTTTTTCAGTTTCCACTATTTTCAGCCATGTACCCTATGCTACAGAGAAACTAAACTCAGAATTGTCCTTGGAATATGAGCCAGGTTTTCCCATCCCTGCACCTTTGCTGACACTATTTCTAATGCATGAAATACTGCCATCCTTCCCATCTCCGCCTTTTGACATGCAGCCTCTTCTTTGAGGCATTGTTGTAGTGAAAAGAGTGCTGAGCTTGGAGTCATAACACCTGGGTTTGAATCCTGACTTCGAGATTTACGAGCTGTGTAAGGCACTTCTCTCTTTAAGCTTTAGTTTACTCATTCATAAATTGAGATGGTTGAGCTAGATGCTCTCAAAGGTACCTTGTAGCCCTGAATCATACCATCTGGCTCCGGTGCCAGCTTCTCTTGGAGACCTTCCCACATTCCCTTCTCCACAATGATCCCTCCCCCCAATGATGGCTGTTGGGGTTGGACTGGAAGCAGGTCTGGTGGTCTAGGGAATACTGCTATTCCCAAGGCTCTTGGTTTCAGGGTCCTGGGCTGTCTCTGTCGAGGTCTGGGAGCAGATGATGGACAGTGTAGTTGTGATGGTTTGGCTTGGCATGTGCTGCCTTTCCTCTCTCTCCTTGAGAGTACCTTGCTGCTTTAGGTAGGCTGGCTCACCTAGGTGGCAGTTGCTGGGCATTGGCCACTTCTCCAAAGGAGTTGCCATACTGAATGATGGCTATGAGGGCTGGTATTTGCCGAGGGGTGGGGTGGGGGTGCTGCCATTTTCAGTAGGATCCTTGTAATTATCTGTCATTAAAATATGAGCCCCTTGGTGTCTTTTTTTATTCATATCTCTATAGATTTTTATATCCTATATACATCTTTTCATGGTGACTTCAATATTAATTGATTTCCTTCTTCTATGATCTCAGTACTACATGATTTAGCACTAAGACTACATTATTTTATTTGTTGATCTGTATTTATGATTTTAATGGTTTGGGGAACTCCATGTGGAAACTCCTTCCTGCTAAGAGACTTGCTTGGAGCATTAAGATATTAAGTCACTGACCCATAGTCCCACAGTTATTACATGATGGGGGCAGGACTTAAAACAAGACACACCATGGTGATGCCTCTCACTATAGTCTCATATTATTATTTGACTGTTTCATTTATACTAGTCTTTTCTCTTCAGCTTGTTAGTAGAGGGAATGATTTCCTGCCTCCAAGGAGCTTGCATTTCAGCATATATTACCTGTATGACAAGGTTGCCTAGCCCTTCATCACTGACTTTATCATCTGTCAAATAGTGTTAATAATATTTATAATACCTTCCTCATAGAATTATAGTGAGAAAAGCACTAAATAGGTCTTAAAATGGTATAAAAATATGAGTGGTTATGTCTTATTTCTCTCCCTGTACCTAGTATAGTGCTGAGCACATAATAGATTCCCTACAAATATCTATATACATGTACATATATATGGGCGTATTATATATGTGTACATATGTGTATATTTATAGTTCATTGATTGAATGCTGTTTAATTATAAATGTGCTGATTGAATTTTCTTCCTGTCTGATTAGATTCACCTGTGATGATGTCGACTTCAACCTGCGAGTGCACAGCGCTGGCCTCCTTTTGTGTCAATTTAATCGCTTCAGCGTCATGAAGAAGCAAATTGCTGTTGGTGGCCACAGGTCCTTCCACATCAAATCCAAGGTAAGTGAGGAAATGGCTGCTGTGTGGTTATTTCTATCTCTCTGAGTTGGTTGGGGTGCATTAGGAAGAGCCCTGTGCATGAGGTCTAGCTTAGCAACTTACTTCGTGTGTCATTTAAACTCTTGGAGTCTCACTGTCCTCATTTGTGATATGGTGATTATAATATGCACCCTGTCTGTCTCACAGGGCTGTTAGGATCAAACGGATGATGCAAGTGATGGCATTGGAATGAAACTAAGTTGTTATAGAAATGTAAATTATGTACATAGAAATATAATATAATATTATATATTATTACATAGAAACAGTAATGACTTTCCACTAAAGTCTCAGGTGCCTTCTTAGGTGCCTCACAATTGGGATGCAGGTGCCTTTTGGTTGTGGAACACTGTCCTGGCAGGGAACAGGCTTTGGCATATATTGCCACATTGGAGAGGCTTTGAGGATTTCAAAGGTGATGAACTTAAAGACATTTAATCTTTTGTCTGTAGGCAGCCTAGCTAAGCTCAGACAGAAACATTGCTAGAAGGCTGGCCACTAAGGAATGAATTGTTTTAGCCACAACAGTTGACCAAGACCTTTTACTAAGGCATAGAGTGTTTATGTTCTGCATCAATGGAAGGAGTCCTTACCAAAGATTTTATGAATCTCTCAAAACAACAACAACAACAACAACAACAATAATAATAGCAACAATGATGATAATAATAATGCACCCTGAGGCTTGCATAGCTGTTAACAATTGATAGCACTGGTCTTTACCTTCTTGTCAAATAGAAAGAAGAGTAGACTTCATCATTTAAATGTAGGTATGGTTTGATTTTGGTATCAGGTAAACTTAGTGTTCTGATGTACGCAATTATTCTAAGCCTTATGAGTTTAAAGTTTCCATTGGTTTCTGGAGAAAGATGCTTGGTCTATGGGTTTTCAAATATACCTTTGTGCATTATTCTCAGATGATAGGTGTGTCAGTCTGCAAAAGGACTCTAGTTGTGACAGTATTGATAGTGTGCAAAGAGTTGTCAATTCAATTTAACCAACATTTATGAATCAAGAGACTGTGCTGGGTACTGGGGATACAAAGATGAAAAATAGACATCACTAGCTTTAGTGAGTTTACAGGATAATAATGGGGATATGCCTAGTAAGAATGAAGTATAGGTGAAAGAGACACCAAAAAAAGCTAAGAAAATTTAAGAATTCAGGGAATCACATCCATCTGTGAATGGAGGAAATCGAGGAAAATTTCAATCAATAAGCATTTCAGAAGCACCTACTATATACACCAGGCACTGTGCTAGGTACTGAAGTTCCAAAGACAAAAATGAATCAGTGCCTGCCCTCAAGAAATTTACATTCTATCCAGTGAGACAACATACATTAAGTATTTGCAGAATATACATACACATATATATGTATATTAAAATTATATATATCAGCATCTATAAAACAAATACAGGGTAGTTTTGGGATATAAGTACCATCATCTAGGGGAATCAGGAGAGGCTTTATGGAGAAAGTAGACCCTAGGTTGAGCCTTTTTGTTGCTGTTCAGTTGTTTCAGTCATGTTCGACTCCTTGTGATCCCTTTTGGGCTTTTCTTGGCAGTGGTTTGCCGTTTCCCTCTTCAGCCCATTTTATAGAGGAGAAAACGGAAGCAAACAGGGTTAAATGACTTGCCCGGGGTCACACAGCTAGTAAGTGTCTGAGGCTAGATTTGAACTTAGGTCTTCCTGTCTCCAGGCCCAAACAGTGCCATATAGCTGCCCCAGGTTGGGCTTTAGAGGAAGAGAAAAATGTCAACTGGCAGAAATGTGATGGGAGTGTTTTTTTAATATAAGGAATGAGCTGAGCATGTGAAAAGAGAAGAGGCAAGAGAGGACAGGATGAGACGGGGAGCCAATGAACAGTTTAGTTTATCTGGTGTCAGTAATAAAAGAAGCAATGCAAAAGCAATGTAAGGTTTTCATAGGGCAAATCTTCCGAATTTAAAAAGTACTTTGTAAACATAGTTTCTAGTGTTTTCGTCACTATTTCTATATTGAGTAATGCTACTCAACCATTATTATCGATACTAATTTTCAAAGACCTGTTGCTTTCTCATGGCGATGAAGACATTTTTAACCATGTTGTATTCCTCATGCAAACTCACTTTTCCAAATACTATTTGGGCCATAGGATTAAGCCTAGTATTATGAAGATTATATACTAGGAAAAAAATGGAGCTTTCTATTGTATTTCTTTGTAGCGAGTTTTCATTTCAACATATACAGTGATGAAGGAACACAAAACTAATGGGAGGGTCAGTGGACATATAGCTGCAATTAATTCGTAAAATATTCCCAAGAAAGGTCTTTCCATGGATTCATTATTACCTTCTTAGAGATGGAAAGTAAATGTATTTTCTCTGAAAAGTGGAACTCAGAGGCACTGGAATCTAGGCAGTCCAGACTCTTTCTTCCCTGATAGCAAGATGACCAGCATTAGGTCCACTCTCTGAATAACCAAAGGCATTAGGTCCAATATTATTCTGAAAGTCATCATTCTTTTATAGGGAAGGGAGAGCAGGAAGACAAACTGCTAATATAACTTACGATTCTAAATGTAGGCCATGACTCTTAGGCCTGAAACTGACCTGCCTTTCAAATCCAGTGGGTGGTAGTGATGATTTACTATGGAAAAGTTGGGACAAAGGGAATGATAACAAGTGCTTAAGTTAGAGAGCAGTAATAGAACAAATGAATAAAACAAAAAATTTCACAGTAAACATGTATTTAAATGGTAATTTTGCATAATAATTTTTGGTGGATAAATATACTCTTTAATAGCTTAAAATAATTTTATATAGATAAATAATTAATATGTTATAGACAACATTTACATTGATTTCATTATATACTACATCTAATATATAATTTATATGTCATAGCTAACTTGTAATGTATATAACATTTCTATATATGAATAATGTATGCAATAAAATAGATAATTTATAAAGGAACCAAGAAACCATTTTAGCCAGCCAATATTTTATCTCCTTGGCAAGCAAGGAGATGGGACAGTTAAAAACACAATAGAACACAGACATAATTGTAAAATACTGGAGAACAAGGCATATACCTACTTGGTCATCTTTGTAAAAGTTTTGAGAAAGATACATCTATCAGGGATATACTTGATGGAAATGAGAGAAGCATGCTTTGGTCTGGGTTTCTGGCTAAGATGATTGTCTTGATTTCAGTGAGGCATATTATACACTAGGTATTTCCCTAATCTATCAGTGTAATCTATAGTCTTTCATTAATCTAGTCTAGTCTTTCCCTAATCTGTTTAGTCAGAAATGGAAATGAAGTTCATTTGACATAATTTCTTTTATTTTTGATGACTTGTTTTTGCTGTTTCATTATGATCTTTGCTTCACTAAGGGCCCTTAAATCACTTCTTGTAACACATTTTCTAAAATTTTTGCTTCATGTCACACTCTCAAATCTTATATTCTACTGAGAAAATAAAGGCTATTAGACCTGGCCTCTTTTCCTTTTTTTTTTTTTTTTTTGCTTTTTTGGTTAGGCAGTGGGGTTAAGTGACTTGCCCAGGGTCACACACCTAGTAAGTGTTATATGTCTGAGGCCGGATTTGAACTCAGGTTCTCCTGAATCCAGGGCCGGTGCTCTATCCACTGTGCCATCTAGCTGCCCCCCTGTTTTCCTTTACTCTATATTTCAAAACCCTGTGACAACATCCCTCCCTTTCTCCTCATTTCTATTTATCCCTCATGAGGAGATAACCTTCCTCCTCACCAAGGCTAGTCCCAATGCACATACTTTTAATCCCATTCTCTCCCATCTCCTCTGGCAGATTTCCCTGATGTTCACCCCCTTTTATCTTTCTTAATCTTCAATTCCTCCTTTTCTACTGTTTCTTTCCTTGTTGCCTAAAAACATTCTCAAGTCTTCAATTCATCATAAACTCTCATTTGACTCTATTGGATAGTCCAGTCAAGATATCATTCTATATTCTTTCTTCCCTTTCCCCAAACTCTCAGAAAAAGCCATCTGCTTTCCATGTTCTTTCCTTTTATTCCCTTCTCATCTTTTCGTTTAAGTGTACCTTCTTATCTCATCTGTCAACTGAAACTGTTCTCTTCAAAAATAATAGTGATTTCTTAATTACTGAAATGGAGGCCTCATTTCAATCTTGATCCTTCTTGACTTCTCTGCATATATTTGACACTTTTGACTCCTTTTTCCTCCTCGATGCTTTCTCCTCCCTGGGTTTTCATGACACTGCTCCCTTTTGGTTCTCTTCCAGTCTATCTGATCACTCCTCACTCTCTTTTCCAGGATCATCAATAACATTTCCCTTCACTCTTGAGTATACCCTAAAGCATTCTTCTCTCTTTACTCTCACTCACTTGGTGACCTCATCAGATGACATAGGTTTAATTATTCCCTCTATGCTGATGACTCCCAGATCTTTACTTTCATCCCTGGTCCTTGTCCTGAGCTGTAGTACTGTATCACCAATGGCCTACTGGATTGTTAAAAATATTGAATATCCCATAGACATCTCTAACTCCAAACTGAACTCATCTTATCTCCCACACCTGCTCCTTTTCTGAATTTTTCATAATTCTGTCAGTGGCACCACCATCCTTTTAATCACTTTTTGTAAACGTGGTACCATCTTCCACTGTACATTCTCCTTTGTCCCCTGTATATCCACTCAGTAGCCAAATCTTGCCATTTCTTCCTCTGAAGCATCTCCCATATCTGCCCCATTCTTTCCATCCACTTGCCCAGCACCCTGATTTAGTTTCTCCTTGCCTCTTGTTCTTTTCCCCAAGCTTACTCCATTGCTTGGAACATCCCTTGGCATGTCTGTCTCTTAGAATCACTAGCTTCCTTCAGAGCTCAGCTTCCATGCTACCTTCTACATGAAGCCTATTCCTAGTCTCCCAGAGGCTAGTATCTTTCCCCTATAATTACCTTGTATTTGTTTTGCATGTATTTTATTTATGCTTATATAACAACAGTAACTAACATTGAGCTTTAAGGTTTGTAAAGCACTTTACATGTATGATCTCATATGATTCTCACAACAGCTCTTTAATTTAGATGCCATTATTATCATCCCCATTTTACATGTAAGAAAACTGAGGCTGAGCGAAATTAAGCGACTTTCCCTGTGTCACACATCTAGTAAGTGTCTGAGGCTAAATTAAAAGTCAGGGCTTTTAACTCTAAGTCTAACACTTTATCTATTGCACCACCTGTCTGCCTACGTTATACGTGTAGAGGTTGTCTGCTCACTAAATGTAAGCTCCTCCAGAGCTAGGAGTGTTTCATTATCATTTTTTTATCTCTCGCATTTAGCCCTTGATTGATAAAGTTTGTTCTCATATAGCAAGCCAACCACTAAAGTCCTGCAATGTACATTTCCTGAAAGGTTAAGCTAAGCAGCATGGAAGAATGATTTTGATCCATAATATATCCATACAATCACATAGTTTACTATTTGCTAAAATGAACGGACACACCTTTGACTTTAATATGTTATTACTTACATCTTCTACTGTATTTCACTTGTTTTGTTCCTGTTTGATGTTGTTTTCATTTAATTAATAGTTAATATCTTGTTCTTTTGCCTCTTCTTTCTTCATCACTTCACATAAGCTTCTGCATATTTCTTTGACATCTCCATATCTTCGTATTGCTTCTTATGGTCCAATAATATTCCATTATATTCATATATCACAATTTGTCTACCCATTCTCCTTTCATTTGGCACATAGTTTGTTTTTAACTTTGGTTATTACAAATGATACTGCTGTGAATATTTTTGTACAGATGGATCTTTTCTTGCTGCCAATAAACTCCTTGGGGTATAAACCCAGTAGTGGGATTGCTGGACCAAAGGGTATGAGCAATTTTGACTTTTATTCCATAATTCTAAATTTATTTCCATAACAGATTGTGCCTGTTTTCACACCACTCCTGCAACATTAAATATTTTCATCTTTGCCACGTATCTTTTTTTTTTTAACCTGACACATTATCTTGCACTATTAACTTGTGTGATTCTTCTCCCTATCCTCCCATGGCAGCACTCTAAGCTTAAAATCAAGGACTGTATCTTATTAATCTCTTTATCCCTGACATCTAGTATCATGTTTTCTGTACATACATAATAACATCTTTGAGTCTCCGTTTCCTCACACCTAAAATAAGGAGTTTGGATTAGATAATATACAAATACACTGTCAGTTCTAATTCCTATTATCTTTATCCTAATAGATATGCAAAAACCCAATTTGCATATCCTAATAGATATGCAAAAACCCAACTTGACTATTGCTTTTTTTGTTTTTATGTAGGTGTCTGATAACCCAGTGTCCATTGCACCCTCTCAGTACATCTGTGCTCCAGATAGCAAGCACACTTTCCTTGCAGCTCCTGCTCAGCTTCTACTTGAAAAATTCCTACAGCATCACAGCCATCGTTTCTTCCCTCTGTCACTGAAGAATTATGGCCACCCTGTGCTGTCTGTTGATTGTTACCTGAATTTGGGACCTCAGGTAATTTATAAACAAGCATTGAGTGCTCAACTCATAGGAGGTTCAATAATAGGGGAATGGATTTCTTTGAATGATTTTTTAGGTTGTAGGTTTGGAAGGGGCACTTCAGTTTTCCACTTGAGGGAGGATAGATTGATAAATAGAGCACTTATTAAGAGCTTACTATGTTCCAGAAACTGTGCTAAATACCGTCCAGGAGCTTACATTATAATGGAGGAAGACAGCCTCTAAAGGGGAGCTGTGAAGGGGTCTGGGCTACTCCTGTAGTGACATGGTTTAGAAATGGCCTGGAAGTATAGTAGAGGCCTAGATCCCCAACATGATAAGGCCAGAGATGGCCTATCAGAGTCCAGGGTGACTCTAGAGATGAAGTCCAAGGTTTTGGTAGACTTGACTGGAATTGGCATAGTGTAGAAAGGGCCAGGAATTGTGATGGAGGCTTTGTTGTGAGAAAGATAAGGTCAAAGATGACCTATTAGAATCCAGAGTGGTTCAAGGGGTAGAATCCAAGGTTCCAGTGAAACTAAAGCGTATGGTTTTAGTCCATCTAATATCCTGAAAAATTAATATGGTTCCCAAAAGCAGTTAGAACAACATTGGACTGGGAGTCAGCCTAACTTCAAATTCTGATTTTTTTACTGTAGTCTTGGGTAAGTCATTTAATCTTTGAGACTCAGTTTTCTCATCTGTAAAAAGGGGATAAGTGTACTTGAACTATCTATTTCACAGGGTTGTGGGAGAACATGTTTTTAAAACCTTTAAATGTTATAAAAAAAAACCCTTAAAATGTTATACAAATGTGAGATACTGTTATTCTGATCGCACTCTGTGTGTATGTGTGTGTGTGTGTGTGTGTGTGTGTGTGTGTACACATGTATACTCACTAGATACATTGTTGAATATCTTAAGGGAAGCATCTCTTTTTTTTTTTTGTCACCCTCTGCTTCTTCCTTTTTCAGGTTGCTGTTTGTTATGTGAGTTCCAGGCCTCATTCTTTAAACATCAGCTGCTCAGATCTGCTGTTTAGTGGGCTCCTGTTATACCTCTGTGACTCCTTTGTGGTTGCTAGCTTTTTGAAAAAGTTTCATTTTCTCAAAGGTAAGTTACCTGAATGGTTGCACAAGCATAGAGATGCAAAAAAGGACGTTAGAGGTTAATTCCTTCGGTTCACCATTAAATGTCTACTTTGCTAAGTACTGGTGAATTTACAAATACAAATCAACCATGACCTCTTTTTGCAAAGTTCTGACAGTCTACAAGTGGGGATCTATCTATACATGAGGCACTAATAGTGATATAATAAATTATAATTGTAGGTAGCAGAGGTGATTGATGGAGTCTGCTCAATTTAAATCTCCTAATGCACTTTATAAGATTATGCAACATGAACCTTTGCTAGAAGGAGTGCCTACAGTGCACATACAGTGGACACGTGTCCTAGCCCTGACTGAGGGGAAATTCTACAAACTCCTTTGATTAGTCCCCTGTGACTGGGGCTGCATCCAAGATGATTGATGACTGAGCATTAGGGGGAACAGACCCTTAGTCACCAATTATGTTGAATGCATGATTACTCCCCATTATTACCCAACTATAACACAGAGTGGAAGGTGGTAAGGGCACCATACATATCTAGAGTGCTTTGTGAGGTTTGACAAAGAAAAGGTCATTCCTTGGAGGATTAAGGAAAGGCTTCTTGGAGGAGATAGCAATTGAGTAGGGTTTTGAAGAGATGAAGCATAGAGAAGAAGGGGAGAAGTTAGGAGGAGGAGCAAAAGCCAAGGGAAGGAGGAATATTAAAGAAGGAAGGGTCACCACATGCTCCAGAGAAGCTAATTCAAATCAGCAAGTTAACAAGTACCTGTGTACCAGGCACTATGCTGAATACTGAGGATAAAAAGATAAGAAGAAAGAAATCGCTTCCTGCCCTCAAGGAGCTTATATTCTAATGGTAGAAGATAACACATAAAAGGAGCTAAAAAATTGGGGGGGGATGTGGGTGGAGCCTGGAGAATGAAGGATGACTGCTCTGTGCCACTTCTCATAGCGGAGGTTCCAGTGAGAGAAGGGAGCCACTGGGGTGAAGGGAGAAGGTAGCTGAAGAATGAGGTAAAAAGGATGTCAGTGGTGGTTTTTGAGAGGATAGTTTCTGGAGAGTGGTAAGGACAGAAGCCAGATTGAAATGGGAAAAGGGCTGTAGAGAAATAAGTAGTTTGAAAGGAAGTGGAGATATTGTGTGCAGACTTTTTCTAGAAGTTCTGTGGAAAAAGAAAGCTGGGATAGTAGCAGTCAAGGAAAGGGTTCTTTAGGTTTAAGGATCAGGATTTATAATTCAATGGCAAAGAGAATTCCTCGGTGAATGATTTGGACTACTGGGAGATTAAGTAGCTTGCCTATGGTTACACCACTATTTTATGTCAGAGGCAAGACTTGAACTAAGGTCTTCTTAATTTTGAGGCCAGCTCTCGATCCATTACACTGCCTCCTCCTCCTCCTCCTCTTCTTTTTTTTTAAGATTGAGGAGACCTTCGAATAGTGGATCATAGGATATAGAAGTGGAAGCACCCTTAGAGCTGGTCACAGGAAGGAGCCAGTGGCAAGTATTAGAAGTGCTAAGTGCGGGGGTAGTTGGGAGCAGAAACAGGTGATGAAGCAAGGACTTGGAGAAGATGGCATATGTGGAGGGCGCATACGGAGAAGTTAACTTGGCACTGAGTGGGTCCTGCTTCAGAGACATGGAGGAAGAGAAGGAAGGCAGATTGAGACATTGAGATAAAGAGACAGGAAGGCCCTTTGCTGGATGTTGAACTGGACACAAAGATGAATATGACAATCCCTGATTTCAAGGCCGGTGTAATCTAGTTGGGGAGATAGGACATGTCTATAACAAGATCATTAACTAAATATTAAGGGTTTTATATAATATCTTATTTGCTTGTCTTATTTTCAAATTTGTAACAATAATTTTAAAGGAGTTAATTAACCAGCCTATAAGCCAGCATATACCAAGTGCTAAAAGATTAGTACAGACAATGAAAGCTACATGACAGCAGAAAGAATGACTCGCTATTGGCTGGAGTAATTAGAAAGGGCCACAAAGAGGAGGTGGATCTGGGACTGAGCCTTGAAGAATGGGTAGAAGTAGAAGGATGCATAATGATAAATGTGCATAGGTGCATGTATATATATGCATGTGTGTATGTGCAGGTACATATATCTATCAACACATCTTGGTTGGCATGTGTTGCATGTGTATATATCCATGTACATATATACACATATCTATGTACTATATATATGTATACACGCATGTACATATATACACACATATATTTTACCTTGCTCTCTCTCTCTCTCTCTCTCTCTGTATACAGAGAGTAGGCAGGATAGTGTAGAGACCTAGGAAGGACTGAGTTCAAGTCCTGCCTTTGATACACATAGGTTGTCTGGCCTTGGGCAAGTTACTTCATGTCTTAGAGCTTTAGGTAATGCTCTAAGATTACATATTTCAGAGAAGCTTCCAACCTGCATTGGTAGGAGTATCCTATCATAGGAGTTCTTTATACAATGAACTCACAGATCCGGTCTGTATCCCTCTATCTCTCCTATGGCTATATATGATCAGGTGGACTGGGGGATTATGTAGACTTACCCATGTTGTTCCCTCTTTATTTCTCTTCCTAGTTCCCTTTTTACCTCCTTCTTTTCTGCTTCCATGTTATCTCCTATATCTGATTATTAGCACTTCTCCTATTATCATAAGTTTTCAAAAGATTTAAAAATGTTATCATATGGGCTTGGACTTTTGATCCTTTCCATCTTGGCTGAATGAATCATTTTCAGTGGTTGAAAACACACAGGTCAGGCCATAATTGTCATTTTCACACATTTTTGTTTCTCAAGGTATAAGAAAAAGAATGGTGGATTTGGAGTCAGGAGACCTGGGTTTTTCAAATCCTGGCTCTGAGCCTTACTAGCCATATGATTTGATCAAGTAACTTAAATTCTCTGAAATTGTTTTCTGATTTGTAAAATGATGTCAGTAATACTTGTACTGTATACCTCCATGGAATTTTAAGGAAACTTTTTTTAAATAAATCATATGTAACCTCCGGTTACAACAATACAATAGGATTATTTTAAATCTAAACTCTCCACTGCTTTAATGAGTTTATTTTAGAAAAAAAAAGTTAGACGTACAATCATAATTACTCTGAACTCCCATTTGGGAAAATTTCCAACATTTAGACAGAAGTATGGTTTTCTGTATTAATTTACATTTATATCTAACTCTAGTTAGTCCCTGACATCTTTGTGGTTGAAGCAAAATGTAGGTTACTAGAAACTTTTGGGTAATAAAGCAGCAGATTATTTTACAGTATGTGTTGATAAATAGGCAAGGTGGGGTGTGGTAAGGGGGTGGGAGGAAGTAGGAAGAGGAGTTGGAGAAAAAGTAGACCTTTTGTTTTGTTTTGTTTTGCTTTTTTTTTTTGGAATTTCCCCTCAGTTCTTGAGAAGGTGTATCCAAATGGTAGGCTAAGTCCCAGATTTCTTCTCTGAAATGCCTGTAGAGCTGATCAACCTCCTTGTTATTTCACTTCTCTGGCAAAGCTCAGTCTTATCTTCTCTTTCTTCTTTCACTGGTTACCCCTGGGCTGCTGGTTCTTTCCAGCTCAGCTTTGGATGTCCCCTTTCCTTCCTCTCTGCTGTGCAACCCTCAGATTCTCCAGTTCTGAGATGGATACTTCTTTTTTTAAACCTTTACGTTGATTTTATTTTTAATTTATGAAACAAAACAAACATTTTCATTACAAAATAGAATAAAACAAGATGATTGTACACACAACTGTAAATCCATTATGGACAGCTTACTATTCCTGTTGAAATATATAATAAAGTTATCATGTAAATTTTTTTCTCCCCTTGCCCCCTGCCCTAGAGATGGTTACCATTAGATACAAGTATGTATGTGTGTGTATGTATATATATATATGTATATATATACACACACACACACATATATGTATATATGTACTATAAAATTCTATATGTCTATTTATAAATTCTTTCTCTGGATGCAGATAGCATCTTCATATGTCCTTTGAAATTAATTTGGGTATTTATAATATTCAAAATGACTTAGTTGCTCAAAGTTGTTCTTAAAACAATATTGCTGTTGCTATATACAATGTTCTCTTGGTTCTGCTCATTTTGCTCTTTATTATCTTGTGCAAGTCTATCCATGATTTTCTAAAATCATCAAGGTCATCATTTCTTATAGCACAGTATTATTCCATCATGATCATATACCACCGCTTGATCTGCCATTCCTCAATTGATGGGTATCCCCACAGTTTCTAGTTCTTTGCCTCTACAGAGGGAGCTGCTGTAAATATTTTAGAATTGATCAATGATCAAAGAATATGAACTGGTAGTTTTCTGATGAAGAAATCAAAACAATTTATAGTCATATGAAAAAATGCTCTAAATTATTATCAATTAGAGAAATGCAAATTAAACAACCTTGAGATATCATTTTACACGCAGAGGAGCTAAAATGAAGGGGAAAACAACAAATGTTGGAGGGGATGTGGAAAATTGGTTCCTTAATTCATTGTTGGTGGAACTGTGAACTGATTCAACCATTTTGGAGAACAATCTGGAATTGTACCCAAAGAGTTATTAAACTACCTCTACTCTTTGACCTGGCAATACTAGGTTTATTTCCAAAGACGATTAGGAAAAAAAAGAAAAGAACCTGTATGTTCTAAAATATTTATATCAGCTCTCTTTTTGGTGACAGATACTTCTTTTTACACAAGTTTCTCTGGGTATGACCAAAGTCCCTTATACTATGTCTTTTATTGATTTGAGGAGAGCAGAGGCCTTGTTCATAGCTAGTTCCAATTGACTTAATCATAAAATGTTCTAAACCTAACAGAGCTTACAATCTAATGAATGAAGGCAACACCCAAAAGGCAGTTGAAAAGAGGAGGAGTGGAGATGATGGAGTTCAGTCCATAAGAGTGTAACCCAATAGGAAATGCAAAAATGTCTGTCTGGGAAGCCCTCTTTAAATGGATGCTTTGGGAATAGTTATTTGTTCCTCTCTCTAGCCCACCAATAAGAGGGGCAAAGTGTACTGATTAGGTATGAGTACTAAGACTGAAACAATCTTTCAGGATAATGAGTTTACTGAGGTATAGGGAGTCTGTTCAAAACAGAAACAGTATACAAATGTGAGGTTGTTTTTATTGTTGTTATTCATTCTTTTTCTCATTTGTGAAGGCGCCACCTTATGTGTCATCTGTCAGGATCGTAACTCGCTCCGTCAGACCGTTGTACGCCTGGAGTTGGAAGATGAGTGGCAGTTCAGGCTTCGGGATGAGTTCCAGACAGCCAATGCCAAAGAAGACAGGCCGCTTTTCTTCCTGACTGGACGGCACATTTGAAAGAAACAGCAACCCAGTTTTCTGAAAGAGCAGATACTTCAGAGAGCTCTCCTGCCAAGGTGACTGAAGGAAACCATAGCACATCAGAGCTGAAAAAGAACTTTAGAGCTCATCAAGTTCACTTCACCTATTTTTTATAGGTGGTAGGACTAGCAACCTAGAGGAGTTCAGTGATTTGTCCTTGATCACACAGTGAGTTACTGACGGAGCTGGAAACCCAGGTCTTCAGAATGCCTATTTCACAGGGAAACTTTCTGCAGAGGCAAGATCACCATCAATAGTGCCATACTCATAGATCTGCATAGAGAGCTTCAGAGCTGGAAGGGATCTTTGGAATCCAGTCCATACCCCTCACTTTTATAGAGAGGTAAACTGAGGCACAGAGAGTAGAAGTTTAGAGAAGAGCCAGGGATGTATGACCCAGGTCTCGATTCTCATTCTCTTGTGCCCTTTCCACCACAACACACTGCTGAGACTTCTGGGACATTTTGAAACCATTTCTTTAAGAACAAAGTTTTGACAGTTCATCATGTTATCTATATGCTTCCATGACAGAAACTAGTGGTCACTTTTGGGTGACATTGTACATTATTGGATACTTGTTCTTGAAGTGGAAACATCTTTATGTTTGTAAGAAGGACCAATTACAAAGTATTCTTTTTCTGTCCATGTTACCATACAGGAAATATTTAGAAACAGTGTTGAAAATCACAAATCCTAGAGATATAGGATACATCTAAAAAGAGGTCATTGGAATAAAAATTACACAATCCTAGAATTTTGGTAGTATTTAGATCAATCAATTAATTGATCAAGAAGCCCCTATTAAGGGCTTTCTGTGTGCCAGGCACTGTGTCAAGCACCAAAGATAGAAGGAAAGACAAAAACATGTTCTCTGTCTTCAAGGAACTCAAATTCTGAAGAGAGGGACAACATGCAAACAACTATGTATACATTACATATATACAGCATAAATGGGAGATAATCTCAGAGAGGAAGGCATTGGCAATGGGGAGAGGGGAGGAAAAAGGATAATAATAGATTGACTAAGTTTTTCATACTTTAGAAACCTGAACAAAGGTGCCAAATTAGTCACTTAATGAGTGCATTCAAGCACACGATTTAATTTCTTTTAAAAATGTTTTATTCGTGGCTTTTCCTTCTTTATGCCAATCATTTCCCAATATACCCTGCCCCACTCCCACACATTGAATTCTTCTTTTTTAACAAAGAAATATACAAAACCAGTGGACAAAGTCAGAGAGTAAATAATACCATTTTGTCCCTGTGGTCCTCCACCTCTCTACTGAAATGAGAGAAGTGAGTTTTATCATCTGTCATGTGGTTTAATTTCCTAACAAAGTTGTATACTCTGGTTGGCATTAAATTTTCTGCATGAGAACAATGTAGAGGACTATCTCTTGCCAAGAGTGAAAATGAAAGGACATGTCCTTAAATGCTGTTAAATAAAATGTGTTCTAGAGAGGAAATTATATGGTGGATCTCTGAGGGTCCTTTAGAAACAGGAATTGATTTACAGAGAAGTGAGAATGGAATTGTTCAGTTCACTCAAAAAAACAACAACCCAGAAATGATGGATTAGCACAGGGCCTGTGGCCATTTGTTTACTAAAAGCTTATTTTGGAACTCTTCATTAAGGCTTGGCTTTGCTGGCAGGTAAAGTGTACCACTTGAAGTAGTTGCATAAATTAAGGACTTCCAGGAACCTAAGTACAGTGTGAGTGGGAGCAAAAGGGTGCAAGGAATAACCAGATTCCAGAAGGGACTGACATTTGAGGTAACATCTGAGCCAAAGGGTATTTTTCCAAACATCCCCTTTTAGATGGCATTGAAACGTGCTAATGGGCAGCAGTCACTTTTGCCTGGCCTGGAATTGAGGACATTGCATGAGAAATAATGGAACCAAGAAGAAATAGTTTTGAAAGATGGTGCCAAAGATTGTGTATTGATTTTTCTTTTTCTCCTTAAGGAAAACAAAACAAAACAAAACAAAACTCAAAGCTTGTGAATATGGCAGATTTGGGTTGATGTTTACAAAATTATTAGTAAATGGTAACTTTGTATATTTCATTATTCCTATTTTGGAATGAAACTTTACTTCCTGTAGTTTATTTGTCTTTTGTAAATAGTATCTCCTGTGCAGCTTTCCCTTATGTTGCATTAGTTAATTTAAACTTTAAAAGGTCTTAATATTCGTGTTGGTTCCAGCCTTTATAAATAAAACTTGCAATGCACTTATTGGTTTCTGATTATTTGCGCAGTTATGAAATTCTGGGCATCCTGAATTACTATTGATATAAAAATATTCATTACCGACTTCAGGAGCTTGACCTTTTGTTGCAAGTGGGTAAGTTTTTCATCAGAATTTTGGTTATTTGTGGCATCCAACTTAAAAATATGCGGGGGCATTTTTATCTAGTGAACTAGCTATAACCAAAGTATGAGATTCTTAGTCTGGGATTCAGAACCCATTTTCTGGTGTTATAGGCCCTTTGTCAGTCTCTTTCTGCCCTATTTCTTTTCTTTTTTTAAAACTTATTTTCTTATGTTTTCCCTTTACGTGAGACTGGAGGAGGCAGCTGTGATAGGGTGAAAGAGAAATAAATTTGGAGTCAAGACTTATCTATATCTTTATCAGGGTGATTATGTCTGACGGGGTCTATACAACACTTTTCTCCCCTCGTCATCTATCTTTTTTTAGAGAGGAGGAAGTTTATGTGCGGTCAGGAACTATGAATTTGGCTTCTTTGTATTTGTCCTTTTTCATTTACAATACTGTAGCCATTGTATGCATTGTTCTCATGGTTCTGCTTACTCTGTTCCACACACAAGGCTCATTATGTTTCCATGCCAGAGTTTTATTCCCGGGAAGTCTCTAAAATCCTAGGTTTAGCTTTTTCATGGTTGCCCCAAATGTGAGTTCCCAATTGCTGTGTTGTCTTGTAGAGGTGGCTAGGTGGCACTGTGCATAGAGTTCTGGATTTATAAATAGGAGCACCTGAGCACAAATGCAGCCCTAGGCACTTTACTAGCTGTAGGACCCAGGGTACTTACCTCTCTGGGCTTCACTTTCCTTATTTGTGAAATGAGGGTTTTGGAGTCAATGGCTATTAAGGTCCCTTATGGCTTTAAATTTATGATAACATGATATAAATATTGGGTAGAAGACATTTTATTTTATCTACCCCTGAAAATGTGTAAGATGTAAAGAAATGTTCATTCATGTTATATAACATGCAGCATTTTTTGGACTATATTTTTATTTATTTTGTTACCTATTTCTCAATTACATTAAATATTATTTAACATTCATTTAAGAATTTTTTGAATTCCAAATTCTCTCCCACTCTCCTACCCTTACTCCACTTATTGAGAAGGCAATATGATGTCAATTATACATATGAAGTCATACAAAACATATTTCAATATTAGCCATGTTGCCAAAAAACCCTCCAAAATGCAAGAAAAATAAAGCGAAAATTAGTACTCAGAGTTCATCTGTTTTCTCTCTGGAAGTGGATAGCATTTTTCATTGTGAATCTTTTGAAATTGTCTTAGATCATTGTCTCAATCAATGCTCAATCTTTCACAATTGATCATCATTATAATATTGTTGTTACTGTGTACAATGTTCTAGTTCTACTCACTTCACTTTGCACCAATTCACATAGGTCTTCCCAGGTTTTTCTGAAAGCATCCTGCTCATTATTTATTATAGTACAATAGTATTCCATCACAGTTATATACTCATACACTGCCACTTTTTCAGCTATTCCCCAATTCATGGGCATCTTCTTAATTTTCAGTTCTTTGCTACCAACAAAGAGCTGCTATAAATATTTTTGTACAAATAAATTCTTTTCCCTTCTTTTTGATCTCTTTGGTTTTGTATATTTTTATAGATATAAATGGAGATTTATTAATGACATTATGAATAATGAGTGGTTCAAAGAACAAATCATAGAAACAACCAACAACTATGCAAGAGAATGATAACGGTGAGACAACACATCAAAATTTCTGATATGTAGCTGAAACAGTCCTTAAAGAAAAACTTACATTCCTGAGAACATACATAAACAGAATATACATAAAAAAGAATTAGTGAATTGTATAAGCAATTAAAATGAGAAAATCGACAAAGGGACAAACCCCAAATAAGTTAAAAATAGGAAAATTTGAAAATTAAAGTAGAAATAAATTAAAACCAAAAAAAAAATAGAGCTGAAGAACCAAATGAAAATTTAATTCTTTGAAAAAAACTAGCAAAATTGACCAACTTGTAGATAACTTGATTTAAAAAGAGGCAGAAAATTAAATTATAGAATAAAAAATGAATTAGATGAAAGCATAATAAAAGAAATAAAAGGAATTATCAGAATCTACTATACCAATATATGTCAACAAAACAGAATTTAAAGGAAACAGAAGATTTTTTTTAGTAAATAATAGAAAATATTTAAATTAACAGAACATCAAATAGAGATCTTAGACAATCCAATTTCAGAAAATGAAATTTAACCAATTGTAAAGGAACTACCAAAGCAGGAAGTGGGGAGTGATCCTGGGGCAGCTGGTTTCCTGGGGCAGCTGGTTTTATAGGAGAATTCTATCAAACCTTTAAAGAAAAATTAATACCTATACTACAAAATTTTTCTTACAAATTGAGAAAGAAAACACTCAACCAAACTACTAGAGACAAATGTAATTCTAATACACCAAAGAAGGATAAAACAATAATGGGACAATATTATTGATGAATATTTGCAAAATTTTAAATAAAATCATGCCCCCCTAAAACATTGCAATATATCTGTTTAAAAATTTCATTGTAATTGAGTTGGATTTATACCATGGGTGGAGGACTGATTTTATATTGGGAAAATCACATAATTAATCATATTAAAAACAAAAATATACACAATTTTGAGCATTTTATATATTGTTCTGCTTTAGCTTACTTATCTTTGATCTCTTTGGGAAACAGACGTAGTAGTGGTATTGCTGGGTCAAAAGGTGTGCACAATTTATAGCTCCTTGGGCATAGTTTCAAATTTGAGTCAATATTCCTAAACTGTCCTCTGTGTTCTTGATGGGAGGAGGAACAAAAGTCTAATGCAGGGGTGGGGAATCTGTGGCCTCAAGGCCACATGTGGCCCCCTAGGTCCTCAAGTGAGGCCTTTTGACTGAGTCCAAGTTTTACAGAACAAATCTTTTTATTAAAGGGATTTGTTCTGTGAAGTTTGGATTCAAAGGACCACACTTGAGGACCTAGAGGGCCACATGTGGCCTTGAGGCCACAGGTTCCCTACCCTCATGTCTAATGTAACCTCATGGTAGAGCTCTGGAGGAGTCTGAAATTCCTGGGTGAATTTCCCTGTTCCATACTAAGATTGGAACAGCTTTCTTGGTTTCCATGTAAGGAATTGGGTCTAAGTTTCTTAAGTGAAACCATAGTCCTAGGAGCAAAGCTTTGGAGCTGAAAGAGACCTAGAGGTCATTAATTAAATCCAATCCCTTCCTTTGTGTCTCCCCAGAAAGTTCCCTCTGCTAATTGCCAACTCATCTTTAAGCTACTCCTGACCTCCCATGTCCCAATGGCTTAGGATACAGATTTTTCAGCTATCTTGCCCCAGTGCATCTCAATTTTTGGGACTTGTCTGGTGCTAATTTGATCAGGCCTGAGCAATAATTAGTAGCAGCAGATTATTGTAAAGACTAGTCATAATCAGCCAAAAAAAAAAAGTGAAAGAATACTTTAAAAAATCTTTCTCCACTTTATGCCAAAGGTGAAACTGAACTATTTGAGATACACTGGTTGGACAGAGGCTCTCAGAGCTGAAACAGCTTGTTCATTTTGGGAATTCAAAGTGTTGGCTCAGAAAATCATTAAAGATCATTACCTGACACCATCTACCATCTTGGTGATGCCAATTTTCCTCTCATGCAGAGGTCACACAATTAATGAATGAAAATTTTATTGCAAGGTAGAAGGAAACAAAATAGAACCTCAAAGGAGTTCTTGGGAAATAATATTCTTCAACAAAAAAATCCTTCCCAAGGATCTGTAGAAAGTCTTAGTAATTTACAGCCACCCAATGTCCAGCAGGCATTGCCTCATGTAATTCCTGGGATCAGCTCAGCAACCTCTTTTATGGTGCTTCCTACAAATCTGTATTGTTTACAGCAGTCAGTGGCAGGCATAACACCCTACTGAGGCTTCTTTAACAATGGTTCCAGGAAGGAACCCCAGAATGTTTCTCACCTGGTAGATGGCAAAGATCTTCTTGCATTAAAATTCTGGTGATGCATTTATTATGGTTCTTTCCTTAAGACTATATACTTCCCTGCATTATTATTTCTGTCCAGCCTGGTCAGGAAACAAAATTTTATGATGTTTCATCTCCAAGGGAGTCCTGGCTACCAATTCCAGGTTCAGATAACATTGTTCCTTCTCTATGTTATCATGCTTACTGCCTATAGGAAAGAGAAAAGACATTGGAATTTGGTGATTATAAATTCCAATATTTTTCTCTTATATCCTTTTACCAGAGATGTTCCTTGCATAAGTGAACACTCCTTACTAGTTCAAGAACTGGCAAAGCATCCTAGTTTCTCTTAGGTTATTCCCCAACTTCCAAAGATTCATTCTGGGGCAATTGCATTGTTGTAAGTTGTTTCAGTTGTGTCTGACTCTTCGTGACCCCATTTAGAGTTTTCTTGGTAAAGATATTGGAGTGGTTTGTCCTTCCCTTCCCCAGCTCATTTTATAGATGAGGAAACTGAGGCAAACAGGGTTAAGTGACTTGCTCAGGATTATACAGCTAGTATATATCTGAGGTCACATTTGAACTTGGATCTTCCTGACTCCAGTCCTGGTGCTCTATCCACAGTGCCACCTAGCTGCCCAACATGGTACAGAAAGCTAATTGTCACTGGTAATATCTACTTGGCCAGCTATTTATTTTCCTATTCCTGTGTGTGTGACCCTAGGCAAGTCACTTAACCCTGTTTGCCTCAGTTTTCTCATCTATAAAATGAGCTGGAGAAGGAAATGGCAAACCACTCCAGTATCTTTGTGAAGAAAAACTCAAAAAGGATCCTGAAGAGTGGGACAAGTCTGGAGTGACTGAACAACAACCACCACCATGGTTTAATATCTTGGAATAATAGGCAGTGGATCAGAGTGGATTGCAACCAGCAAGGACCAGGGAGAGTATACTTTCCTATTAGCTTGCTGGTCTGATCAACAAATTTTTAAATTGAAAATGGAGTGTGTGTGTGTGTGTGTGTGTGTGTGTGTGTGTGTGTATGTGGTGTTGTAGAGAATGTAATTAGATATAACTGTTAAGCTAGACATAATTTAATAAGTTCATGAATAAACAAGTGCTTAGTAAGCACTTATGTGTCAGGCACTGTTTTAAACATGGGCAATACAAATATAAGCAAGTCTTTAAGGATTTCTGCTAACATTTTAATAGGGAAAGACAACACATAAAAGAAAGTTCAATTGCAGGGCAGAGAGAAAGGGCTGAAAGTAATACAGGTGCAGCGGTGGGATGCATGAAAAGACCCAGGGATCCTTAGATTACAGTACTAGGTGAGATGACAATGCTGGGAGACTGAAGGGTTATAGAGGTAGGGAGGATGGTAAAGTCTGGTGCTCCTCAATCTCATTGGAAGTGATAGAGTTGCTGACTCTCCCATCATCCAACTAGCCAGACCAAGAGAGAAAGGCAAAAGGGGAGGACAGCCCCAGTGGTAGCAAGTATTCCTGCCTCTCAGGCATCCTGGTTGGGTTTTGGGATACCTGGGGAAAGGAGAGAAGATGACATTCTATTAGTGGTGGAGTTCATGACATAGAATAGCAGTGGAGGTGTCCAGGAGAATATAACCTGAAAGAGGAAGGAAAGTAATTTATATGACTTAGTCATCTATGAGAAACGTATGCACTTTTACTGTAGGCTATGACTTGCTCAAAGTCATGTAGGTAGTTTGTAGCAGATCTGGTACGAGCACTAATGCCCGACGCCTCAAAGAACAAAGGTGCCTTTCCATGTAGCATTTGTAGAAAAGTATGGTCTGCAGCAGGAATAGCCAGAGCAACAGATGGAGCAGAGAGCTGGCTTCTGGCTAGATGCCCTAGAGGAAGAAGAGGACAATTCTTACTGGAATTCACCTTGTATTCTTCTGGATGTTTCAGGTTGAGCCAAGCCATAAGTCAGCAAAAGAGTTGAAGAATTCAACAACAATTGCACTCCATTTGCTAATTTCTTTATAGAAGTTCAGAGATCAGTATAGCTGGAAGTGATTAAAAAGATCATTTAATACCAAAATGCTCATTATATACACTGATCCTCAGTTCTCTCTGGTGTTTGGAGGCAAAATGGATACTTTTCCTCATTCAAAACAGTATTTTTAAAAATATGGATTTGCATTTTAATTGGTATAAGGAGCTCCTGATTGGTAACTTCTACCAATGCAGGTTGGCACTTTGTCTTCGAGTGTTGTCAGGTGCATTAAGAAGTTGAGGCTTGGTCACACAGGCAGTATGAAAGATGTTCCCCCAAAGTCTTGGTGTGGTTTGTTAACTATTAAAGTTTACAAACCTCACTAAGACTTTAGGGATACCTTATTCATCAGAGGCAGAACTTGACCCCCTTTCTGACCACAATTCTTTCTCCACTCCTCTCATGCTTTATGTTGCACCATATCATACAATGTTAACTAGTTTTATTTGATGGAAGTGGGCAGGGTGGTATTTCCCTCTAAGGGTAAGGCCAGTTTGGAATCAAGGGACTCCTAATCTGTTATTAAAAGATAACAGTCCATCCTTGTATCCTCTCTAGAACCTATTGTTCTGATGCGTTAGTGAGGGTATGTGTGTGTGCACTGTGAGAAATGATTCATTTGGACCCCTACTCCATTCCAATCAGTATTAATCAGTTTACTATGATTCTATAAGGGTAGTGATTACTTAGGCCCCAGAGCTGTAAGCTGCAGATTGCAAGTTCACTTGCTTAATCATAGGAAGCTAATTAAAGGCCCTCCATCCTTTTTTCCTCTTCACAGTGACCAAGCCCAGCATGGTGGAGATGACTCAACTACATGGAAAGTTCCCCAACTTATTTTGGTACCTCTGGATCACCCTCTCTTGCCCAAGATGAGTAGGTGACCACCACTTGGTCACTGGAGATGACTTTTGCCTTGCCCATCTTAAGTTTTGGCCCTCAAAGCAAGGTCTATCTACCAACAAGATTCTGTATTTTGTGTGGCCCCTCTAGAGTGTTTAGGTATCAAAACTACTGGTAGAAGGGGGTATCTCAAATAGTGAGGAAGATCTGAGGTCTACTTCATTGGAAGGGATTGTGGACCCTTTAATGAAATGCCATTGGCTCAGAGCTCTGCCTAGGTTTTCTTGCCTATTAGACAATTATAATCCCCACAGCACACATAAATGCATGTGTACATGTGCACATGCTTTGGATGGGAGGAGGATACATTATTAATATGCCCATTTCATAAAGTTGTAAAGCAACAAAGTGTTGATAAGTAATTATGATACTAAGAGGCTGTTAACATATTTGAGAAATTAAATAATTTGTAACTTCTGACTGAGTCCACCCCACCATGACAAGATCAATTAGAAATAAAGCCCAACGTCTCCAGGAGTCCTTTTTGGTGAAAACTAAATTCCATTATAAAACGCAGGAATTAGATGTATCTTAGCACCTAACTAATCCAACCTCTTGCTCAATTTTAAAATATTTTCTATGATCTCCCAGAGAAGACATTGTCTACCCTTTAACTGAACATCTCTAGTAATGGGAAGCTCATTACCTCGATTGAAAGTAGATGCCATTTTGGATAGCTTTGGTTGTTAGGAAATTCTTCTATACGTTTGAATCAATATTTGACTCCTTGTAACTTCCATTCATTTATCTTGGTTCTGCTCTCTGAGGCCAAGCAGAGCAAGTCTAGTTTTCCACATGATGATAATAGCTAGCATAATAGCTATTTTTGAACAATACTTTAAGGTAAAGTACCTTACAAATATAATATAATTTTATCCTCACAACCACCCTGGGAAGTAGGTGCTATTATTATCATCTCCATTTTATGGATGAGGAAACTGAGGTAGTCAGAGGTTAAATGACTTGCCCAGAGTCATATAGCTAGTAAGTGTTTCAGGCAGGATTTGAATTCAGGTCTTCCAGATTCTAAGTTCTTCCTCTAGCCACTGCACCACCCAGCTGCGTATATTTGTTGCATTAGTTTTCAAATTAGTCTCCCTTCCTCCAGTCTCTCACCTCTCCAATCTACTTTCCATATAGCTGCCAAATTGGTATTCCCAAAGTACAGGTCTAACTCTTCCACTCCTGTACTCAAAAAGTTCCATTGGCTTCTTGCCTTTAGGATCAAATGCAAACTCCTCTGTTTCTTAGTCCTTTTCTCTTTCCTTTTTATACTATTTCCTTTGTTGATTTCACTAGCTCTCATAGGTTCAATTATCATCAAATTATGAAAATACTCAAATCTACTTATCCAGCCCTAACCACTCAACTGGCTCCCTATCTCCCATCTTTAACTTCCTATTGGATATCTCAACGTCCCATGGACATCTTAAACTGAACAAAACTTAGTTTATTACCTTTGTCCCCAAACTCTACCCTCTTCCTAACTTCCTACCACCCATGAGGGCACCATTACCCTACCCTCCCAGTCACCCAGGCTTGCAACTCAGGTGTCATCCTTGGCTCTTCATTATCTCTCCCTCTCACTGCTCCACCCTCCTTGCTTTTTCTCAAACAAGACACTACAACTCTCTACTTGGGACATTTTCTCGGTCTGTCCCCCATTCATGGAATGCTCTCTCTTCTTATCTTTGCTGCCCAGCTTGCTTCAAGTGCCAGTTAAAATCTTACCTTGTATAGGAAGCCTTTTCCTTTTCTCCTTACTTCTAATACCTTCCCCTCTGAAATTACAATTTATCCTGTCTATAGTTTGTATATGATTGTTTGAATGTAGTACCAGAGCAGGGACTGTTTTTGCCTTTCTTTATATCCCTAGCATTTAGCACAGTGCATAGCACATAGAAATGTTTGATAAATCTTCATCATCTATTTTTAAAGCCCTTCACAATTTTGCTCCTGTCCACCTTTCCAGGTGTTTTGTAGATTACTCTCCTTCCTGCATTCTTTGTTCCTGCCCAACTAAACTACTTCCCTATATACCACACTTCATCTTCTACCTCCATGCATTTGCAAAAGTTGTCTTCCCTGTCTGGAATGCACTTCCTCCTCACCACTACCTTAGAGCATCACTGGCTTTCTATACAGCACAACTCAAGGGCCACCTTTTGTGGGAAGCCAATCTGAACTTTCGAAGGTAATAGTGCCACCACCTAATTACTTTGCATTGATTTTGTGTTTACTTTTATGGGTACCTCCTGATGCTCCCAATGAGCTCCTCCAAGACAGGATCTTTTTTTTTTTCTTTGTATTCTTAGTGCCTAGCACAGTACCTGGCTAATGGTCGATACTTAATAAATGTTAGTTGAATTGAATTGAACAGTCTTCAGTCCTTTTGTAATTCTGGTTAGTTTCCTCTGGTTATGTCCATTTTATCAGAACCGAGCACTCTATTCTAGATATGGCCTTACCAGTATAGAAGACAGAGGGACTATTGCCACTCTTGTTCTGGACACCTTTTCTTCTCTTCATTTGGTACAAGATGAAATGAGCTTTTATTGGAGGCCAAATCACATGGCTTACTCAATACTGAATTTCTACTGTACCAATGTCTCACCTGATTTGCTATCGACTCATATCTCTCACCTAGTCGTATTTCTTTACTCTTTTTTTACTTAAATAGATTTCTTAGTCCAGGGATCTCAATTCTTAGGGTTCTTTAGTCATTTAGGTAGTTTGTGAAGGACCAAAGCCTTCAGTAAATGGATCCTATATGCTTTAAGTATTCAGTGTTAGCTGTTGATAGTGGTAATGCATATATGACATTTTAAGCTTAAAGGTAATATAATGGAAACTTGAATTTATATATAACAACTTTATTACCTTTTGTGAAGATGTTTCTTTTTTTCAATCTTGGAGAAAGAGACAATGCCAGAAAAAAGGAAAATAATTTAGAGTTGGTTAACAATAACAATATGGCCAACAAGTTGGTTGTCATATTAAAATGTAAGCAAAGTTTTGTCTTAAAGCTTTTTTTTTAAAATCTGGATTTGTTATTAAAAATAATATTGTTAATACCTTGTTTTATAATCATTTTCTGATGTATCATCCTCCTTTGTGTTGAAGAAAAACACTTATGCAAAAACAGTTAATACAATGACTGACACGGTATGTACCTTTCTGCCCTCGTAGGCCCCCCCCTTTGTAGAGAGGAGGAAGGTTTTTTCCTGGGCCAAGACTGGTTGTCATAGTTACTCAGAGTTTGGCTACCTTGTAGTGTTCTTTTTATTTATGTTACTGAAGATATTGTATATATTGTCCTCCTGCTTGGGTTTATACTAGTCCTCCCATGTTTCCCTGAATTCCTCATATTTTTCATTTCTTATTGCACAGTGGTATTCCATTACATTCTATACTAGTTATTTAAAAATTTTAAAATCTATTCCCTCATCAATTAGTCTTAAAAGTACTGACTTAAAACAATTGGCCACTTCCCTATTTCTAGGAGAGATATGCAAAGTCCCTAGTGCCCACAAGATGGTGGTAAACCCATACTGTTTTCTACCTAGAGTCTCCCCCTCAACCCCACCTCAATCATAGGATTTAGAAGCTATAAGAGGTCATCAAAGTCCATGCTTCTCATTTTACAGATAGAACTTTCAGCCCCAGTAAAGCCGTAACTTACCCTAGTTCATCCAACTAATGAATAAGTGGAAGGCTCCAAATGCATCTCTGACCCCATTGTACATATGTGGCCTACTTAGGTTTATGTAGAGAGAATAATTAAAGTTTCTGAATTGGCTTGTCTCTACCAGAGGGAAACAAAGGAAGAGATGTGTTATGATAGAAGAACTAGATGGAGTCTGGAGACTGGGTGTGGATCCTGTCTCTGTCACTAGCTGTATGAGCTTAAAAAGTCACTTTAACTTTTTAGTCTCAGTTTCTTCCTCTGTAAAATGAGGATAATAATTTTTGAACTACCTGGAGGAAATCTGTATAGGTTAAAGTGCTATATAAATGTGTGTTGTCATCTGTTTCTACACTGTAGCTACCGTGATAAAAGAGTCCACAGACTGAAAGCATAGGGCCTGAGTTGTGGAGATGTATAATATTGAAGACATAATTTGTCCTATGTGGGGGAAGGGTCATAGACATACAGCAATGGAAAACTACTCAATTTGGAGTTTGAAGATCTGGGTTTGAACATTGTCTCGGCTATTTACAAATTGGACCTCAGACAGGTCACTCAAGGTTTCTGAATGTCAGTTTTCTAAAATAATGTAGGAGGTTGAACTAGACTTTCAAAGGGACCTTTCAGCTTTAAATCATATAAGCCTATGATTAATTGATGATATTTCTTCTTCCTAATAGATGAGAAGAATGTCCTTCATCTGTAAAATGGAGACTAATTCCATTAAGCAGAACCTCACTCATTTAGACTAATTGAAGGAGAGAGGGAGGGAAGAGTTTTTTGAATCAGTGAAAGATATGAGTGACAGAATAGTTTTAAAGAAATGCAATTTTAGCCTTCAGTTTAGACACAATCATTGAGACTAATAATATATTTACCTGCAATAGAAAAAATATTGATGGGAAGTCTAAAATCTTCCAAAACAATGTTTTCCCTTGTGAGTTAAACAATTCCCTTCTAATAAATGAAAGAATGAAAAAGCATTCTAAAGTACCTACTATGTGCCAAATATTGAGTAATCTTGTCTACGCCATTGACTTACTTAACAAACTGCCCTTTTCATAGGCAGGGTAAAAGTAATCTTTTATTGAATGGATGAAAAATACCAAATGGGTGATGTTTGAATAAATATCTTTTTTCCCTTTTCATAATACTACCTTTTTGACTTTTCAGTAAGAATGAATGTGGCATATTGTTAAGAAGGGTGCCATAAGGGTTTCAGTACTTATTCAAACATTTGGAAATCACTTAACCTCCCTGAGCCTCAGATTTTTAGTCTGTACAATGGGTAAAATAAAACTTATACTACTTACCTCCCAGGCTAGTTTTGAGGAAAGTAAGCCTTTTAGCTATGTAAAAATATAAGTCGTTATTTCTGGTTAAAAGCCCCAATGACACAGATGTTATTAGCTGGCAGCACAAATTCAGTCTACCAATCAGCTTGATCATAGTGATTTCAATCAGCCATCTTTTCAAACATACTTCACAACAGAAAGCCTAGCCAAATGCTCTTTGTGCGAGTTATAGGTTTTGCAATAATGATTGACACTGAAGTGTGCAGACAACAATAAGAAGAAATCCAGTTTATAAAATAACTATTGTTTAATGAGGGAATTTTTGTTATACCCTATACCCTATGTTCAAGGAACATGAAGGGGTCGACTAATGGTTAAGTGGCAAGGGTGGTATTTATAGCCAGAAGACCTGGGTTGGAATTCCAGCTCTGTTACTTGTTATCTCTTTGACCTTAGGCAAGTTATTATCTTTTTTTGGGGGGGGGGTCAGTTTCCTCAGAAGGACTAGATCACCTCCAAATTCATTTCTAGCCCTAAATCATAGTCTTATGTAGTTCATAGACTTTCAGAACAAGGCAGGATTTTAAAGGCCAACCCTGTCATTTTATAGATAATAAAACTGAGGAGGGTGCAGTATGGTGCCATGGTAAGAGTGATGAACTTGGAGTCAGAGAATGTGAGTTGGAATCATTTTCTCTTTTGTATTATCTGTGTGAACTTATTTAAATTACTTACCTTGTCTGGGCCTTAGTCTCCTCATCTGTTAAATGAGAATGTTGGACTAAGTGGCCTCTAAAGTCCGTTTTAGCCTTGGGTCCAATAGCCTCTGATCAATGTGATAGGATGTGGGTTGTTTGGTGTGTTTAAGTGAGAGTGTTATATTCTTCATGAAAATTCTAAGTTTTTTTTTAAACTTTAATTATTAACAGGTTTAATAACCCACCTCAGATTGAGCATTTATTTAGTTTACTGATGACCAGCATTTTAGCAGTCATTGTTGAAAATTGTCACTCAGTTCAGTTCCTTGGGGACCAGAATATTTTTTTCCTTACTTTCTAGCCAAACACAAATGTTTACTTGCTTTAGAATCCCTGAGGATAACCCAGCTATGGGAATTAGTCTCCAAAAAACCCAGCTAGGTTTGACTGTGAATTCACTCCTTTGAAAACCTGTCAGCTCTACAGGATTGTTATGGAGACAGTGGCTGCCCAAAGCTCCACTTGAGTAATTTTACCCCTTATGGAAAGGAAGGAAAGGATGAAATTAGATCTGGAAATTTCAAAATAAGGGGAGATCATTAGCCCCCCTAGCAAATGTGACCTATCTATGAACCACTGAGAGAGGAGAAAAACTAGCATCTGAGTGAGATTTTGTAAATAATTTCCTGGTCCTATGTTGGTGTGATGTTGTAAAGAGAGAAGTGCTGATTTGAGAGTCAGAAGATAAGAGATTAACATCTAACACTTGCTAGCTATGTGGCCTTGGAGAAAACATATACCTCTTTAAACTTCATTTTCCTCATTTGTAAAATAATACTACTTACTTAATAGGCATGTTGTGAGGAAAGTCTTTTGTAGACCTGAAAGTGCTATATAAATGTGAGAATATTCATAGAATAATAACTAATATTTATATTATAAACTTTAAAGTTTGCAAAGCACTTTACAAATATTATCTCATTTGTTCCTCACAGCAACCTTGGGATGTAGCATCTATTATTGTTCCCATTTTACAGATGAGGACATTGAGGCATAGAGAGGTTAAGTGATTTTGCCCAGGGTCACATAGCTAGGAAGGAGGGAGGATTTGAACTCAGGTCTTCCTGACTCTTGAGTTTAGCTCTATTTACTGTGGTGCCACCTAACTGCCTATTATTAGTATTAGTGGTAAGTAGTGTGTCATTTTCTAGGAGAGAGATGTTTAGACTTGAAGAATGAGAAAGATTTCAGCATTCAGTGAGAGAAGACTATGTTCCAGGTATGAACAACATCCTGTGTGACTATTTGGAAACAGAAGATGCCCTGTTAAGTTATATATAGCTAAGGTGGCCTTGAACATGGAATGCATGAAATGGAAGTAATGTGAAAGATATAGTAAGGTAGGTTGTCAAGGCAGGCTACGGAGGGCCTTAAATTCTAGGCTAAGAAGTTTTATCCTCCTGACAAGGGGAAGCCATTGAAGATTTTTGAGCAGGGAAATGAAATGACTGTTCCCGTGCATGAGGAGAGATTCAGAAATAACGTGTGAGTAGATTTGACCTGGGGATCCTGGATGCCTGGAAGGGTCTTGCTGTCTGTCTGTATTGGTATTCTCCCATCTTGTATGTATTCCTTGAGAATGCCTTGTGTAATGAGATATGCTGCAGGCTGCTTAAAGTCTGAGACACAGAATGTGCCAAAGGGCTAAGCAGCAATGCCCAGTCCTGCCAAATGGGGACAGCTTTGAAAGTAACATTTTGAATTTATGATGTATTTTTAAAAAGCAAACTAATGGAAATGTGCAATTTCCCATATAATCTTCTTTTTCCTGTTCTACTTTGTATATGAAAAGGTTGTTTTGGTTTCTAGATTTGTTCACATATTTGCTTATACCCAGGCTTTCTTGACTTGGCCCAACAGATCCATCATGACAGCTATAATCTTCCTGTCTTTCCTTTAAAAAAATAATATCTACAAGCCTATATCAGATTGTGTGCCATCTTGGGGAGGGTGGTGGGGAGGAAGAGGGAGAAAAATTTTAAACTCAAAAGCATATGGAAGTGATTATTGATAAATCAAAATAAATTAATAAAAAAAGAAAAAAATAATATATACACATATATATAGATATGTACATATCTATAGCTATGTATGATGTAACTATATATTACTAAGAACTCGATTCCTTCTCTCTTCTTTCTGGAGTCTTACAGGGAAGAATGTTCTTGAGTTCCTTGAGATGAAGGGAGAATCAGTATGATACAGTTGAAAGTGAATTGGCTTTGGAGTCAAAAGACTCCAAGAGTTCAAATTCTGTCTATGACACTGATAAGGATGTGACCCTGACAAATCATTTAACCTTTTCTGTGCCTCAATTTCCTCATCTCTAAAATAAGTGGTTTGGACTCAGTGACCTCCAAGATTCCTTCTAACTCTACATTTATAATCCTTTGACCTAAGTAAGGAAAAGTACACTGATTAGCTTCCGGGGGTTAACATAGGTCTTTTATGGAAGACTTGGCTGATACTGGCCCATGTTAGCTTTGGAGAAGTTTGGGTTGTCAGGCTGTGTGTGTGTGTGTTTATGTTTGTGTGTGTGTGGGTGTGCATGTGCCCACACCCGCATGTGTCTTTCTGTCTCTGTCTCTATCTGTTTTGCTTTTATAAGACTGGTTCTCTTCATCTCACCCAGTCTGCAAGTGCAGGGACTACTCTTGAGCTCATTTCCACTACTGGTCCTCATGGGAGCTTTATCCTGCTCTATTTCTGATCTGGGCCTGTTCTTTTCTCTAGAGGCAACTTTGAGGCTCTGCTACAACTGAGGCCTCACCATATTGATACTGAGCTCAGTACAGACCCTTTAGCAGCATAACTGACTGCAGCTTAGAACTCCTTAAGCTCAATATCCTCCCTAGTAGTTAAGATTAGGTCTGTACCACTGTTACTGGCAAGCCTAGTTAGTTGAAAGATTCATCAATTTGAAAATTGTAATTAAAAACATATGGAGATAAACTAATTATTGGGGTGATGCCTTCTCTAGTGTATTACTCATTTATAGAGAAGCTTCTCAGAAACCACAGGGGAAAGGAGAAGAAAGGCACAAAGATGTCTCCACTCTACCCCCTCCCTCGCTGCATGAACACAAGACTGGTTTACAAATTGCTCTGCCCTGGTCAGACCACTTCTTTTATTCTTGTATTCATTTCTGGGTACACCATTTCATGATGGATATTGACAGTCTGAAGAGCAATCAAGATAATCAGAACACTGAAGATTTGTTGAAGAAACTGAGAATGCTTAGCCAGAGAAGTACAGGTCTGTGTGACTCCATTGTCATTGTGTTGGTTTATTAGCATAGCTGTGTAAGGAAAGTGTAATAATTTGTCTAGTGGACAGAAGCATAAAGGATGTTGCTGCCTCTCAGCACCAGAACGAAGAAGGCTTAAGATCTGCAATGGAATGCATGAAATGAAAATAATGAGAAAAAAGACTATAGTAAAGTGGGTTGTGGAGGCAGAATATGGAGGACCTTAAATTCTAGGCTAAGGAGTTTTATCCTAGCCTATCCTAGGGTCTGCAAATTACCACTTATATTGATGCCTAGAAGTTTAACACCAGCATGTTGGGTGTGTGTAAGGAACTAACCTACCTTTTAGTGGCAGGAATTAAAGGCAGTTGTAGGGTAGTTTCTTGGCTTTATTTTTATTTTCTTTTTATCTCCCCTTTCTGTTTCTCTCTCTGGGTCTTTCTTTCATCTCCTGTTAGTGAATTTTACCACGTCTCATGAGCTTCTGCTGTTGAGACTTTTTGGCAGCTTTACTTTTCAAATTTGGATCGATGCTAAGCAAGTGCACAGCCAAGGAAACAGCATGGTGCAGTGGATGGGACATTAAGACTTGGGTTTAAATTTCATCTCACTTATTCACTAGCTATGTGACCCTAGGCAAATCACTTCATCTTTCTGTGTTTCAGTTCCCTTCTCTATAAAATGAGGGGGTTGAACTCAGTAGTTTCTCAGCTCCCTTCCAGCCCTATATCTGGTATTTTATAAACATTTTGAAATAGCAAGTCCAAAGGCTCTTTCCCAATGAGTGAGGCACTCTTGGCCCTAGAGCATTGTGGTAGTATGGAGGTTCTCTGGAAAGACCCCTTACATAACATTGAACAATAAATTCAACAAATACTTATTAAGTGCCTACTATGTGTTAGGACACTGCAAGGAAGACATCGAAGACATGTATGACTAGAAAAAGAGATGGGCCAGTCATTTAGTGAGGACAAGGGATAACAGATGAACAACCAAAGTGTCACACTGGTATCAGATAAACATTAAAAAAAAAAAAACAAAGGAAGGTCTTTGTCAGGGTTGGATAGATCTCATATGAAGGATTCATGGAAAAACCTGGACAAGAACTGAGCTAGCTGAGAAGGCATTGCAATTAGTACTGGTGGAGAGATTATCCACATTGATGTAACCTGGTCATGGATCCGTTTAAATATTCAAAAAGATAGCACTACAAAATTGAAAACATTTGTAGTAAGACACAAAGTCCTTATCTTTATGAATAATTTAGTGGCAACATGTGATCTCTCTGTCACCAGAGAAAGAGGCTTTTGCTGCCATGAGAAAACCCTAAAGATGACTGTAGGGTAGGATTTCACAAAATGAAATAGTAAATATAAACGCAGTCTTGGAAGTTAAAAGACTTCAAAATGGATGTTGAATGTGTTGCAGGGAAGAAGACTATCATGGGAAATGTCAGAGTAGTACTCAAGAAGCTGCCGCAGGAATTGCAAGACAGAAAATCTAACCAGCAGCGAATAGGAGCACATTATGGTCTTTGCTTCTGTGAAATGAAAGAGCTCGACTTTGAAAGAAAGGAAGGGGATAAGTGATGAATTTATTATGGCAAATACTTATTGCAGTTGTTTAGATTTAATAAAGCCTAACAGAATATCTGGCACATAGTAAGGAAACAGAAAGGAAGGGGAAGGAATACACATCTATACAGTAGGTACTTGATAACAGCTTGTTGATAATTATGATTTGATTGATGCAAGATGCCTAAATAGATAAGATAAAGAAAGTGTAATTGAGAAATCCTTAGCCATTTTTGTCTCCTGAACATCTTTGGCAGTCTCTGGTAAAGACTATGGACTCTTTCTCAGAATAATGTTTTTAAGTAATTTAAAGAAATGCTAAGTTTTAACTAGAGGTTAATGAAAATAAAGATGTATTTTTGTTCCTATCAAAGTTCATGGACCTTCCTGAAATCTACCCATGGGCCCCTTGATGGGGGAAGAGGTCTGAGAACCCCAGGTTAAAAACTTCTGGTCTAAATCTTTTAGTAGAAGTCACTTTAGAATTGACTCCATTTTGGGGAGGTCAGGAACAGAGACTGGGAGAGGCTGTTGAAGGAAGGACATTAAAAGTGGGCTGTGTGGGCAGGATTGAAAATTAGTAAAGAAACACACATCTCTAAAGGTTTATTAGGATATAAAAAGAAACATATTTAATCCAATGGCAATAAAGGATCCCTAATTAATTTAAGGGGAAAATTAGTCTTTAAATCAATAAATCAATAAACATTTCATAAATACCTAATGTATATGTCAGGAACTCTGCTGGGTATTGGTGACACAAAAACAAAGAATGACATAATCTCTATTCACAAGGGACTTACATTTTAACGAAATCTTTAATTTGCCTATTTAAATATTTTGCATATACAAAATTATAATCACTCAACATTTATTAAGTTCCTACTATGCGCTAGTCATTGTATTATGCATTATCAGTTCCAAACATTTGAAACAGATAATAATAATTATAGCTAACATTTGTGTGAAGACTATATCCCAGGCATTGTGCTAAGTGTTTTACAAATGTTATCTCAATTTGTCCTCACAACAATCCTGAGAGGTGGATGCTATTATTATCCCTTTTTTACAGTTGAGGAAACTGAGGTAGAGAGAGGTTAAATAATTTGGCCTGGGCTGTACAGCCAGTAAGCATCTGAGGCTGGGTTTGAATTTAAGTCTTCTTGACTCCAGGCCCAGTGCTCTATCCACTGATATTGGATACAGGATGATTTCATCACCTCCTCCTTTAAATAGAATGGACTCTTATCTGTTTCTGGTCAACAAAAAAGGGTGGTGGTGGTGGTAGGGGATTGTGACTGCCAGAGGTATAAAGAATGATAGACAAGTAGTTTAGATGGAAACTGGAGCAAAGAAGTAAAAATAATGCTTTTTAGTGGCATTTCATCATTTTATTTATTTAGTTGTTTTATGTTGAAATAAGTTCTTTACATTTCTTCCCTAATGAGCTCATTTGTTTGTTAATTCATGCATTGTTCATTTATTGGCTCTTATGATGAAAGATTCTCTAATGAAGTTCTGAGTCTTCATTCTGGTAAGGAATTGACCCTGAGTCCCCAAAGCCTGGGCTAGTGAAAGGTGAGCTCTGGTTTGCCCAATCAAGCTGGAAAGGTCTTGAGTGCAGTTCTGGTAATAAGCCTTGGACAACATCTACTGTCCAAGGACCAACCTAGTTAAGTGTGGACCGACTGTAAATCTTCAGGTGATAAAGTTTTTTGCCCACTGCAGCTCATGAAACTATCTACTGAGGTATGGAGGGGTTGGGGTTGCTTTGTTGGGGAGGTAGTGGCCAAAACAATGAAATTTGGGATCTTTTGAAATATTAAGTATGTTTAAAGATTGTTTTGAGGTTATAAATTAATTTCCATCTAAATGCTTGCAGTAACTTGTCTTTAATTTGGATTCTCTCTCAGATATTCTGTTGCTCTTAAATTCCCCAATGCCCAAACTACTTCATCATGGCTGCTGAGACTCCAGCTGCTATATTTCCCTAGAGGTAAGGTAGTAGGGTTTGAGTTCAAGATGGGGATGAAACCAAATCAAATGTTAAAAGGTAGGGTAACAAGAATTTGCAGACAGGTGCTTGCACTTGACCCTTCTCCCTGATATGTTTGTTAGCTTCACTTGAAAAAAAATCCCAGTCTACCATTCCATTTGATTTTTTGATGATGCTGGTGAGATAGGTAGCCACCTGCTAGCCTCTTTATTTACTGCACTTTGCAGCTGCAGCAGTCTAATTAGTCCCAGTTCATACCTCTAGATCTATATATATAGAATCAGCCCCACTGCCAAAGAGCTTGGGAGAGCTCAAGGCTGAGGGAAGGAAGAGTTTCTATTTATGCAATCTGAGTGCCCTTTAGTGAAGAATAGGGAATACGGTAGCTATTGGGGAAATCTCAACCATGTGTCCTGAATAATCTTTGATATTGTCCCATGGGGAGCACCACTTGGTGGACAAAATCTATATTATACTCTAGCTGATTGATCATTATGTAATCTAAGTAGGTTGCAGGATGTAGGGAAACAAGACAGGTGAGGATGATTAGAATATTGCCAGTGGACAGTTCACCACTTTGCCAATTTACTAAGTGAATAGTAAGAACACTCAGCACCTTTCAGAGTAGTGTTGCTGGAGAGGACTTGGTTAGCATTCATAGTTATGTTAGTAAGCTGGTTGAGAATATCTGAAAAACAGTTTAAAATAACAATAGTTAGTATAACCTGTGACTCAAAGCCCTTCTGCTGGGGACTCTCCTTATTGGTGGAGATTGATAACTCAGTGCTCTGAACCTGTGGAAAGGGGAGAATTGGCAAGAATTAAGAGAAGAGAGAGCCTAGTCTTCTGACTTCCAGCTTCAAGAGAGAAAACACATGGTTCCAGATTCTCTTTGAGTCCAGGGAGGGAGAGAAAGACCTTGGGAAGAAGCTGACATGTAGAGGAGTTGATTCCTAGATCATGTCTCTATTCCCAGCTTGCTACACTAAAGACTTCAGGGAATATTCTCTTGGGTGGGATGTAGGATGCTCTCTCTTGGTTGAGGTAAGATAAACTTTCTCCCAATGGGAAAGTTCATTCACTCTGTGTATTGTCTGGTGTATATTCTCATATGTATCATTTCTCTGATTTCTGTTTGCTATTGGTTTTGATAACTAGGTTTATTTACTATTTGCTACTTGAATTCATTGTGTAACTGGCCTTTGGTGGTAAGGGAATCAAGCCTTGGACATTCCTCTCCCATTAGGCAAAGTGATCAGGCATTCATCTTGTACCTAAAATTTATTTTCCCCACGCTAACAATATTTAAGGGGACATATAGACATAATCCTAGCCTGGTACCCCCTCTATGATGAGGGCAGGGTGGCCAGTTTCTGGCCTCAACCTCCTATTTCCCCACCTGACAGGAATCAAAGTCTCCCTTGGAGGAGGAAATACTAGAGATATCTATTATTTCTTCCCTGTGAGCCATATTTAGAAACACCCATGTGGACACACATAACCTATGTAGGCAAAACACAGCACCCATAACCCTTACACTAGTGTGATGTCCCTCATTAAAGTTTGTGAAGTGTCTTACATATATTATCTCATTTGGTTCTCACAGTAACCCTGTGAAGGAGGTACTGTTTTCAATCTCTATTTTACAGTGAAGGAAATTGAGGCATTGAAGTTGAGAGAGATTAAAAGACTTATTCAAGTTTATACCTCTAGTACGTGTCAGAGGCAGGATTAGAACTCAGGCCTCCCTGACTTCAAATCCCACACTCTATCTATTGTAACAACTAGCTGCCAAATGTTAAAAGTATGAAAAATCATTGTCATCAGTGGGTCCAGTGCTGAAATCCCTGAGGCAAATGTCTCACAAAAGATTCCCCACTGTTATGAACTCTCTTCAGGTTCTCAAGACTTTGAAAAGAAGCTGACGTGTACAGAAGTTGGTACCCTGATCATGTCCCTGTTCCCAACTTACTATACTAAAGACTTTGGAGAATTTCCCATTGGGTGAGATCTGGGACTCTGTGCTGTTTGAGGTGAGATAATCTCACTCCCAATGGGAGAGTTCATTCACTCTATGTATTATTTGGTATATATTCTCTTTTGTATACTTTTTCTGATTTCTGTTTGCTATTGGTTTGGATAACTAGGTTTATTCACTATTTGCTACATGAGTTCATTGTGGCATTGGCATTTGGTCCTCAGGTATAATGACTACATGTAATGAAAAGTCACACCTTTTGGTCAGCAGTTTCATATTCTGACCCTTGAATTCCTGTTGAAGAGCTTTAATAGCCTTACTAAGATGCCATTATAGTCCCAGCAATTTATCTACATCTAGTTTATTAATTAGGTCTAGAGCAATCCTGTCCACCTGCTATTAAATAAATCTGCACCTCCACCTGACACTCAGTTGGCGGACATCTCCTCTGAGTTCTTTGATAACAAAGGCTAAGACAAGGATTCATTTAGGGAGAACTGGATCCAACCCATTCTGACCATGATTTTATTCATGTGAATTAAGCAACATTGCAGAGTTTCCAGATCCTGATCATCCCTGACAGCTTTCTGGCTAAGTCACATTAGGAAATTCTGGGCTCCCCTTTCTTGGCTTCTCTGCAGTCTTCTTCATGGCTATGAAAGGTTATTAAGAGGCAGTGTTGTGTAGTGGGTAGAGAGTCTGCCTCAGAGTTAGGAAAATCTAGGTGCAAGTACTGCCTCTGACACATGTTGGTGATGTGACCTGGATAAGCCACTTAACCCCAGATAACTCTTTAAAAACTCTAAACTACAGGATCTGCATCAATGGAAAAAGTTTCCTTGCTGGGAGTTCCCTACACCAATAAAATTACAAGTCCAGATAGAAAGTTAAAACTTATTAGCTTATTACTTCAAATTCCCCTGTCTCTATGATTTGGGGCAAATCATTTTATCTTTATGGGCTTCTCTTTTGGAGTAAATGAGCTTTGAGATCCCTTCTAGTTCTAACAGTGATCCAGCCTGTCATCATCATTGTGACTGTGCCTATCTATGGGTATAAATAACAACCTACCCATACTTTGTCATCTCGTATAGTTCTCGTTCATGACCTCCACAAATCCATCAAAGAGGAGCTATCCAACCTTCTGGAGGCCTTGCTTTGTGCCTTTTGACATTCCATGGGTAGCAAGGCAATACCCAGGATATCTGTCTCTTAAATCTGTTAAATCTCTCACTACATGATCAGCCCACTTCTTCTTTCAATTATATATTTGCTCAATGGTATTTTTATGCCATTTCCTACAAGTAAGTCATAGGATCAAAGTGTCATCATTCACTAGTGGTAATATGCTGCAGTCTATTTACAGTCATTAGAAGGACTCTCCTTTGCCCTTTGAGTCACTCAAAATTTCAATTCTTGTGATATATTTGGATTTATAGCCAGAAGCATCTTTGGAAGAATATCTTAGTTAGGTAGCTGGGGTTTTATTTTAGGGAGTATTTTGGGATCTTTGGAAGCATCACACAATTTCTAAATAAAATCCAGCCAATCATCTTTTTTCCCATTCAATCTAGGCCCTGGCTGCAGAGCCTACCCCACCTCCTTCCTTTATGTATCTATGTAAACATGTACACATATGTATGTATCAATGAATGAAAAAGCATTTAAGTACTTACCGTGTGCAAAGCACTTACAATTAGAAAAGAGGAAACAGTGTCTGCTTTGATGGAGCTCATTCTCTAATAAGGGAAGATGATTCACATAGGGAATTTTAGCTGTAAGTCAGATGGAGAGGTCCTTGGGGTACACAGACAAAGGAGATAATATATATTTTTTTAAATGTCACCTCCATGTATAAAACCACATTTGTTTCTGATGTTGAACCATATTATAGCACCAAGGACTTGGGTATTGGAAACTTTTTTTCCCGGTTTTTAGTAGCTGAAGCATTTGTAGAGGCAGTTTCCATGTCTCCTAGATGGTGGCTACAGGGGCTAAACTGGAGGCAGGACCAGTGGTCTGTAGGACATTGCTATTCCCAGGGTTCTCTGGTCTCAAGGTCCCAAGCTATCCTCACTGGGGTCTGAGTGTAGGTGGTGGATTGATTTGCCTTGGCACATGCTTCTTCCTATCTCTCCTTTAGGGTGCCTTGCTGTATCAATGAGGCTAACTTGTATAGGTAACAGTTGGTCAGCAATTGGTAGGGATGGCTGGTCCCTTCTCCACAGGGGTTGCTTCTCTGGATGATGGCTAGGGTGAGAAGAACTAGGCTGGAAGCAAGGCCAGTAGTATGGGCAGGTGTTGATATTCTGGGGCTCAAGCCTACCTACCTGTTGGTGTCAGTTGGTGGATGTGTATATACTGATGAATGAACTCACTGGGCTGCCCATATAACTACACATCATAGTCTAGACAGTAAACATCCTTCAACCATATTTTTTTCTTGTGTGGATTATTAGGCAAAGATTGACTTTCTTAGCTTACTACTCTAGGAATATCATTAGAATCTTTTCTTTGGGTTGGGTTTTTGGAAAATCTATCTTTCTATGAGAGTTTTTGCTCTTTCTAGGTGGTTCCTGGTTACCTCATAAAGAAAAAAGGCAAGGCAGTTAAGCTACTGGGTTAGGAAAAAAGCACCTGTGGACGATTGCCCTGAGGAGGGCACCGTACTCTCTCTTACTCTGAATTTACCTGCCAATAATAATTAAAAGCAGATGGAATCTCTGGGCTGGTTTTCTAGGCTAGCATTATACTACTGCTTCCTGAGTTAGTTGTCTTCATTTTTTCACTCTTTTTAATGTTTCAAGTTTTCATATGTTCTTAAAAAAATTAATCTGTTTCTCCCACTACACTCTATCCTTACTGAGCAAGTTAGAATAAAAAAAACCCCACAAAAATATCAATCACTCAATATATGTCTGCATAGTCAGGAAAAACAAGTTCCAATATTAGCTATGTTCAAAAATATAACTTCCTTTATTCATTTCAGGTTCATCACCTCTCTTCTAGGAGATAAGTAATGTTTCATCTTCATTCTTTTGGATTCTTGGGTTATCATTGTGTTTATCATAATTTTAAAGTTTTTCAAAGTTGTTTTTCTCTATGTTGTTAAATTGTTCTAGTTCTGCTCATTTCTGTGTGTATCAGTTCATAAAGGTCTTCCTAGTTTCTTCTGAAATTGCCCATTTCGTTATTTCATACAGTATGATATTCCATCACATTCATGTACCATTATTTGTTTAGCTATTTCCTAATAAGAAGATGATTCATTACTTTCCATTTTGGAGCTAAAATGAATAGAGCTGTGCTATATATACATATACATATACATATATTTGTAAAAATAGATTCTTTTTCTCTTTCCTTGTTTTCTTTGGGGGTATAGGCCTAGTAGTGGCATAGCTGGATCAAAGATTTGGTAAATTTCTTAGGTATTGGTTTTGTTGTTTAGTTGTTTCAGTTGTGTCCAACTCTTTGTGACCCCATTTGGGGTTTTGCAAAGATGCTGGAGTGGTTTTCCATTTCCTTCTCCAGCTCATTGTACAGATGAGAAAACTGAGGCAAGTAAAGTTAAGTGAGTTGTGCAGGATCACACAGCTAATAAGTGTCTGAGGCTGAATTTGAACTCCAGTCTTTTTGACTGTAGGCCCATCACTCTATCCACTGTGCCCCTCTCCCCCACATAAAACAAACACAGTATATATATATGTATACATACATGTACCCAGTCAACTGACTGTTCAAATAGATATATACATATACATCTGTGTGCATGTGTGTGTGTATGTGAGTGTGTATATGTGTGTGTGTGTGTGTATGTGTGTATTCATTCAACAGATTCTTGAGATCTTTTCCTTTGGGAGAACAATTAGGAACTGGGAATTCTGGCAAATGGGTCAAATTCTATTGAGCAGTAATGGTGATGCAGTCTATCCAAGATATGGTCACATCCCTTAATGGTTGACTGGAGTCAGAGGTTATGGAACTGAAGGACAAGAATTTTGAAAGAGGCAGGTTTTAGAATGGAAAAAGAAGACTGTGAACCAGGCACTGAACTTACTGCAGAGGAAGGAGAGTGGAAATCCAAGACTAGGCTAAAATGGAATGAACTTCAAGGGTAGAGGCGCAGTTACTGTCACCGAGTGATGGTGGTAGACAAGGGTATGGAAATGGCAGAGAAGAGGTGAAGGAGTATGTCTACTTCTTCTCTTGGCCCTGTGTGTCAGGAGGTTAGGAAAATAGAGCAGCCAATTTTGGAGAAAGTTAGTTTGTTTAAAGGTAGTACCAGGAGATGACAGAAATCAGAAAAGAACAGATCTCAAATAGAGAGTTTAACAATAGCATAGGGGACCAGAGAGTAGAATAGAAAAAGAAGGCAGAGGAAACAGAGATTGGGGAAGAGCTAGAACTAAGTTGGTTACAAATGAGAGTCTAGGGAAGAGGTAGCAGGGAAAAGGGGAGTAGGAAGGCAGAGAGCCCCTCAGGAGAGATATAGTCCAATGCTGGGTGGAATTGTGGGGACAGAGGGAGCAGTTTATCTTCTTTCCCTCATTCCCTTTCACTGCCAGAAGCCTTTACTTTCTTAAGGATCCTCTTTCTTAATGAACCCCATCAGAGGCTGGGGCTGATGCTGCAGTACAGGGAAGGGGCAATTTGTTACTTTCTTTTCTTCTTTCATCTTCTATTGCAGTGATACAACACCCCCAGCTTCTTCACATTTTACCCCAGTTTCCATGATGAAGGGTAAGGGAGGTACCAAAGAGTTGTGAATTGGGAGAGATGAGGCAGCAGCCTGTCTCTGGACCATAGTGTAGATAAAGCAGCACTTCTCTGAAGTAGAAAATAGCAATTTCTCCAAGATTTTGGAACCTGGGACAAAGTCCTAGATGTCCTACGCTAGTTACAGTGCTTGGACCAGACATTTCATTTTGTAAACTAGTGGTTCTCCTGGGATAGCTTGGTTCTCTCTTCTTGGATTATTATTTCATGATAAAGTTTATAGTGAGCCAAACCAATATTTTTATATATCAATTTCCCCATGCCATCTCATTTAAAAAAAGAGAGAGAGAAAACGGCAATATTAGCCTTGATAAAAAACAGTGCTAGTCTTTCTGTTGATCCTGGTAAAATTCTGCTTTTTTCAGTGCCACATAGGAGCAAGTTGTGTAAGAGGCTTGTGGAAATTTCAGTTTCTTGCATCATGGTCTATACCATTCATATGATACATGTGTATTGCCTTTTGATATCTCTTCTTTTATCAATTTGAAATGTCGATTTCTTCACTGATGTCTTCCAATTTCTTATCACAACCTGGACCACAGGATTATAGCTTTAGAGCTGTAAAGGATCATTGAGGTCATCAAGTTAAATTCCTTTTTCCAGATGAGGAAACTGATGCCCAGGGAGATTAAGTGACTTAGCAATTGTCACATAGTTAGGAAGTGGCAGACCGGATTTAAACCTAGGTTCTCTGACCTTAAAGTGGATGTTTTTTCTTCTATACCACATTTATTTACAAATAATTTATTCACAAAAAGGTTAGCCTCCATGTGATTTTTTTTTTGTAAAGTTATGGCAACTCATGATAACGATAATGTAATAGCTAGCATTTATGTAGCTCTTGCTATAATATTTGCAAAGTGCTTTACATATGATATATAATTTGATCCTTATAATAGCCTGGTGAGGTAGGTGCTATTATTATCTTCATTTTACAGATGAAGAAACTGAAGCAGAGTCATTAAATAATTTGTGCAGGATCACACAGAAAACCATCTACTGAGATGTGAAATTCTTTATCCCCTGATAAAATTTAAGCTCCTTGAGGGGAGGAACCATATACTTTTTTGTCTTTGCATCCCCAGTACCTAGTATATTGACTAGCACATAAAAGGTGCTTAATAAATGTTCATTGATTAATTGACCTGAATTGGTGGGAGAAGTACCCATATCAATGAAATCCTTAACCTCTGTTTGCCTCATTTTCCTGAACTATAAAACGTGTATTTTCCCAGGGCTGTCATGAGTATCAAATGAGAAAATATTTGTAAAATGCTTAGCATACTGCCTGGCATAGAATAAGTGATACATAAATGATAGCTATTAGAATGTTAAAAAATGTTTGTATATCTATCTATATATGCATACATGTGTATGTGTATGCATATGGTCTTTGTATGTATCTCTATGTATGCAAATGCATGGAAATACATAGACACAAATTTATATTCACTTGATTCCTAAGAGTTTTTTATATAAAATCTCTTCCTGTACTGGTTTATACTTCGATGTGTTGAAATAGAACAAATTTGTATGTTTTTAATTTCATTTATCAATTAATTTATTTTTTCTGGAAGGTTCTTGTTATTATGACACATTCATGGAATAGGAACTGGAGAGAGGGCCCTGAGGAGCTCCTACAGCCTTCTCCCATTTGCACATTAGTAAGATACTTTCATTCGATTAACTAATTATCTTCTTGAATGAGTTAGGGGTCCTGAAGGGAGTAGAGGTGAGGATAATGGAAGCTTGGCAACTGTAAGTCCTTGTGAGGTGCCAGTGGAGTCAGTAACTGAGGAGAGGAAGCTCTAATGGAAATCTGTGCTTTAGGCAATGTGTCCAAGGAAGCCTCGGACCTGAGCTCTACTTGCCTCCAAAGCTCATCGTTTGAAATTCTATTATGCATGTTAATAAGGTGAATCAACACACAGGTCTTCTCATTCATTTGTCTTTGCTAAAAGAGCAGCAAAGCTACGATGGGCCCCAGAGGAAAATGTCCCGGGAGGCATGAACTTCTTTGCCATGTAGTAGCGCTGAAGGAGGCTGCAGGGCAAGGTGAGCAAGTGGCTTCACGAGCCATCTTCCCTGGAGGGGTTTGAATCCTGAAATGAAGGGGCTGACTGTCATCATCTACCTTCGTCCAGAATGTCATTGTTCAGTTGTTTCCTCATGTCTGACTCATCATTGCCCCCGTGGGGTTTTCTTGGCAAAGATAATGGAATATTTTGCCGTTTCATTCTCCGACTCACTTTTCAGATAAAGAAACCAACGCAAACAGGGTTAAGTGACTTGCTCAGGGTCACACAATTAAGTGTCTAAGGTTGGATTTGAACTCAAGTCTTCCTGACTCCAGACCTGGCACTCTATTCACTATGCTACCTGACTGCCTAAGGATTCTCGGTGGCAAAAAGATAATAATTTATAGTTATAAGACTATAAGTTATAAGTTATAAGACTGAGGGAAAAGATAATGAAATAAAATCAAGCATGTTGCAAAGAATCTCTCCCTCATTCTAGAAGGACAAAGACCACAAAGTGATTTCAAAGTTTGGCCTTTGTATAATGTGATCAAACCTTCAGCCCTCAGAGATTTTAAGCAGCATTGTTTCACAGGAACCTTTCTGGGTTATACAAGGTTTCTGTCAAATTACTTATCAGTTTAAGAAATTTTGTGTGAATTAATTTTTCAGGTGGCTGAATTCTTACCCAGAAGCTGCCAAGAACATGAGTTAATAAATTCAAATGTATTATAATTTTAAAAAAAGTATTAGGCCAATTGCACACAGTTGGGCATACACACCACACACCCACACACCCACACACCTACACACCCACACACCCTTCAGCCTAATTCTGTTAAGCTAAGGTTGTTCCATATCTGACCTGACCTGGTACCCTATCGCTTTCAGGGTTCGGAAATATTGCTGCTTGAACTGGTTTTAATCCAGCTCTGCCACTTTCTCATTCACCTCCCCCTGCTTTTGGTTCTTTCATCTCTATGATCAATCTGCCTGGTTGCTAATCTTAGCTTACTCATAACCACAATTCTCTCCCACCATTGGCAGGAACTTCTGCCCGATGTCTTCTGTTGTTTGGGGTACAGTCAGTTCCAAGGACAGGTTCCGATCTTGTTCTTGTGGTTGAGGTGGGGGAGAGGTGATTCAACCAGGGGAATAGTACAGAAAACTTCACTGAGTATTATTTACATCCTGCCTTTGATGTGCACTAGCTCTGTGAGCAAGTCACTTAATTCATTAAAAACAACATTTTATTATGCTCCTACTCTGTAGAAGGGACTTTGCTAGTTTTCAGGGATAAAGGACAAAAAAATGAAGTAGTTGTGATCCTCAAGGATCTTATGTTCTACTGGGGCGTACAATAAAAAAACAGAGAAGTGTATCTAATATAGTTTGGGAGAGAATATTAATAACTAGGGGGAAATATTTTATATTAGTGGTAATACCCAAGATATGCTTTGATTGAAGTAAGGGATGCTATGAGGCAGAGGAGAGTGAAGTCCATACATAGGAGACCATTTTTTTTTTTTTTGGTGAAGCAATTGGGGTTAAGTGACTTGCCCAGGGTCACACAGCTATTGAGCGTTCTGTGTCTGAAGTCAGATTTGAACTCGGGTCTTCCTGACTCCAGGGCCAGTGCTCTATCCACTGCGCCACCTAGCTGTCCCGGGACCATTTTTTCAAAGGCACTGAAATGAGGCATGGAATATCACATATGAGGTGCAAGTAACAGGTTAATTTGACTGGAGACTCCATGAAAAGAAATTATATGAAATTATTGGAAAGGAAGGTAGGAGCCAAATTGTACAGATCTTTAAATGCTATGCTGAGGACTTGTATTTTTTTTTTTCCCCATAAAGGCAATAGGGAGCTATTGAAGGCTTTTTAAAAAGGGGAGGGGGGACTCTATCATTCTGGAGGTCTGTGGAGGATGGTTTGTGAAGGAAGAGTCAAAGATGCTTCTAATAGTGTGAGTCAGTGACGGGATTCTGGCACAATTTCCGAAATGGTGGGGTTTGGAGGAAAGATAGGTTGGGGGAAATGTGAGTACTGTTTCAGACATGTTGAGCTGGAGCTACCCATGTGATAGCAAGATGGAGAATTCTGGCAGCCAGTAAGCTTCCCAAGGGCAAGGAAGGGGGAAAGAAGGGAATAAGCATTTAGGTAGTGCCTACTATGTGTCAAGCGCTGTGCTAACTGCTTTACAAGTCTTGTTTGTTCCTCACAGCCCTGAGAGGTGAGTGCTACAATTATCCCAATTTTACAGTCGAAGAAACTGAGGCAATCAGATTACATGATGCCCAGGGTCATACCACTAGTATATGACAGGCCAGATTTTAATTCAGGTCTTCCTGACTCCAGGTCCAATACTCTATCCACTATACCACATAGCTTTCTCAGGGCACGGCCTATTTTGTTTTTCTCTTTTTATCCCCAGTGGCTAGCACAGTTCTTTATCAAATACTTATTAAATTGAATTTATTGGTGGACTGGAGTTTAAGAGAGCTATATTAAGGTTATATCTGTAGGTTTGAGTCAACTAATGGGGATGATAATTGAACCCATGGGAGCTAATGAGATCACCAAGGAACAGATATAGAGAGAATAGAAGAGGGCCAGGGAAAGAGTCTTGGAGGATGCTCACACTAATCCTCTGTAATCCTCAGTTTTCTCATTTGTTCAATGGGGATAATAGTATCTATAACACCTATTAGACATGACTGTTGTGAGACTCAAATGACATAATATATGTAAAGTGCTTTGCAAAGTTGAAGTGCTAAGTAAGGGCAATAATTATTGAGGTGGGTAGGTGGTATAGTAGATACAGTTTCAGACTTGACATCAAGAAGACCTGAATTCAAATCCTGCCTCAGACACTTACTAGTCATGTGAATCTGGACAAGTCATCTAACTTTATCAGTTTTAGTTTCCTTTTCTGTAAATTGGGCATAATAATAATGCCTACTTCACAGAGTTATTGGGAAGATCAAACAGGATAATACATTTAAAGCATTTTGCAAAACATGAAAGATATGTAAATGTTAGTTATCTGTTTTTTTAATGAGGCAATTGGGGTTGAGTGACTTGCCCAGGGTCACACAGCTGGTAACTGTTAAATGTCTGAGGTGGAATTTGAATTCAGGTCTTCCTGACTCCAGGAGGTGCTCTATCTGGTGCTCTATCCACTGTGCCACCTAGCTGCCCCCATTATCTGTTTTTTATTTTATTTTATTATATTATATTTTATTTCATTATTATTGTCTCCCACTTTTGCTCTTATGGGAAATGGTAGATTGCAGCTCCCCAGGCAGCATTTAGACATCAGGTTGTGAAGAGAAGGTTGAATTAATTTGGTAGGATGGTATCTAGAAGCCAGAATGGATATGGTCAGCATTAGAGGTTGGAAGGAGTGGCAGAGGTCAGGAAGATTGTACGTTTCTTGTGAAAGCTGAGAGTGAAAGTGTAGGGGAAGGAGGGAGCCCACTGCTTCCATTGTACATGTGAGGAAACAGAAGCTTAGGAAACTGAAATAAATTGCATATGGTCACACAACCTGTAAATGCTAAGGTTGGGTTTCAACCTGCGTGTCTCCTTTTTTTCTTTTCTTTCTACTACACTATGCTGAGTGCACCTCAAGAATTAGATATTTATTGTGTCATATGGATGTGTGTAAATGGGGTAGTGCTTGCGATCTGACTAGTAACACCCCTTTTCCCCCATAGTGTACAGTAGTATAGAGCAAGAGATGATGGGAACTGTAACATTATATTCTTTCTAGTGCAGTTTATCTAAGGCACAGGCAGCTGTTTCTGAAGTAGAGTGTCTGGGGGCAAGGTAGAGATAAGGAAGAAACCATGTAGCTTGAGCGAGAAGATAGTAGCCCATTGCATATTTCTCTAGAAACTGTTATTCCTACCAGGTTTTGGGACCAAAGATACCTCTACCTGTCTAAGGAGCATGTGTGTGTGTGTGTGTGTGTGTGTGTGTGTGTGTGTGTGTGTGTGTGTGTGTGGACAAGCAGTATAGGGACATGAGGCAACACTGGATTTGGAGTGATGAAACCATGAGTTCACATCCTGACTCAAACACTTCCTTGTTGTGTGACCTAGACGAAGTCATTTAATTTCTTGGTGCTTCAGTTTCCTAATCTAAAATAGGGGGGTTGGATTCAGTGGACTTGAAGATCCCCTTTAACTCTGACTCTATGATCCCATGACTTCTGATGTGGATGTTTTGAAAAGAAGGAAATAAGAGGAAGAAATGGTAGAGGGATCCTACTTCAGTTTATAGCCATTGGGATTTCACCTTCCTCTCCTGTGATACCAGATTTTAGACCTAATAAGATTACACATTGCCAGCCCTGGGGCAGACCTGCAAACTGAAATTATGACAGTGCATACTTAAAGATTCAACATTCTTATAGCAAGCAGATCTTAAGGACTCAGCATTCTGTGAGGAGCAAATTTCTGCAGACTCAATATTTCTGTGACGAGAATCAAGGGTGACATGGATATCAAGACACAAGACCTTTTGTGGACACCAAAGTTAGTGATCTACCATGTCCTGTTTCACTAGAGTCAGTAATGTGCTAAAAACAACATGATGGTGCCAGGACTGACTGTGCTGAACTGCCAACCTTCCATCTTCTGTGGAAGGAGGGAAAGAGGAGAACTATGGGGTGGTTTGGAGATGATTTTGAGAGTTTTTTTTATGGTTAGGGATATGATTAGGGGAATTCCCTCTTCAGCTTGATGGGCTTACAATGTGGTAAGCCTTTGTCTGGGATTTTGAATCTTGCTTTATTTTTGTTTTAATTCTTCTTTTGTATTATGAGATTAACCATTAATAAACACGAACAATTCATTATAAAAAGAAAAAAAGTATTATATATGAAATTGGAAACTTTTGATATATACAGCTTGTTTTTTAAAAGTGCATATTATATTCAACATGGTAGTAACATGGTAAAACAGTGCCCTGTTTTAGTCTCCTTCTGAAAGTTTTTATTCTACATGCTTTTAAAAATGTTTTATTGATGTCCTTTTATTCACTTGTACCACTACTCAAGAGCTTGTCCTCCACATCCTGCCCCCACATAAGAGCAAGCCCTCCTTGTAGTAAGTATAGTCAAATGAAACAAATCAATACGTTGGTCTCTAATTCATCACCTCTCACCCAGGAGACAGGAGATATATTTCACTTCATGCTTTGATTACTGCAATAGTCTGCTGGTTGGTCCCTCAAGTCTCTCCCTACTCCAATCCTCCCTCCATTCAGCCACTAAAGTGAGTTTTCTAAAATGCAGGTCCAAGCATGTAATGCCCCTCCCCTCTACTCAATGAATTCCAGAGGTTTCTCCTCCCCTCCCCTCTCCTCCTCTCCCCTCCCCTCCCCTCCCCTCCGCTATTCCCTATGCCTGAAATGCTTTTCTTCCTCTACTCTGTCTACTGATCTCCATGGATTTCTTTAAGTCCCAACTAAAAATCTCACCTTCTATAGTAAGCTTTAGGCAACCCCTCTTAATTCTAGTGCCTTCCCTCTGTTAATGATCTCCTATTTAACCTGAATATAGCTTGATTTGTATAGATTTGTTTGCATGTTGTCTTCCCCATTAGATTGTATGCTTCTCAGGGGCAAAGACTGTCTTTAGCCTCTTTTTGTACTTAACACAGTACCTGGTGCATAGTGGAACCTAAAAATGTTTATTGATCGATTAATTTAAGTAACTATGAGCTCCAAACAGATGGTCCCTGAATGTAACATTGAGCTATTACAAAAAAAAATGTTAGCTCTGCTTTGTTCCATCTAAACCCTGACCCCCAGGTTTTATCTTTGTCTGCTTTTCCTACAATAACTTCAGCTTATTGATCAAGCCTCATCCACCTTGATCACTAATGCAGTCTTGATCCTTGTGAACACATTTCTGGCTGCCTAGTTCTTCCAGGTATGTACTGTTTATTTGAAGCATCCGAGTTTAAAGATGTGATTTTCCTTCTTTGGTCTTTATGTTCCTCACCTATAAAATGAGTTTGGACAAATTTTCACTGTTTCCTTTAGTGCTAAATCTATCTATCTATCTATCTATCTATCTATCTATCTATCTATCTATC
>NW_020954556.1:16083156-16167336 GCF_900497805.2 Vombatus ursinus
ATCTATCTATCTATCTATCTATCTATCTATCTATCTATCTATCTATCTATCTATCTATCTATCTATCTATGACAGATATAGATGATATAGCCTAGCCTTATTGTTGCATATTAACATCGTGATCTCTGACCATCCTTTTTTTTCTTGTATTTGTTTTTCTTTTTACCTTTGTCAGACCATTTTTTTCGAGTAAAAAGTTCGTCTTAATTCTAATGTGCCTTCAATGATTGGTGAGAAGTGGGCTAAAGGTATTGTTTCTCTTGAATCTCAGAAAAGTCAGGGAGAGGATTGGTTAGAGGAAATGGAGATGTTTTATCTGGAGAAAAGAAGAGAAAAACAAATTTATGAGGTATATAAAAACAATCCTCAAGTACCTAAAGGAGTCTCATGCCTAAGGGGAATTAGACTTGTTCTGCCTAGCCCCAGAGGGTAATGAGTACATTGGAAAGAACATTGAACTTGGAGTCCAAAGACCTGAGTGTGAATCTTGGCTTTTATTACTTATATGATGTTGAGACATCAATTGATCTCTCTGGGCCCCATTTCTGTCTCCTGTAAAATGAGATGGCCTCCAAGCCCACTGTTAGCTTTAGCTCTACAATCCTATAAAATGTCAGAGAGACAAAATGTAGTTCTATGTATATCAAAACTTGATAGAAGTTTCTGTTGTCCTGAAGAGGTTGCTGTTTGTCTTTGGTTCTCAAAGCGGACCATGCCATCAGGGAGGTGATGCCACACCATGCAAGTGAATTGGATTTAAGGGAGGGAGAGCTGTGCAAAGTCACCAGCCTCACTTTCTCCTCTGAAATAATCTAGGTTTAGTGGCAAGATCTATAGTTTGATTGGCCAACAATAGGTACCAGGCCAAGCCCCACTTGGTCATTGTTGGGGCCCTGATTGGCTCAGAGTGAATGTAAATTCTGTCTTCGCAAAATGGAATGGGTTACTTTGAGATATGGAGGATGAATAGCTAAATGACCACTCATTAGAAATGTTGTAAAACTGTGGTGTCAAAGGCAAATAGAAATGGGGGCCTCTAAACTTGACTTTCTCAAGTTACTTCCTTCTACATCAGATACATGTTGACATTGTTGCACCTCAGACCTCACCATTTCTTGAAACTGCACCTTTGCCAAGATCCTGAGTTCCAAATTTCACTCTCCAAGCATAATGTATTACAGTTGAAATCTGCTTTGGGTTTGGGCCATTCTTAAAAATTTGGAGGACCCTTAGGTAGGACTTGGGAGAGGGATAGGATAGATCAGTTCTTAAATTCTAATTTTCACTGACAACTTTTCCTACTCGGAGTCACTGAAGCTCAATTCATTGATCCTGATGGTTGTGAAATAGGTTGTTATGGTAACAACTTATGTTCTGGTCTCCATGGCAATACCTATGGATAATCATACTAACAATAATAACAATCATGCCTTAAATTTCAATTGGCCTCTTCTAGGAGTAGTTCCAAATGTGAGCTAGCATTTTCTCTTTTGTCTCTGGAGTGGTTCTCAGGGACCAATCACTTTGTATTTTGTAAATGAGAAGTACAGCTGGAGGTCAAATGGCTTATTCATTGGGGGTTGAGGAGAAGAGATAGGACAGGGATGGTGGTAGTGATGATCAAGCAAGTGAACAATAAGATTTAGTTAGCTCTAGCTGTCCCTGTATTCATGCCAGTGCTGGTGCTGCCACACAATAGGGTGCACCTTTTGACTTGTGTTCAATTTAATGATAGTAAACCTTTTCTTGCTTGCCAGGAGAGATGGGAAGGTAGATGATGTCAATTTTGCAGCTGGTATTTGCAAAACACTACAAATTCCTTAGAGCCAGGATGTTCCATAAATGGAAGCTCATCACTATCTCTCTTGTTTTTATTTAACAAAGGAAGCTTTTATTTAGCTGCACAAGCCTCTCAGGTGAGTGTTTTCCTTCATGAACAAATGGGCATACTGCCCCTTCTCGCTTTTCTGTAATGCATTTGTTGTCTATCCTTGTGAATTGGTTTTTATGAAAATGTGGCATTAAGTGAAACAGGATTATTAAAGGCAGACAACTTCCATCAGAACAGGACTAGGCAAAGTGGAGCTGGAGCTTCTCAAATGAATAGGTAGAGGTAGGGGACACAGTGGCTGCCTTGGGTTGAGAACCAGCTGGATTGGTGGCAGATGCCTGGGGATGGGGGGCAGAGACTATGCTTGTGGTGGGTGTGTCTATAGGAAGAAGCCATGCTGGGTGGTGTTTGCAAAACACTACAAATTCCTTAGAGCCAGGATGTTCCATAAATGGAAACTCATCACTATCTCTCTTGTTTTTACACAAGCTGGGTGGAAGTTAGAATTACAATGTCCCACCTTTCTGCCTTCTAAGTTCATAAAACCAAGTTCTGTAGCCAGCACCTGGATACAGTGGCTTCTAATTTCTCAAACTCATGGGTTTGCTGCCAAGCCTAGAAACATCTATTTTAGAGTTACTTTTTGGTCATCTGTACTCAAGGAAAGAAACAAAGCAGGAGGTGGCAGGCCTTTAAGCTTTGAGGTCCAGACTCAGGGTCATCATAATAAACCCATGTTCTCTCCATGATGGGTACGCCAGCATCATTGGGGTTTGGGGTGGGAGAGCAGATTTTGCCTTGTAGCCCCATTATAAGTTTCAGGGAGAATGAGGAGTCCCAACACTTATGCTAGATGAGAAGAGAAAGTCATAGAAGAATCTGTATTGCTTTTAAAAGTATGTCAAATGGGCAGCTCTTTTTTGCTCAGGGGCTGATCCAAGCGAGGGGAAAGTGATTTTTTTTTTCTAGGTCACACAGCTAGTAAGTAACCAAGCCAGGATTTTGATTCACGTCATCTGATGCCAGGGCAGGCACTTGTTCCACTATATTGTCATTATCTCCTCTAAACTCTATGCTGAGACCCTCTCTATCTTCTCTGCTCTCTTTTGATAATTTAATCTAGGTCCTTGGGTTCAATCATCACCTCTATGCAAATTTCCAAATCTATAGCCTTATATCTCTTTTGAACTCCAGTCCTACATTTCCAGCTTTTGATGGGCATTTCCACTGGTAGCCTTGCTAACACTTCAAACTCAACAGTTCCAAAACTGACTCATCATCCTTTCCTCTTTACCCTAAATATTTCCCTCTTCTCATATTCCTTATCTTTATTGATGGTACCACCACTGTCACAGTCACCCAGATGTGAAACATTGACATCATCTTTTACTCTTCCCTTTCCCTTACTTGGTGCTTAATAAATGCTTGTTGATTGATTCAAATCAGATACCAAGTCCTGTTGGTTCTAATTCTACATCATCTCTCACATACATCCCTTTTTACTCATATTGCTACCCTCTTGTTCAAGTCCTTAATTACCTCTGGCCTGGACTATCATAATATTTCTTTGCTATTCTTCCTGTTACCACTCCTTTGTTTAATTATCTTTCACTCAACTATTAAAATAATTTTTTCCTAAGGTGTAGATCTGGCAACAATAATAATAATAATAATAATAAATGGACATAAGATTTCCAAATGATTTATTATTTCTGTTGATCCTTACAACAGCACTGTTAGATACCACAAATAACATTGTCCATATTTTACAGAAGAGGAAACTGAGTCTTAGAGAGATTAAGTTACTTGCCCATGGTGTCACAGCTAATTAAGGTTAAAGACTGAATTCAAATCTGTCTTCCTAACTCTGAAGTCCAGAACTTGATCCAATACATGTGATGTTGCCACTCGCATCTCTCTCCTACTCAAAAATTGTCAGATGTTCTCTATTATCTCTAGGATAAAATCCAAACCACTTAGCCTGGCACATAAGACCCTCCACAACCTGGCTCCAACCTATTTATCCAGCCTAATTGTGCGTTAACCCCATTTATGCACTTTATGCTTCTGCTAAACTGGATCTCTAGCTTTTCTATAAACTTGACATATCTTCTGTTTTCAAGCAATTTCACATGCTATCTCCTCCTCTACAAATTCATGCAGCATCCCCACCCCCACCTCAAGTTTGAAATATGTTTCCTCCTCATTTCCATCTTTCAGAATCTTTCTCTTCCTTTAAAGTTCAGTTCAGGTGCCACCCCCTCCATGGAGCTTTTCATGGTCATTCCCAGTGAAAATTTTCTCTCATTCCTCTGATTTTCCTAGAGAAATTTAGATTTCTTCTTTCCCCTCATCACTCTTAATTTGTATATTTCTCTGATTATACTTTTGTCTAACCCATTCCTTTCCCTGAGGGAATTTATTAAATAATAAATAAAATAATCTCTTTGAAGGTCAGAAGTATATAATAATTTCCTTTGTATTGCCAGTACCTAGGGAAATATTAAGTGACCACTGTATGCAAGAGAAATAAGTTTATCATATGAATGAATAAATGCTTCTACTCATGCCACTTTCTATGCCTGAAATAGCTCTCCTCATTGTTATATCCCTAAATACTTCAAACATTTATCTCTGCTTCACAACCACCTTCATTCAGTTTGGGGAAAGTCATTCAATACCCTAAGTAAGACTGCAAATAAAGGACTCAGGTGTTCTGAGTCCTTTACAATGGTCTGTACAGGTAACCCTGTGCATAGGGAACCTAGTAGTTAGACATTCCTGCTTCTAGTCATTTTGCTTTGATGAGATCCATGTAGATGATGGTTCAGGTAACCATAGAGCAATGATTCATTTCTGTAGCAATGATGCAGAAAGCAACATGTTTAAAAATGACTCATCTTCTCTGTTTCTGAGAGTAGTCCATTCATCTCTGACAGTGTAATTCTTATTACGATAAATCATGTGATAACCAGGGTAGCAAGAACATTTACTGAATAACTACTGGAGGAAAATGTGGCAGACCTTAATATAGTCCATTAATCCATGCTTTTATTTTTTGAAAAAAAAAAAGGTTCCTGACACTCCTACACTTCAAAATTCCTTTCTCTTTGTCAATATTTATTCTCTTATCCTTGTTGCCAGATGCAACTGAAAACCTTACCCTAGCCTTAAAACTTTACTTATAGACCAGTGGTCTCTTTGTTCCCTTGACAATTGGTGAATGGCCAGGCTGGTCTTGTTAAAGAATCAAAGAGTCAACTGTGCCAATCATTCTGGTCCTTCCTGACACCTGGTTCTTGACTCTCACCTAAATCACAATCTGATGATTTTTAAAAGACTAGGACCCATATCTCACTGAAGCTAGAAGTACAAGAGGTAACTGCTCAAAGATCCAGTCCCCCTCTGATTTGTTGTTTTCTGCTTTGACCTGCTTTGTTTTCTAACCTGTCCTGATTGTCCTAATCTTGCCCCTTCTTAGGTAACCAGGGGACTCCCCTGACCCAGGAGCTCACCCTATTAATGTCCAATTTAGTGCTGATATGGGATCAACTAAGTGATGCACTGTAGCATAGAACTTCCAGGTGGTAGGGATTACACAATGCCATCATGCCTAGAATTTTTCTTTTATTTGGAAAAAAAGGACAGCTTTTCCAATCTCCACTCCAAACGGAATCTTTTACTATCCTCTATGACTTTTCTAAAATCACAGACAACAACTTAGAAATCACATCCACAAGGTCCTTCAGCCCCTGGGACATAATTCATCCAATCCAGAAGCCTTTTTCAAGAATGACTTTCAGGACAATAAAGATCTGGTCCAAGGCTGACCACTTTCTGTGTGGGAAGGAATGATCCTGGTTTTGAGACTGTGGTCCCAGTCCAGCAGAACTGCTAAATATGTAGAGAACTTGTCCCTGGACCTCTGATACCTCCATGTTCTTCTGCCCAATGTGTCCATATTACCAGCCACCTCTAAAAAAGTCCCTGACCTCTCAATGTCTTTCTCATATTGAAAGAATCAAATGAAAATACATTGCCTAGAAGAGCAAATAACATCTACTTTCATTACCCAAAGTCATTCAGGTTCTAGTTTATCACAAATGTACTTCAGTCTAAGAATGCTCTTTCATAGGGCCTCTGGGAGAACTTAGCCTATAATTACTGATGGCTAGACCCAGAGTTCTTGATGGATGAAGGTCCCTTCATTAGATTAGAAGTAGAATAAATGTGAAATTATTTGAACCATTATTTTATCTAACACAGTTTAACCTTAGCGGTCTGCTTTCGATTAAGGAGATTTGAAAAGAAGGGATATGTATTCAATTGTGGTAAAGGTTCTCACAAAATAAATTTAATATATATGATTATGTTATCAACTAGATTTAGTTTCTCTTTGTAAAGTTTCATTTCACTTTCACAAATAGACTTCTTGACCAGTGACAATTTCACATTCAACAATGAATTTTTTTAAATTCATGTAGCAATGAGTTATGATAGGCCATATGGTGAATATTAAAAAAAGGACTTGGCCCTTTCCCTGAATGAATTTGCAGTCTAGTAGGAGAGACAAGTCAAGTGTACAAATAAACATACTATTATATACAAATAAGCATGCTAAATTCCACAATAAACATATGAAGAAAATGTTGCAGGACTTAGAAAAGTCCACTTTTATGCATGTAAAGTCAGAGAAATATTGAAGGACATTGGAGGATGGATAGGCTTTTAACAGGAAGAGATGGTATAGAAGAGGACCTCAAGAAGAGGGGATGACATGAACAAATACATGGCTGAGGGAAATCATGGGGAAATCTACCTCGGTTTGGCTAGACTATAAATTATAGAAAGGGAATTAGTAGGATAACCTTGACTTTTAGGCTAAAGAACCTTTCCTTGTTTATATTTCCAACCTTTTATTAATCTTTAATACTATCTAGTCCCACTACCTGAAATTCAGAGAAAAATTCAAAGGTGTTTTCCTAAGAATACATGAACTGTCCTTGTTTTTAGCACAGAACATTTCTGGGGACAGACTCTTAAAGGAGATCCTCCCAATTTAGCTTCGTTAGTATTTATATAACCTTTGCAAAGTCACTTCTCTGTGAACTTCAGTTTCCTCATAAATAAAATTAGAGGGGTGGACTAAATGTTGACCACCTAAGGTTCAGTTTAGGGTACTGGAAATTTATTAGCCTGGACAAGAGAACACTTGGATTAGACATGATCATAATTGATTAAAACATAATTAGGAAATATTTGACAATATAAATAAAAATACCACAAAACATAGATAACATTAATATGTAGTTTAACATGTAGTCAATTCATGGTTTACTAGCCTTGGTCTCTGCTCCCCATGTGAATTCTGGGTAGACCGAACTGGGTCTAGTTCAGTGCTGGGTTTTTTCAGGCTTAATGGAATGTTACAGACAAGACACAGACACACAGACACATATACATACACCCTTTCCCAGTTCCTTCTGTTCTTTGCTGAGCTATGAGTGGCACAGAGAATTGTCCTACTGCTCATGGAAAGTGGGGGAAAGGCTATAGAGGTGAGTTCTTTTGCAGGTGAAGAAGGTCCACTTGTGCTGCCCTGCTATCTACAGGGGAGGAGATGCTGAGTAATCATTTTAGTATTAGAGATAATTGTGTTAATTCATCAGGTTTTTACCTTATTTAGATTCCTGGTATCCAAGACCACAGAGAACACTAAAATTGCCTTATCTCTGGAGAATAATTCCTTTTTTGGAGAGGCTTAAGAGGTTGTGAAGATCAGACATGTGTAGTCTTCCATCTTGTTGGTCATGCACCCCAAAAGTCCCTCTTTACTGTCATTTCAAACTCGATATGTTCAAAGCAAAACTCGAACTTCATTTCTGCCCCTCCTCCAAACTGTACTCCTCCTCTAAACTTCCTTTTTTCTATTCTATCTTATTTCTATTCTTCCTTATTTAATAATACTTTGTCATCCAGATTTATAACTTCAGAATCATCCTTGTCTCTAACCTCTTCCTCTCCTTCCATATCCAATTGGTTGACAAGTCTTGTTTGGGAAGACTCTATCTGCCTAATATATTTTTTTTATCTATACTATTCTTTCCACTTACATGGCACTACTCAGCTTCAGGACCTTGTTAACTCTTAATTGGACTTGGTAGACAAAAAAAGCTAATTATGTTGAATTAATAGAAAATGATAGACCTACTGTAATTTTCTTTTGTCTAATGTTATCTGAAGTACTGTATTTAGTTCTGGGCAATGAACTTTAAAAGGGTCATTGATAAGCTAGAGTGTGTTCAAAGAAGAGTGGTTAGGAGGGTAATGAAACTCAAGATGAATTTATGTGAGTATTGGTTAAAAGAAATGGGAATATTTAGCCTGATAAGAGAACACTTAAGAGAGATATGACTCTTATTTTGTATGTACTTATTGTGTGCATGTTGCTTTCTCTTAATATACTAAAAGTTCCTTGAGGGCAATGTCTATTTTGTTTTTATCATATTCCTTATCTCATCAATTACTCAGTTAATAAGCATTTATTAAGTATCCCCTATGTGCCAGCCACTATGGTAAAAACTGGCACCAAGCATAGTACCTGGTATGTTTTGTTGTTCAGTCTTTTCAGTCATATCTGACTATGACCCCATTTGGGGTTTTCTTGGCAGAGATACTGGAGTGGTTTGTCATTTCCTTTTCTAGCTCATTTTATAGCTGAAGAAATTGAGGCAAACAGGGTTAAGTGACTTGTCCAGGGTCACACAGCTAGTAAGTATCTGAGGCCAGATTTGAACTCAAGAAGATGAATCTTCCTGATGCTAAGCACAGTACTCTATTTGCTGTACCACCTAGCCATTCCAACCTGGTATATAGTATGTCCTCAATAAATGTTTTCTGAATTTTTAAAAGAAAAACTAATTAATCAGTACCTTAATGGTTCAAATAAATCAATTATTTTAATTGAAATGAATAATATACTTTTAAAGTTTCTTTTGCTAGATCATCATTAATTTGCTATCCACTAAGGGACCAGAGCCACTCTTTGTGATTCTTTGAGGACTCTTTTTTTTTTTAACCTTTCAGCTCTATTTTTAAATTTTATTTATTAATTTATTTATTTTTAGTTTTCAGCATTCACTTCCACAAGATTTTGAGTACCAAATTTTCTCCCCATCTCACCCCTCCCCTCACTCCAAGACGGCATGCATTCTGAATACCCCTTCCTTTAATCTGCCCTCCCTTCTATCTCCTCCTCCTTCTCTTATTCCCTTCCCCTTCTATTTTTCCTGTAGGGCAGGATAAATTTCTATACCCCATTGCCTGTATATCTCATTGCCCAGTTGCATATGAAAACAATTTTTAACATTTGTTTTTAAAACTTTGGTTTCCAAATTTTCTCCCTTCTACCCTCCTAATTCACCCTCATTGAGAAGGCAAGCAACTCAATACAGGTTATACTTGTGTAGTCATGCAAAACACTTCATAGTAGTCATGTTGTGGAAAACTAACTGTATTTCCCTTCATCCTATCCTGCCCCCCATTTATTCTATTCTCTGTTTTGATGCTGTCCCTCCTCAGAAGTGTTTGCTTCTGATTATCCCCTCTCCCAACCTGCCCTCCTCTCTCTCATCCCCCCCCGCTCTCTTATTCCCTTCTCCCCTATTTTCCTGTAGGGTAAGATAGATTTCCATACCCAATTGATGTATGTGGTATTCCCTCCTTAAGCCAAATCTGATGAGAATAAGATTCACTCATTCCCTCTCACCTTCCCTCACTTCCATTCCAATGTAAAAGTCTTTTCTTGTCTGTTTTATGTGAGATAATTTACCCCATTCTGCCTCTCCCTTTCTCCTTCTCCCAATATAATCCTCTTACCCCTTAATTTTACTCTCCAGATATCACCCCTTCATCTTCAACTCACCTTGTGCCCTCTATCTATCTATCTATCTATCTATCTATCTATCTATCCATACATACATGTATTTTTCCCCTCCAACTACCCTAATACTGACAAAGGTCTCATGAGTTTCAAATATTATCTTTCCATGTAGGAATGTAAACAGTTCAACTTTAATAAGTCCCTTATGATTTCTCTTTCCTATTTACCTCTTCACACTCTCTTGAGTCTTATATTTGAAAGTCAAATTTTTTATTCAGCTCTGTTCTTTTCATCAAGAATGCTTGAAAGTCCTCTATTTCACTGAAGGTTCATTTTTTCCCCTGAAGGATTATACTCAGTTTTGCTGAGTATAGGTGATTCTTGGCTATAATCCTATCTCCTTTGACCTTGGGAATATTATATTCCAAGCCCTCTGGTCTCTTAATGTAGAAGCTGCTGAAGCTTATGTTATCCTAATACTTGAATTATTTCTTCCTGGCTGCTTGCAATATTTTCTTTTTGACCTGGGAACTCTGGAATTTGGTTATAATATTCCTAGGAGTTTTCCTTTGGAGATCTCTTTCAGGAGGTGATCAGTGGATTCTTTCCATTTCTATTTTGCCCTCTGGTTCTAGAATATCAGGGCAGTTTTCCTTGATAATTTCTTGAAAGATGATGTCTAGGCTCTTTTTTTTTTTTTTGATCATGGCTTTCAGATAGTCCAAAAATTTTAAAATTATCTCTCCTGGATCTATTTTCCAGGTCAGTTGTTTTTCCAATGAGATACTTCACTTTTTATTTTTTCATTCTTCTGGTTTTATTTTACAATTTCTTGATTTCTCAAAAAGTCACTAGCTTCCATTTGCTCCATTGTAATTTTTAAGGAATATTTTCTTTAGTGAGCTTTTGGACTTCCTTTTCCATCTAGCCAGTTCTGCTTTTTAAGGCATTCTTCTCCTTTGAGGACTCTTAATAGGAGAAAGTAACTGTAGTGGTATAGAGAAGTGCATACTAGCAGTCAGCCAGAGGACATCTGCCAGTAATTATAACTCCAGAGGAGTAAATGCCAGCAGCATATTTAAGACAGTGCTAACAGTCCAATTATGCTACTGATTTATGTAATAAATCTTATGTTTTTTCATCAAACAATTTATTTTGACATTGTAGACATTTTTGTAGAAATATCTAAAATATGTATCCCACCCTCCAATCCTTCCAACATTAAGTAAAATTGCCCAATCAATTGCATCTGTGAGTACCTGATACTTTTCACACATCTAGTTTGTTTTTTTTTTTTTTAGGGAAAATACTTGTGCTCTAACATTAATTTTTTGGTACCAATAATATCTATTTGACTAAGTTTTGTTGCCTTTTAGTGTGGTCTGTACTCAAGACTTGCCTAGGTTGTCTCCATTATCCTTAGCTGAGGATTTCCATGATGAAACAAGAACATTCCAAGTACTACTCTGTCTGCAGTTACTTTGTTTATTATTACTGACAGAATTAATCTTTACTGAGAAACATTGAACCAAACCAAGTTTGTTTCCATATAGATGGACACTATAATTGAGGTCATGGGGCCTGTAGCCTACAAAATGGTGTTCAGATGGATTAATGTGACATTGCTTTGTTAATCAGCTATGATCAGTTCTTCCCATAAGTGACTTGACCACAGAAAATCATTATAAGCATTGTCTCTAGAAAGCACCCTGGTTTCAGACTCTTGACTATACCTCCTATGGATTTCTTAGAGGCATGAAGTATTAGAAGTGTATTATTAGAGTATTCACTCATAGAGGTAACTAGGAGGTGAGTGGATCGAGTGTCAGAGCTGGAGTCAGGAAGACCTGAGTTCAAATCCAGTCTCCTATAGTTACTAGCTATACAACCCTGGGCAAATCACTTAATATCTATTTGCCTTAGTTTCCTCATCTGTAAAGTGGAGGTAATAATAGCACCTACCTCCTAAGGTTATAAAGCACTTAGTCCAGGGCCTGTTGTTGTTATGGCTTGTCCTTCATTCTCAAAGAGGACCAACAGGGCCTGGCATTTACATATAGTAAGCACTTACATACTTATATATAGTAAGCACAATATAAAGTTATAATCACTAACTATATGCAATTAGTTATCATCATCATCATCATCATCTAATCCTAAGACAGGCTTCTGAAGGCCATTCTCCCTTCCTCAACCCTCTAGCTGGTTTAAAAAATATTAGTTGACATAATGTAGAGGAGAGGATATGGTGTTTCTCTTGGAGGTAAGAGATCTGAGTTTGAATTCAGTCTCTGACACTTAGTTGTGTTACTATGGCAAGGCATATAAACTCTCTGAACCTTAATTTCATCATCTAGAAAGTACCTATAGCACTTATAATGTTTCTATGAGGATCAAATGAAAGTATATGTAAAGGGCTTTGTCAAAGTTAAAGTATTATACAATTATGATCTCAGATGAAGCAAAAACAAAAATAGACCTAATTAAAAGAGATAATTGGTGAAACTGCATTTTGCTAAATGGCACAACAATGAAGTAATCTCAATACTAAACACATATGCACCAAATGGTAGAATATTCAAAATTTTAAAGGAAAAGTTAAATGAGATATAAGAGGAACTAGACAGTAAAACTATACTAATAGGGGACCTCAACTTTCCCCTCTCAAAACTTAATAAATCTAACCACAAAATAAAAAAGAACTTAAGGAGATTAATAGAATTTTAGAAAAGTTGGATATAATAGACTTCTGGAGAAATCTGAATGGGAATAGAAAGGAGCATCCCTTTCTCTCAGCTGCACAGGGCACCTTCACAAAAAATTGACCATGTATTAGGGCATAAAAACCTCGTACACAAATGCAGAAAAGCAGAAACATTAAATGCATCCTTTCTAGACCATAATGAAAAAATTTGCATCTAATAGAGGGCCTTGGAAGCATAGATTAAAAATTAATTGGAAATTAAATAATCTAATTCAGAAGAATGAGTGGGTCAAAGAACAAATCATAGAAATAATCAATTTCTTTAAAGACAATGACAACAATGAGAAAACACATCAAAATATATGGGATGCAGCCAAAGCAGTACTTAAGGGAAAATTTGTATCTTTAAATGCTTACATCAATAAAAGAGAGAGAGAGCAGATCAACAAATTGGACTTGCAATTAAAAAAAAAACTAAAGAAAGAACAAATTTTAAATCTTTAAACACCAAATTAGAAATCCTGAAAATCAAAGGAGAAATAGATAAAATTGAAAGTAGGAAAACCATTTAACTAATAAATAAAACTAAAAGCAAGTTTAAAGAAAAACAAACAATAAAATAGATAAACCATTGGTTAATTTGATTAAAAAAAGAATAACAAAATACCAGTATGAAAATGAAAAGGGTAAATTCACCACCAATGAAAATGAAATTAAAGCAATTATTAGAAACTTTTTTGCTCAATTATTTGTCAATAAAACTGACAATCTAAGTGAGATTGATGAATATTTACAAAAATATAAATTTCCTGGATCAACAAAAGAGGAAATAGAATACTTAAATCACCTTATCTTAGAAAAATAAATTGAACAAACCATCAATGAGCTCCCTAAGAAAAAAATCACTAGGGCTGGATTTATTTACAAGTGAATTCTACCAAACATTTAAAGAATAATTCATTCCAATGCTACGCAAACTGTTTGAAGAAATAGCTAAAGGAATTCTACCAATTTCCTTCTATGACACAAAGTCAGTTTTTATATTTAACCCAGAAAGAGCAAAAACAGAGAAAGAAAACTATAGCCCAATTTCCCTAATGAATATTGATGCAAAATTTTTAAATAAAATACTAGCAAGGAGATTGCAGCAATATAGCACAAAGGTTATACACTAGGACCAGGTGAGATTTATCAAGGCTGATTCAATATTAGGAAAACTATAAGTATAATTGACCATACCAGTAACAAAAACAGCAAAAATCATACTATTTCCTCAATAGACGCAGAAAAAACTTTTAAAAAAATACAACACCCATTCCTATTAAAAACACTAGAAACATAGGAATAAATGGAGCTTTCCCTAAAATGATTAGTACCCTTCTGAAACCAAGAGCAAGCATTATCTGAAATGGGGATAAACTAGAAGCCCTACCAATAAGATCAGAGGTAAAGTAAGGATGTTCATCATCACCATTGTTATTCAATATTGTACTAGAAATGCTTGCTATGCCAATAAGACAAGAAAAAGAAATAGAAGAAATAAGAATAGGCAATGAGGAAACAAAACTATGACTGTATATGATATGTTGGTATATCTAGAAAATCAACTAAAAAACTAGTTGAAATAATTAACAACTTTAGCAAAGTTGGAAGATATAAAATAAACTCACACAAATCATCAACATTTCCATATATTACCAAGAAAACCCAGCAGGAAGAGATAGAAAAACTTCTTTTAAAATAATTGCAGACAATATAAAATACTTGGGGGTTTACCTGCTAAGACAAACCCAGGAAATATATGAACACAATTACAAAACACTTCTCACACAAATAAAGACAAATCTAAACAACTGGAGGAATATTGTTGCTAGGCTGAACCAATATGATAAAATTTAGGTAGGCTGAGCCAATATAATAAAAATTAAAATTCTACCTACGTTAATTTACTTATTCTGTGCTACACCAAACAAACTACCAAAGAACTATTTTGTAGATCTAGGAAAAATAATAACAAAATTGATCTGGAAGAACCAAAGATCAGGATAATTAAGGAAATCAATGGAAAAAAAAGTGAAGGGAGGTGGACTACCAGTACCAGATTTTAATCTGTATTGTAAAGTGGTAATCATCAAAACAATCTGGTACCAGCTAAGAAATAGAGTGGTGGATCAGTGGAATAGATTAGGTAATCAAGTGTTTGATAAATCCAAAGATCCAAGCAGGAACTCAACATTTGACAAAAATTGTTGGGAAAACTGGAAAGCAGTTTGGTAGAAACTAGCCATAGAACAACATCTCACACTGTATACCAAGATGAGGTCAAAATGGGTACATGATTTAGCCATAAAGGGTGATAGAAGTAAATTAGGAGAGTTTGGAAAAAATTACTTGTCAGATTCATGGATAGGGGAAGAATTTATGATGAGATGAGAGAGAGAGAGAGAGAGAGAGAGAGAGAGAGAGAACACACCACGGGAAGTATATTGAATAATTTTGATTATGCAAAATTAAGAAGTTTTTGTACAAATAAAACCAGTGTAGCCAAAATTAGAAGGAAAGCAGGAAACTGAGAAAGAATTTTTACAGCAAGTTTCTCTGATAAAGGCCTCATTTCTCAAATATATAGAGAATGGATCCAAATTTATAAAAATTAGAGTCATTCCCCAGTTGGTAAATGGTCAAAGGATATATACTGGCAGTTTCAGAAGAAGCAATCAAAGCAATCCATAGTCATATGAAAAAAAATGCTCTAAATCGCTATTGATGAAAGAAATTCAAATTAAAACAACTCTGAGGTACCACCTCACATTTATCACAGTAGATAACATGACATAAAAAAGAAATTACAATTGTTGGAGGGGATGTGGAGAAGCAGGAATTCTAATACTCTGTTGATGGAGTTATGAACTGGTCCAACCATTCTGGAGAACAGTTTGGAACGATGCCCAAAGGACTATAAAACTATGCATACCTTTTTGCCCAAACAATGCTACTAGGTCTATATCCCAAAGAGATCAAAGAAAAGGAAAAAGATCTATATGTACAAAAATATTTAGAGAAACTCTTTTTGTGATGGTAAAGAAACGGAAATTGAAAGGATATCCATCAATTGCAGATGGCTGAACAAGTTGTGGTATACAAATGTGATGGAATACTATTGTGCAATAAGAAATGACAGGAAGACCTATATGAATTCATGCAGAGTAAAGTGAGCAGAAACAGGAGACTATTGACAGCAGTGTTATAATAATGATCAACTATGAAAGACTTAGCTACTCTGATTAAGGCAATGATCCAAGACAATTTCAAAGGATTCATGATGAAAAATGCAGTCTACCTCCAGAGAGAGAACTGATGAACTCTGAGTGCATATTGAAGTGTAATTTTTCACTCTTATTTTTCTTGCTTTTTTTTGCAACATGGATAATATGGAAATAGGTTTTGCATGATCTCCACATGTATACTTTTGTTTTATTTTGTTCTGTATTTTGGAGGCAATCAGGGTTAAGTGATTTGCCCAGAGTCACATAGCTAGTAAGTTTCTGAGGTCAGATTTGAACTTGGGTCCTCCTGACTGCAGGTCAGTTCTCTATCCACTGTGCCACCTAGTTGCCCTGTTCCACATGCATACTTGATATCATTTTGCTTGCCCTCTCAATGGGTGTGGGAGAGATGGGAGGGTGGAAGAGAATATGGAACTCAAAATTTAAAAAAAAGAGTTAAAAATAAATGACAAAAATTAAAAAACATAAAGTAAAAAAGTTAGTGATATATATGTACATATACATATACATATATATCTATGAAGGTCAAGGTCATTATTGTTCATTTAAAAGTGAGTACTGTTCTCTCTATTCTTTAGGCAGCTAGGTGCCTCAGTAGATGGAATTCTAGACTTGAAATCAAGAAGCCCAAGTTCAAATTCTGACTCATATGCTTACTAGTCATGTGACTCTGGACAAGGCATTGAATCAGCTTCAGTTTCCTCATCTGTGAAATGGGGATGATAATAGCACCTCCTTCACAATGTGACTATGATAACCAAATGAGATGACATGTAATCTGCTTTTTATAATCTTTAAAGTTCTGTTATTCTTATTTTTTATTAATTACCAGGAATGCTGTATTGAACTATGGTGATAATATTTTATATTCTTTGAGTGCCTTCATGATTTATAACTTTTGCAGGTTCTTTTATTTATTCCCAAAGCTATAAACAGTCAGGCAAAGTTATGCTTATCTTTTTCTAATTTACTGATAAAGTTATGACGAATTACATATATATTAAGGGAATTGGATATCACGTGAGTAAGAACTCACATTTATGTAGCTCTTGGAGGTTTATAAAACCTCATCCCCAACAACAGTTCTGGGAGAGAGCTCATGCGAGTTTTATTTGACTCATTGTGAAGATGAAACTAGGGGTCAAGTGGACTGGCCATTACACAACTAGCAAATGTCAGATCCTACAGTTAAACCAAGGCATTCTGAATCTGAACTAATGTTCTTTCTACTATGCCATCCATGAAGTTCTATTTAAAAGAATACTGTAGTCAATGATTTGGTCAGGCTCCTTAATTTTCCTCATTTAGATATTTTGTGTGTTTAGATGTTTATATAGTTGGGTTTGTTTTTTTTTTTTTTTTAGAAGAGATCATCTATGCTTGGATAAGAGTTGGAAAATCCTCTGAATAACGTTATTGCTAAAACGGAAGTAGGAGAATGAGTTATTTTCCATTCCTAGCTATTTTATACTTAAGCAACTATTTTTTTCCTCACAGAACAGTCTTGGAAAGGAAACATTTTTTCCACCAACAAGAAGAAAAATGGTCTGTGTGGGACAACCTAATAAAAATGTCATTCTTCCTTAGAGGCATTTGTGTGGTTAGGTGGTTGTTATTATTTACAGATAAGCCACTGCCTAGATAATAACTTTGTAATGAGAGTTGATGAAGTAGGTGACCTTTCAGTTTTTGCCATAGAGTTATTGACATTCCCATCATGGTCTTTAAGCCTTGTAAACTCTTGGGAATATTTGCCACAAAGGATCCCTTGTACCTCTGCAGATCCCCCGCTGTAGGGGGAAAAATAATCACATCTATCCCAATCTGGCCTATACAACATGATTAAGCTCAAGGCTCATTCCCACTCCTTTCTTAAGGTGTTCCCCAACTAAATGACAAATTACTACATATTTATTGAACATGAGTATTCAGTAAGTACCCATTTTTGGACAATGTTGAATTGAATTTGTATGAACATAGAATTCAGTTAAATGTAATTTAAAACTTTCCAACAGTTAAAGCTGTCCAAGAGTGGAATGGGCTGCTTTGGGAGATGTTTTCTTGGATGTTTCTGCCCCTTACAGAAGCAAACTACCCTTTGGGTGGCACTATACCAGGTCCTGGGGATGCAACAATAGCAACAACAAGAAGAAAAACCCATCTTTGCATTCAGTGAGCTTATGCTCTCCTGCAGGAGTTTCATATATGCACAGATAAGTAAATACCAGGCAACTTCAGGAGAAAGAAGGCACTAGCAACTGGGTAGTGAGTGGAAGGGAATCTGGCAAGACTTTATGGAGTAGGTGGCATCTGGACTGAGCCATTCTGAGGAATGTGAAGGAGAAAAGTGGAGAGGGATGGAGGCATGGGGGATAGTTTATGAAAATGTTCAGGGGCAAGGAATGGATGTCAAGTAGCTTGTAGTCCATTGTGGATGGAAGATAGGATATTTGTGAAGGGGAACAATGTGAAATAAAAATGGAATGGTAGGTTGGAACTAGATATAGGAGGAACTTCTCCAAGATCATGTCCTTATCACTAATCAATGTGGCTCCATCAGTACTGAGTAGTTGAGATAAACCATATGTCTTTGACCCATAAACATTCTTTAGGGCATCATAAAAATGATTTGGATTGTTGGTATTGGTGTAAAACTGAATTTTGTCTGCCTTCTTACTGAGTCAAGAATCCTGCATCTCTCTACCTTTTGCTTGCACTTTACTTTTGATGGAGTTAAACACTGCCTTCTGAGAGACAGACAAACCATCCTGCTGGTAAAACCAGTGGAGTTCTTATTTTTTGTTTATCAGCTTCTGAATTTCCCCATAATTTCTGTCAAACCAATTTTGCTGTTTTTGAGTGTTCTGGCCCAGATGAGTAAATGCAGTCCTGTACACCAAATCTCTGAAAACTGGCCACTTCTTTTCTGCTCCACTCTTTCCAGCCCTATGTTGGCTCAGCTTTTCCCCTGAGTTGACATTAGAATGTTCGTACTAGCAGAAGTGCTGTAATCTCTTCACCTTTCCTTAGGGTTGCTGCTTTCATTGAATGTGAATGCTTAGCTTGAAGAGGATAAGTCTATGATCAGTCCAGCCCTATGCTCCACACATGGCCTTTGTTATTCTCACATCCTGTCTGTCTCTTATCCTTACATCAACATAGTCTATTAAATGCCAATGTTTGCAGTAAGAGTGCATTCATGAAATTATATTGCATTTAGGTAAATGCAAGACAGTGCTGGTGATGAGGTCATGAGACACACAAGACTTCAGTAGTAAGTGACTGTTGCTGTTTCTGACTCCATTCTTTCCAAGGACTCCTGCCATGTCTGATAGTCTATGCTTGCTCTGGCATTATGGTCATACAGAATTACAAGCATGTTCTCTTTCAGTACATTGATGAGGATCTCCAGGTCTTCGTAAAATTTTGCTTTGACCTCATCAGGATTTGTCAAAGTAGGAGCATACACACTGGTGATGGTGGTATGGCACTTTTCCTGCAAGTGGTAATCATATTGTCATGAGCCTGTTGTTCACTCCTTTAGGGAGGCATACAAACTTATTGACTAGATTAGTCTTGATTATGAAACCTACATCAGCTTCATGGTGCCTCCCTATCACTGCGGCTACTCCAGAAAAACATGTATTCATCTCCCACTTCAGTAAGCTGGCCTTTATTTGCCAACCTTGTTTCACTCAAGGCTGCTATTTAGATGTGATAACTGCTGAGTTCTCTTGCAACAAGAGCTGTTTGTCTTTCAGGCCTACTGGATTTCTTGTTTTCCATAAGTGTGCATACATTCCATATACCAATGATGACTAGAATCATCTTCACAAAAGTTTTTTGTAGGGGTAGCTATGTGGCTCAGTGGATACAGCTCTAGTCTTGGAGTCAGGAGGACCTGAGTTCAAATCTGGCCTCAGACACTTTATGCTTACTAGCTGTGGGACCCTGGGCAAGTCACTTAACTCTGATTGCCTCACCAAAAAAAAAGCAACAACACAAGTTTTTGTACATTTTTTTGTGTTTCAACCATCGGGTAGGATCCCTACCTGCTGCAGAAAGCAGACCAATGTTAGGTGAAGCAGCCAATTTTTAGAGCACATTTTCTGTTCTGTTCTGTTCTGTTCTGTTCTGTTCTGTCCTATTCTATTCTATTCTATTCTATTCTATTCTGTTCTGTTCTGTTCTGTTCTGTTCTGTTCTGTTCTGTTCTGTTCTGTTCTGTTCTGTTCTGTTCTATTCTATTCTATTCTATACTATTCTATTCTATTCTATTCCTTTCTTCACTCTAGGAAGTGAGAAGTGGTGGTCCTTAAAAAAAGGCTACTCAGACATCCAGGGGGCTGCTGATTCCCACTGCTTCTTAGTTCAGGAGAAGATAACCCTATGGCCTGGGCTGCCTGGGTGCAGGGTTGTGTCTACAATTCCCAGCATATCCATACCTGCTGCATTGTCATTTGCCCATTGCCACAAGACTCTGAGCTAGGTAAAAATGCTAAAATGGTGTGGGTGATGTCTTTTGATTTACACACGAATTGGATTTAAGTGAGGATAGTTTTGTGAAGTAGTTGGTCTCACTCTCTCTTCCAGAGTCATTGGAGTCCAGTGGTAAGACAAAAGTCAAGATGACCATCAATGGTTAAGGATGCAGTGGATGACCTTGGTGTCTTTGATATCTAATCAAACTCTAAGTGTTCCATAGTACCTACTTCTGCCATATTCATGGCCTGTTGGAACAAATTGTTCACATCTGCCATTCCACCAGGAAAGTCTTCACATGCTGGGGTAGACACTCCACAACTCACTAATGGGTTTGAGACCCATTGGTTACCTTCAACCTGGTTTAGCCCAACTGCTGAAAAAGGGGTGTGGCCCTTTGCATGCTACAGCTTTTGGAGCCACAGCTGAGAGTCAGAAAAGGGCTTGGCAGCCCTCAAGACCGAGATATTGGTTTTCCCTGAACACATGTCCACCACCAAGACTGAAAGTACTAATGACAAAGATTATGTATTTACACCACCACCTGTTCCCCCCAATCTGATAGAGTGCTCTTACTCTGGAGCAAGATAGCTGACAATAGGAGGAGTGGAATGAGATCTGGACAATGGCATACACAATTATTTTTTCCATCTTCCTGGGTTTTTTTTTTGCCAATTGAGAGTGATTTTATGCTAATCATCTTTGGGCAGGAAGCAGAGAAAACATTACAGACTTTTGCCATTTTGCTCTTCAAACTCATAATTGAAGTAGATAGAGACTGTGTTGGCAGTGGTCTCTGCTTGTTGCTGTCTTGTTTCTTGGAGCCAGAGGTGGTATAGCAGGGATAGACCCTGGAGATGAGTGTTTTCAGGGTGGAAACTGGGGAAGAGATGAGACACAATCATTGTGGAGGCAAGACTGACCCTAAAAAACAAATGCCAGTCTATCAGATGATTTCCTTAGCCAGGGAACTTACACTCCCTACTTCATAGGATCTTTTGGAAGAAAGTGCTTTGAAATCCTTTACAGTATAATGCATTTTAGCATTGTACAATATAGCATAGTATATAGTACAGATGATATAGTAAGTCTAAATAGCAGAGAATAGTATAACCAAGTGTAATATAGTACATTATAATATGATATTTATTAAATGACATATAACAACATATAAATAACATAACAACAATATGATCATTTTTATGTTGGCATAAGTAATATATCAATGTACAGTGATAAATTATATATTATGCCAGCCTAATATGTCACTGTACTATACTATACTGTACCATAATGTTCTATACTATGTTACATTGTATTGTATTGTACTATAGGACATGTACTATATGATACTATTCTATACTATACTGTACTATATTCTATAGTACAGTAAATATATATACTATATTCTATAGTACATTTTATATATACTATAATATTCTATATTATACTGTACTATAATGTCCTATACTAGACTATTCTCTACTATACTATATTGTATTACTGTACATAGTCTATATAATACCATTTTATGCTATACTATACTATTGTGTATTATACTGCACTACAGTAATATAATATCATACTCTCCTATCCTATACTGTATTCTCTGATGCTGTACTATATTGTGCTATCTAATATGGTGATATACTACATTGTGCTATACTTACTATATATTCTATTATGCTGTGAAGTACTACAGTACATGTGCTACATGATACTATTCTATACTTTACTATATTTTCTATATAGTATTATACTGTACTATATTATATGACCTGCACTATACTATGTTATACTATTCTGTGCAATACTATATTGAACTACCAAAACTATAGTGTACTATACTATTCTATTCTATACTGTATTATACTTATACTGTACTATCCTGCACTATAGTACATGTATACCATACTATTCTATTCTGTACTATACAGTAGAGTACAGAATAGTATGGTACACACGTACTGCAGTACAGTGTAGTTATATATGTATATATATATGTATATATACGATTGCTGTTCTTGCTCAGTTGTATTATACTATAAAGGATTTTCAAAGAACTTCCTTCAAAAACACCCTATAAGGTAGAGAGTAAAAGTATTATCCCTGTTCTGTTGTTGTTATTGAGTCATTTTCAGTTGTATCTGACTCTGTGACCCTATTTGGAGTTTTCCTATCAAAGATACTGAAGTGGTTTGTCATTTCCTTCTCTAGCTCACTTTACAGATGAGGAAACTGAGGTAAATACGGTTAAGTGACTTGCCCAGGGTCACAAAGCTAATAAGTGTCTGAGATCAGATTTGAACTCAGGAAGATAAGTCTTCCTGACTCTAGGCCCCGAGCTCTATTCAGTGCACCACCTAGCTACCCTATGATATACTATACGATACCATATAGTGTATACTATGCTATACTACATTATACTATACTATACTATACTGTACTATTTACCATGCTCTACTTTGCTATGTTACACTATCCTGTGACTTAAGTTAATGTGCTATGCTATACTATGCTATGCAAGGCAATGCTATGATACATTAATGTATTCCTGTCTTTGCATTTCCAGTGCTTAAGAAATGTTTATTGATTGATTGTGGGAACTGTAGGAGATTTAGACTTGAAACTGAAATTCTATGGAGACAGAGTATGGTATTCATTATTCAGGTGCTGTGTTCTAACAGTCTATGAGAAGTACATATCTGACTTTAGTATTGGATATTTCTATATCCTGGTACTACTATGTGAATTTCTGTGGTCTGTGGAAATTTTGTTTCTAATAAAATAATAATAATAATAATAATAATAACAATCACATATTATTACTATTATTACCATTTTATTGCTGGAGAAATGAAGGCTTAATCACACATGCACCAGGGAAGTAATGTTTTGAGTATCTTTGGGAGAGTGGGCTCTTGAAAGTTTTCTAGTCTTTTCAGAGACTATATCCCTGGCTTTAATGGAAGTCAACAACCAAATTTTTACTGGGGAAATCTCTTTGATGTTAAAGAGACACTCCTCAGGCTCAGATAACTTCCACATATCTGAAGTAACCTTGATGAATCGTTTTTATCTCTGCTACCCCAAGAAGTGAATACAAACACAGGGGAGGTAAGGCCTCTGTCACGTGGCTATGCTAGACATTTAGCAAGTAACCCAATATCTCCTTTTACAAAGGAGGAAGCTGAGTTGCAGAGAACATAAATGGTTTGCCCAATGTTACACAGTCAAGTAGTGGCAGAGCTGGGATGTCTAAGTGACTGACTAAATTACAAGACTGCTGGTTTGTAGTCTAGGTCAGGGGTGGGGGAACCTGCAGCCTTGAGGCCACATATGGTCCTCTAGGGCCTCAAGTGCAGCCCTTTGATTGAATCCAAACTTCACAGAACAAATTTCCTTAATAATAGCACTTGTTCTGTAAAACTTAGACTCAGCCAAAAGGCCACAGGACCTAGAAGGCCACATTTGGCCTTGAGGCTGTAGGTTCCCCACCCCTGACCTAGGTGAACTGAAAATGATGCTGGGAATATATTGAATGCAGGAAGGTTTGTCTTTCATGCCCAACTACTTGCCTTCTTTGCACTTTCTATCTCATTCCTGCTGCCTGGCTCCCCCTTCCCCCAGATGCCTATTATTTTCATGCTTTCAAATGCATTCTATCCTTGGCAAGCCATCCAGTACAGTGCACCATGCTCTAAAATTATTGTGCCCTTCTTCCTTCTAAACTGCCTATGTTTCAGTTCCCTGTTCTCATTGTCACAGAGGAATACAGATCTTAAAAAAATTGATTTAATTGAGAAAACATATATTTTGATAGATCAAAGTTGAGTGCATTAGCTCTCCCAGCTATGTTTGCATTCTAAAAGAGAACATTTATCAACCTAAAATAATTAATCTCTATGGGTGAAGTTTCAGGCAGTGTGAGAGTTAGATGGAGATGTAATTTTACATACAGGAGGGCACAATATTCCTATTAAATTCAACACAAATTTATTGAGTGACTGCAAATCTTGTTGTTTCTTTTTCCACAACTCTTGAACGTGTCCCCTTCTCTCTACTCACACAACCACCACCCTAGATCAGACCCCCATCACCTCTTGCCTGGACAATTGTTTTAGCCTCCTATTTGGGTTTCCTACCTAAAGCCCTCCTCACTCTAATCCAGCTTTCATCCAGGCGTCAAAATAATTTTCCTCAAGAATAGATGTGAACACTTTATTCCCCTCTACTTAATAAAATCCAGTAAGAACAAATATAAATTCCTGTTTGGCATTTAAAGCTCTTCACAACCTGACCTTTTCCTACTTTTCCATTCTTGTTATATGTTCTGGTCCTACAGGTAATTTGCAATCTAGCCATGTTGGCTAGTTGTGGTTCTTTATATTCCCTTCCTCCTCACCTCCATTTCTTAGAAATCTGCCTTTCTTCAGGATACATCTCACAGGCTACCTTCTACATTACAACTACTACTAGTATACAACTAGTACAGTTCCCTCCCCAAACTATCATATTCATTTTACTAACTATACATGTAAATATTCCTTGAGGGCAGAGATTGTCTCACTTTTTCCGTTGTATTTCTAGCCCTTGGTGCAGTGCCTGGCACATGGTAAGCATTTAATAAGTGCTTGTTGATCAAAAGATCCTGTGCCTTTTATGTTTTTGTTTTTGTTTTTTGGTTAGGCAATGGGGTCAAGTGACTTGCCCAGGGTCACACAGCTAATAAGTGTCAGGTGTTTGGTCTGAGGCCAGATTTGAACTCAGGTCCTCCTGACTTCAGGGCCAGTGCTCTATCTGCTGCACCACCTAGCTGCCAATCCTGTGCCTTTTAATAAGTTGCTATGAAAGCATATTCACTGTCCTCTGTCTAGATGCTGCCAATAAGTACCATATTCAATGTTTATGTGGGTGTATACATATATTTCATATCAGCCACAAACTTTAAAGTGGAAATACCTGGGATGCAGAAATAACAAATTTCAGTGTTAGAGGGTGAGCCCCCATTGAGACCAGGGAAAGGATACTATTAGCATGTCTCCAATGCTGTCTGTAAGAATGGACATCAAGACTGTCTGATGACTCTACTGGTCCATGTAGTGAGTATTTACCTTAAATGTAAAATATGGGCTAACCTTATCTTCCCACACCTTTGAGATCTCTACTTTTGTCTTCTTCTCTCACTGGTATCCTCTTTTCTACCCTGCTGCTTGTTGTATATGCTATCATCAAGACCTTCCCATATCAATGGGAAATTGGGAAAAAGGTCTTCTAGTACAATTCAGTCAAGCAGCTCTAGGCTGGAACTGGCCAACACCTTTACCTTTGCTTACTCTTTCATTTCTAATGCTTGCTGGTGAGAGATCAGGGGCAGCCAAATTATGACCCTACAATGACACTGACATCCATGAACCACTCCTCTCTCCTAACTCATACACATCAAAATGATGGTACAAAAGGAAGAGACTCCAAACCAAATATCCTGAACACCATCATCAGGTGTTCAGGTCCCTAATCTCTCTCTATTGATCAATTCTACTGACTCTCACCACATATATGCTCTACTCATTCACTCCATATAGCCAAATATCTACATACAGCGTCCTCATTCCTAACATTTGAGTAAAAAGATCCCTGGACTTGGAAATAGGAGAGACATAGGTTAGAAATACAGTTCTGATATTTAATAGCTCATGTGACCCAATGTAACTTAAAGTAGCTGACTCTCAGCATCAACATTTGTAAAATGAGGATAATATTACTTACTTCACAAGGCATCATAATGAAAATAATTTTTATACACTTTAAAGTTGTATGTAATTAAAATAATTAGGGGGCTTACCTGTGATTTCAGGGAATAGGGAACTCCCAGGAAGAAAACTCCTTCTGAGAATACAGACAGCATCTGTTATGCAACTTATAGAGACTTACCCAAGGCCCTAAGTGGTTAAGTGATTTGCCAAGAGTCATACAGCCTGGGTATGTATCAGATGTGAGACTTGAAGTCAGGGTATAGGGTCACTGATTTAGAATTGGAAGGGCCGTCTAGTACAGTACCTTTATTTTCTAGTTGAAAATCAGAGGACAAGAAAGGTTAAACAACTTGCCCAAGATCATATAGCTGGGGTATACTTCAGACACAGGACCTGCATGCTGTTCCTCCTGATGCCGAGGCTGACTTTCTATTATGTCTCACTGCCTCCAGATCATTATTATTAGCAAATGAAGTTTGATAATTATCTATATAATTTCAAGTTTCAATATAGCTTCAGCCTTATCTCATACTATTCCCTCCCAATTATACTCTGCTCTAGCCAACACACTCACTGTTCTGTGTGTGGGCAGGCCTTTCCTACTTCCTTGACTTTTTTATTCTATACTGAATTTTGAGCCTTTCATTTGAAAGGCTCTCTTACCTACCATCCTACTTACTTTTCCAGGCTGACCACTTTTTCCATGAAACCTCCTCTGATTGACTCAGTCAGAAATAAACTTTCTTTCTTCAAATGTAATGAAGTACCTAATGATTCTTTTCCTACATTTTCTTCCTCATTATAGTTATTCTGCCCTTCACTAAAGCTTGATGCTGATGCCTTACCGTGGCACAGAGGTGACCCTGAGCTCTCAGAAGCTTTGACAGCAGAGCACAAGGTCTAGCAGGTTCCCACCAAACTAAAATGGCTTTGATCTTCACTCAAGGATGATAGACTATCTCTTCTCTGATAGACATACCACCTAAGTATGGAGAGGCTCACTGACAAATGATCAGTGACCAAGAGATGAATTTCTTTTGACCAAAGCAAATTAAGCAATGAATTAATCAACAGGTATTTGCTATATGCAGACATAGGGCTAGGATCGGAGGATATAAGGACAAAGAATGAAAAAAAAAACCCTTACTCATAAGATACTTATACTTTAAATGGAGAGACAGTAAGTACATATAAAAATATAGGAAGAGAAGGAAGAATATTTATAGTGAGAGAAAGGAGTAGGAAACAGTGTAGAGAGGAATTCCCCTAAAAACAAAAAATTCAAAAAACAAAACTCCAAACAGATCTAGAAAATGCAAGAGACTGAATCCTGATAGTAAAATCCAAGAAGAAGTCACAGTGAGTCATTTTATCAGCCCTTATTAGCATAGAGAGACAGAAGAGGTCTGTGGACACTGGGAATGGTGGCTAGCACAGAGCATGCCACTCAAAGAACACTAGAAACTAGAGGGTGGATGTAAACTGTGGTAAGAAGGGATCCTAACTAGGCACCCTAGGACCCCTGTCAGGGTAGCATGTTGGGGACACTTTCTTGCATACTACCCAGTTCTATGGTAACTTGATGAGGGGACCTGTGCCCCCATTACTTTCTCCCATCAAGTAAAACAAACCCTAAAGATATACAAAAATATTTATAGCTGGTCATCAGTAAAGTGTGGGAATCCGAAGGGATGCTCATAAATTGTGGAATGATTGAACAAGCTATAAAAGATAGAGTATTATTTTTATATAAGAAATGATGAAGACTGGGAAAAGAAACCTGGGAGAACTTATATGAACTGATACAGAGTGAAGTGAGTAGAACAAGAACAATTGATACAGACAGTAATGTAGAAAAGACAGATAACTTTGAGAGAATTAGGAACTCTGATTAATATAATGACCAACTATGATTCCAGAGGACTAATGATAAAATGTGCTATCCACTTCCTGATAGAGGTGAAGGACTCAGTGCAGAATGAGACATATGTATGCTTTTGGACAAGGCTGATGTTGAAATGTGTTTTGCTTCACTATCCATGTTAGTAAGAAGTTTTGTTTTTCCTTTGTTCTGTGTGGAGGAGGATTTGGGAGAGAAGGCAGATTTTTGCCTGATTGAAAAAAATAATTAATATGAAAATATAAAGTTAATAAATACAAACGTAAACAAAATGGTTAAATGCAAGATAGTTTGGGAGGGAGACACTATTAGTTGGGAGGATTAAGAAAGGCTTTATGCAGAAGATGGTGTCTGGGCTGCAGTATAAAGGAAGAGATGCTACAAGGCTGAAGTAGGGAAGAAATTCATTGCAGGCTCAGAGCCATTGCAGAGGCACAGATAGAAGAGGAGTTTCTTGAATGAAGAAGTAAGAGACCAGTTTGACTGGATTGCTGAGTATAGGAGGGTAGTAATGTTTAATGGCTATTAAGGAAGAGCTATAGCCTGCATCATGGAATGAGCTGCCACATGGCATCTAATTGGCATAGTGGATAGTGCGCTGGATTTGGGGTCAGGAAGATTCAAGTACAAATTCTGCCTTAGACACTTACTAGCTTAACCTCTGTCTTCATCAATTTCCTCATCTATAAAATGGAGATGAAAATGGCATTGCCCTCCTATGGTTATTGTGAGGCTCAAATGAGATAATAAAAATGTAAAGTGCTTTGGAAACCTTAAAGTGCTATACACATAAATGTTGTTGTTGTTGTTTATTGAAATCCTGGCTCTGTAGAAGTACTGAAGTACAGATATACTTCATTCTTGAAGGAAGAACCAACCCTGCCTCCTGCTGCAGGATGCTTTTTCTATATTTATAATTATAACTAGAGAAAAAGCAAAGCACAATCAACCAACTGATTAAAAACAACTCTGAAAGAGAAGCTGGGAAACAGATTTCTATCTTTTTGAAACACTGGCACTGACTGAAAGGAGACTATTTCCATTCAGGTCTGGGGAATAGCTATCCTGAGCCTTCCTTCCCTACAGGTGAGCCAAGAGAGAGTGAATAAGCTTTACATCTTGCCAGGAAAAAAAATAAAATAAAAAAATCCCAAATTTCTAAGCCCATCAGAAGGCTGCTCTACAGGGTTGTGTGTGTGTGTGTGTGTGTGTGTGTGTGTGTGTGTGGTGTGTGTATTTATGAGAGAGAGAGAAAGAGAGAATTCTGCTTGCCTGGTGTCAATGCAGCCAGCACAGAATTTCCCATATCAATATAAACGGAATCATCTGTTGAGTTCCTTTGGTCCCCTTGCCTCAGCTGACAGAAAAAAAGCCTAAGGATATTGAAGAAGATGAGCTGCTCATTATACTTTTGTAGCATAAATAAACTCTGGTGAAATGAGCTTCATTTTAGTCAAAGGAGTAGATGCTATGATGTAACTGAAGATCACACAGGAAATAGGCACTCTTCTTAGCCTGAGTCAGTGGAAAGCTACTGGGATGAATGAGCTGTAGCAAAAGAGACAAATCAGCTACAGTAAGCAAAGATGTCCTCTACAGAACAATAAGACATTGGTAAATCACTATTTTTATTTTTAATGATTCACAGTTGTAGAGTGCTCAAGGTTTTATGAAGTACTTGACTCACAATCTCCACAGAAGCCTATTCCTAATGTTTATTGGCTTGTTGAACTGACCCTAGGTTCTTGGAAGACTTTGCCAGCAGAGTACAAGCTCTAGCAGGTTCTACCATGCAGGAAAAGGCTTTGAGTATGATCTGGGCAATACATTATTTATGGCTTTACAACTACAAGCCTAGCTAAGTAAGACTGGCCGGGAGTTTGGGTACTAAGTAATGAATTCCTTGGCCATGGCAACCCATAAAGGAAAGAAAATTACAAACTGGGCTTCAGTGTTCTGTGACTACTTTCCCTAGTGCACTTAGAAGTCATAGAATTGGCTAACAATTTTTAGACTGCATATAAATATTAACTGTTCATACTCTAAGTGTCATATCTGTCCAAAGGCTAACAAGTCAACATACCAGTGGAGGAACTGAATCATATCAATATACATTAACATAGAGTTCTTAACCTGGGGACTGTAAAAGAATAGCCATAGTTTATATTTGAAGTTTGGAGCTCTCAGTGTTTTCATAATAGGTGTATGAAGACATTTGCTGTGAACTTGACCCATTACAAGAATGGAATCCTTTGTCCTTACAGTTTCTCAGGGGCAGTCTCTATATCTCAGCATTGCTCCCTTAGAGAAGTTCTAGATTGTAACTGGTTAATAATATAAAACATTTAAAGGATTATTGAATGTAGTTTCAACATATGGGCTGTGGATTTCAGTAAAATAAAAATACAGTTTAGTTTAACTTGTTGGATTTGTTTAGAGACTTATGTGCTGGAAATGTGTGTGAAGACATGCCCCAAATTTTTTTGAATGACTTAAAAAGTTAATGTTCAACACCAGTTCAAAGGGTTAAGTTTGCTTTGCAACTATAAACATTTAAATAATGAAGATAAATGCAGAAAAAATATCAGTCCTCTTTATAATAACCTGTGGTTATTATACTTTAAAATTACCTGTGGGTTTTAAAAATATTGAGAACTATATTTCAATATAATTGATTTATATTCTTCATATTTTATTTTACACATTTAAAAACATCATTCTGAGAAGGGGTCCCTAGGCCTCATCAGACTACCAAAGGAGTCCTTTAAATAAAAAAAGATTAAGGCCCCTCCCCCCACTATAAATGAGACCACAAAGACATAAGAAAGCTGTGAAAGACATGACCAATAAGATGGAGGACTAGATATTTTTTCTGATCCTTGCAAGCTCTCAAATCTCTCTTTAAAAAAGAAGTTATGCACCTAAGATAAAGCAATTTCAGCTGTCTCCATGGTCTAGGAGACTTAGAACCCCAAAGAAGGTTAAAACTACATTAACTAATGCCTAATGTTCACTTATTACCCCCTTTCACTAATGTCCACCACACCCCTGGCAGCAAGGCTTTCATTACCCAACCTGACTCATGGGCTTACAACTAAACACAATCCCATATCCTTAGCTCTCCCTTCCTCTTTCCAGTGCCACAGGGACTCGAACTTCAAATTGCAGGAATTAGCTGAGTCCATGATAGCCAGTACTGTGGTAGTTTTCTGTGCTAAAACAGAGGAAATGGGGCAGGACACATCTGGGCTTTTAATAGAGCTCAGCTCTATTCCCTGATTTACCTCCTCCTGGTACCTCAGAGATACAAACTCCAAATGGCAGATATTTGTCCTGGCTGCAATAATACCAATGTGACAAGAGTTTGTACTGCCACGCCAGAGATTTGAGGAGCAGAGAGAATTGGGCAGGACACTGTGTGTCTATATGTGTGTGTATGGGTACTGTGTGGTCCTCAACTAAGCCTTAGAAAGAGAATTTGGCATTTAACTGGGGCCAGTTCTAGCTTCCCGAAAGTAATTTGGGTGCAGAGACTTAGACCCGTGAACTGTGAAATGCCCAGTATGGGAAAAGGCTAAAACACTTTGGGATTTAGCCCCCGGGGATACCAGTGAAGGAGTCAGAAAGGGAGCATTAGGGGGAAATAAAGAGAAAAAAAATGAAATCACCTCCCAGGAGGAAAAAAACTCAACAATTTTCGGTATAAACAAATAAACCAACAAGGAAAACATTAATAGCAGTAGAAAATGTGACATCCTTCAAACATCTATCGCTAAATGTTCCCAAAGAAAAATGATTTAACACCTGATAAAGCAGAGGACCTTAAGGATTTTAAGGAGAGCATGGAAATACAACATACTGTTCCTGAGTAGTTTACAAAAGAAATGAGAATCATGTGAGCAGAATTTATAGCCTGCACAGCAGAAATATTTGGCAGAATAGAAAAACTTTCTGGGGTGGAAAGTCTTACTGGAGAGATAAACAAGAGGACAAATGATTGGGTATGCAAATACAAAGAAGAACAATCTGGAAGAAGAAAAGTCGAAAACAATATCATGAAAATAAAACACACTCTTCATACAAGCAAGCTTTCTTTATCTTGAAGACAGGAAGCATAGAGACAACCGACAGATTATAGATCCAGAAAAATATGATGTAAAAAAAAAACAAACACTGGTGGATAGGGCATCGGCCTTTGAGTCAGGAGGACCTGAGCTCAAATCTGGCCTCAGACACATAACACCCGCTAGCTGTGTGACTCTAGGCAAGTCACTTAACCCCAATTGCCTCACCAAAAAAATCAACCAAACAAAAAAAAAAACCAGCCTTAACACCATAATACAAGAAATAATACAAGAAAATTGTCCATAACTTCTGAATACAGAAAACAAAGTTCCAATTGAAAAATTCCACAGATAGGCTCCCTATCTCACAAAAACAAAAAACAAAGCTGAAAACTTTAAGAAGTATAGTGCTTAAATTTAACAAGTCTGTTGAGAAACAATAAGTTTTGTAAGCAACCAAGAGAAAGATGTTCACATACACAGGAAAAATAATTTGAAAAACTCTCGACTATTCTGTACCCATCGGAAAAGGAAGGACGGATTGGAATAATACATTCCAAAAGAACAATGGAGCTCAAGCTGTAGCCCAAAGTGACCGACCCTGAAAATCTGAGCTTAACCACAAATGAAAGAAGATTGATGTTCAATAATAGAGACACTTTCAAATCATTCTCAGAAAGAAAACCAGACATGGAAAGATTACTTGGTTCTTGAATACTCCACACAACAGAAATTCAGGAGAGCTGAATGAAGGCAGCAACCAAGGACAGCAACAGCAACAAAGTGACAACAGAGAGATAGACTAGCAAGACACTTTTTTTTCTAAAAATACTCAAGGACATGGGGTGAAGGTGGAAATCAGAGATGAGGATGGAGAAGCAGACAAGGGGCATTATGTACAGAACTTTGCCTATAGGTAAATCAACATTTTTTTATCTGGGACTAAGTCACAAAATGGGAGGGAAATGGGAAGGGGGAAGAGAAGAAGACAGGGGAGTGTGATGTGCTTTGGTCAATTTGAACGCTAGCAAAGAGGAGAAAGGGACTCCTGTGGTCTCTCAGGAAGGGGAAATCTTGCAGGGGAGTGGTCAACGATGTGGATGAAGAATTAAAAAGGCAGGGAAAAGAGGAGGCTTTGTTTTGGTGATGGGTTGGGGTTGCAGCGATGAATTCTCTTGTGGATGAAGAAAGGTCTTCTGTGAAGGAAATGGGAACCTTGTGTTCGCTGTTGTCTACAGAGATTTGGTGCTTAAAAGACCACCCATCCTGCCTTGGAGGGGGTAATTGGAGCTCTTGCAGGCAACTAGTACCTGGGGAAGTGGAAGCAAGGATTTGAGGCAAATGGGAAGGAAGGTGTCCAGGGGGAGGGTATGGGTTAATGGGTGTATGGATTATTAAGGAAAGACTAGTAACTTTGGTGTAAAGACTTGCTGAGCCCTTTTAAGGGTTGCTCATCCACCTTTGGTGTCCAACCTGTCACCCAACTCTTACCTGTGGCTCCAAGTAGCTGTAGCATTCATAGCTGCCGCACTCTGATAAAACCATCTCAATAGACAGGCTAAACCAGGCGCAGGGGAATTGACAGACCTCAAACCCACTGGTGAGTTAGGGAGATGTCTATTCCAAGTAAAGTATGTGAAGATTTCCTCCCAGTGGATTGGGCAGATGAGAACAATTTGTTCCAATGACCATGAAGACAACTGAATCAGGTTCTGTGAAGTCCTCAGAGCTTGGTCAGACACCAGACATGCCAAGATCATCTACTGTATCCCAGGCCATCATCAGTCATCCTGACTTTTGTCTTGCCACTGGACCTCTATTACTAGAAAGGAGAGTGAGGCTGATGATTTTGTGCAACTCTGACTCATTTAAACCCAATTCAGGTGCAAGTCATCACTCTGGGATGTCATTGATCCTCTTTGAAAATGCAGGACAAATAGTGTAGGTCAGTGGTAGGCTGCATAATTGGGGGAGGCATCCTATCATGGAGTTTTCTCTATTACCTGCAAGAATTGTCATTTTTCTGGAGTGAGGCATAATGGAAAAGGGAGTACCAGGGGGGTAAGCTGTACAAGGCAGTGACCGAAACTGCTTAGAGGGGAAAGCCCAGAATGGATACCTTGGAAGTTTTGATTATATCAGCAATGCATAGAATAGAGAGGGAGTAGATAAGTATAGAGGTCATGAACCAGAGAATGAGGGTCTAGAGTAGAAAGAAGGGGAAAATGGTGAAGAGAGTGATGAAGGGAAATACTTTCTGGAAATATGCACAAAAATGAAATAAAAAAAAAACCTAATGGGGGCAGCTAGGTGGCGCAGTGGATAGAGTACTGGCCCTGAAGTCAACAGGACCTGAGTTCAAATCCGGCCTCAGATCAAACACTCGACACATACTAGCTGTGTGACCTTGGGCAAGTCACTTAACCCCAATTGCCTCACTAAAAAAATACAAAAAGAAAAAAAAAGAAAGAAAACCTAATGAATAGGACTAGTTGAAAGGGAGGAGAGGAAGGGGAAAATCTACTTGATTGAGGAAAAAAAAAGGGTTAGGATTTTTAAAAACTAGATAAAAGCAGAAAAGAAAAGGCACTAATAAGCAAAACTCTAAAGGGTAGGTGGTAACAAATAGGACAGGGAATCAGGAGTGAGAGGAAGAGAGCCAGTGGTAATAGGGTCATCTTAAAAAAAGATTAAGCTAAAGTAAGTGAAGAAATATGGTACCATGTTTACAGTAGAAGAGGGAAAATAATAACTAGAAAAAAACCAATATTAGACATAAATGTAGAAAATACCCTTAACTTATAACTTTAAATTTAAATGGATGAAATGATCCAATAAAATGAAATAAATTAGATAAGAACCCCCTCGCCCAATAATCTGTTGCCTACAAGAAACACATTAAAAAAAAGCAGACACACACAATAAAACTGAGGTGATGGGGGAAAATTTACTATACCTGCAGTAACTTCAAAAAAGCAGGAGTTGTAATCATGATATCTGACAAGGCAAAAACAAACATAAAACAAGTGAAAAATAAAAAGGGATTAACAGGGAAACTACATTATACTGAAAGGAACCATATACAACCAACTAATATCAGTATTAAATCTATACCCTCCAAATGCCTTAGCCTCCAAATTCATAAAAGAAACATTAACTGAGCTACAAGTAGACATAGATGGTAACATAGTAATGACAGGTGACTTCAGTGTTCCTCTCAGTTTTGGATAAGTCTAGCAGAAAGATCAAACAAAAGAGAAAACATAGTACTGAACAAATTCTTGGAGAAACTAGAACTAAAAGACTTTCAGCATCTTTTAAATGGGACTGAAAACTAATATACATATTTTTAGTACTACATTGAATTTTTACAAAAATCAAGCGTGTATTAAGGAACAGAGATATTACAAATTAATGCACAAATGCAGAACTAATTAATAAATACTGCACAGGTCATAATTCAATTAAAATAGTCTTTGGTTCAGGGACCAGAAACAAAAGACACCAAGTCAAATGAGAATTATAATAATATCCTAAATAATGAATAGGTCAAAGAACATATCATAGAAACAATGAATAATTCTAGGAAAAAAAATGATAATGATGAAACAACATAGTAAAATTTCAAGTCCTAGTTCTACACTATTACCACCACCACCACCACCACCACCTCTCTTGGCTATAGGTTCCTTATCTTCAAATGAAAAATAGAAGATAAGGTCTCTTATAACTATAAATCTTCTCCTATGTGCACATTTAAACTATAGAATGTTTCACAAAGTAATGCCATACAAATAGTGTCTATAACAAAGGGACTTAGCTGTGATATCAATGCCAACTACAGTTATTCCTTCCACATCATGGGGGTTAGGGGTGTGATGCCCCTGTGATCTGGAAAATCTGTGTAAAATATTTTGGCCCTCCCTTCATACCCATAGAAGAAGTATTTATTAGAAGAATTATTATGGTATTAAAAGATAAATCATGTTGATTTTATACAATACTACACACATTTTATGCAGTTCTGAGTTTCTAAACTTTTTCTGTGTCTGCTGGCCTCCATGTGTCACCTACAGCTTCTGCAATTAAATTTCCATTTAATTTTTTAAACTGACCTGCAATATATCAAAACCATGATGGGGAAAGTCACTATGTGGAAGGGATAACTGTAGACAGAAAGAAAATAGGGATGGAGTATAATGGACAAATTCTTTATAGTAGAAAGACAACTGGACTTGGAGTTGAGACACATGATTTTTTTCATTTCTGCCACTAACTCACTGTATGACTTTAGGCAAATTACTTCATCTCTCCGAGCCTCATTTTCTTTATCTGTAAAATTAGGTGGATATAGTGTGGAGTGGTGAAATGAATACCAACTTTCTAGTTAAAAGACCTGAGTTCAAATTCTAGCTCTACTACTTGATTCTTTCCCAACCTATAGTCCCTGTGATAGTAACAACCCTGAGCTTTCCCCCAATTCCAACGCAGATATTTAAATTTTCCCCTTTTCATCTTCCAGGCTTGGCTCAGTTTGGGATTGGGAACTTGTTATATGACAGCTATCAAGGATTTACAGTCATCTCCATGCTTGAATAATTGTACTTTCACTGTGATGATTTGATGGTTGCAAAGGCCCTCTTTGAAAGATGGCCTCATTCCTCATTTTCTGTTTACCATCAAGCTGCCTCTTATTTGAGCCAACCAAGAGCAATGAGAATGAACAGTACAAATTAGAAGGAGTAGACAGGGCCACCAAAGCTTGCCAATAAAAGGGTACCACCTGCTGGAGAGATGATCTTCAGGGTACATCAGTAAACTGAGTTCTTTTTTGTTCAGAGAGGCAGCAGCTAAAATCACTAAAAGGGTCTCTACCATGTATACATATGGCCAGTGACAGATTAGCTAACAGGAAAACTAAGTGTTTCTGGACCTTCCATGATTAGAGGTCTCTCAGGTTAGCTAAAAGGAAACAGCTGGTTTCTTTGTCTTCTGGGCAAGAGTTTTCCCCTTTATAAGCCTGGAGTAACAGAGTGGCAGATCCCTCCTCTGTCCAAGCTGACTCTACCCTGCCGCAAAGACCATGGTTGACTAACTACTTAGGATTTATGGGTTGAGCATGGGAGAACATGTATCACCTACAAAGTCCAAGAGTGGAGGAAAATGGTGAAGGAATATGGTCAGAACTCTCCTATTTCCTTTTCCCCAGTAGGTATTGCTGATAACTTTTTAGACTTAAAATAGGATTCAAAAGGTTCAAAACTAAAAGCTATTAATAGAACACTGAACCTATTTTTCTCTTTAAAATAAAATTGTAATATTGACTAGAAATAAAACATTTAATATGCTATTTTAATATAATTTTATTTTATTATAGTATCACAAAGGTGGTCCTATCTATTGTCCAAGGACCAGGCTAGGTAAGAAAAAGGTGATACTTAATGGAGAGTTGGCCACCAGGTAATGCGGTGATGATCACAGAGTACAGTACTCTACAAAACTTAAAGCACTATATAAATGCTAACTATCATTATCCCCTCATAGAGCTTTTATATAGAGTCACCCCAGTGTGTCAGAGGGTTGCCCCTAGGTCTTTTTTACATTTTGGTTAATACATATTATCATTTACTTTCTTTTTCTCTTTTATATATACATATATACATATATGTATATATACATATACATACATGTATGTATATATACATACACATACATACACACATATACATATATATACACATACATATACAGCAGAAAGAATACTAGTCTGGGAGTCAGAAAGTCACTAGTTGTGTATAGGAAATAATTAGTTGTGTGTATGATCTTGAACACTTCACTTGAACAGTTCACTTGCACTTTCTGAGTTTTAATTTTCTCCTTTGTAAAATAAGAGGTTTAGATGAGATAATCTATAAGATCCTTCTCAATACTAATGTGCTAAGATTGAGATAACTTTGATCCCTTCCAACTCTAAATTCTATTAGTATTTATCTATATAGCATCCTCAGGGCAATCCTCCCCCACCATCCATACTTGTAGGTTGGATTATTTAGAGGATGGCTACCTTAGGTCCACATCTGCCAGTTATATATAATTTTTATTTAAGAAATTTAAGAGTTTACTCCAATTATTGATGTTGGTAAACAATATGATGGTAAAATCAATGCCCAGATATGTGGAACAAGTTTGAGTATGCGTGGGAGAGGTTCAGAATGATTCAGGAGTGAGTCAGTGTGGAGGCTGAACAGACTGAGCATAGAAAGACTGCTTAGAGAAGGAAAACAGCAACACAAAAGCCACTGGAAGAGAGATTGCAGTGATGATGACAGGAGGAAGGAGACTGAGTTCCAGATCAAGTAAAGATCTAGGGATACCACAACAATGCGATGAACCCTGAGCTAGGAATGAATCTGGGCTTTAGTTCCTCCCCTTGCCCTCAACATAGGGCATATATAGGGGCAGCTAGGTGATGCGGTGGATAGAGCACTGGCCCTGAAGTCAGGAGGACCTGAGTTCAAATCTGGCCTCAGACCAAACACTTGACACTTACTAGCTTTGTGACCCTGGGCAAGTCACTTAACCCCAATTGCCTAAAAATATAAAAAAAAAAAACCCAAAAAACATAGGGCATATATACCAGCATTAAATTTCACTGGAAACTAAGAGTATGCTCCCTGATTGGGGAATGCATGAACAAATTATGGTAGATAACTCTAAAAGAATACTATTGTGCTATAAGAAATTGTGAAACGCATGGTTTCAGAGAAACCTGGAAAGACTTGTATGAACTAATGCATAATGCAGTGAACAGAGCTGGAAGAGCAATTTACACTATAACAATATTATAAAAACAAACAATTTAAGAACTCTTATTAATTCAATGACAAACCATGATTCCAGAGGACCAGTGATGAACTGTGTTATTCACCTCCCGAAAGACAAAGGTGATAAATTAAAGATGCAGAATGAGATATCCGTCTGTCTGACATAGTCAATGTGGGAGCTAGAATTTATCTAATGCTTTAAGATTTGCAAAACACTTTACAAATATTAGCTCACTTTATCCTTACAACAACGAGAGGTAGATACTATTATTATTGCCACTTATAGATAAAAAACTAAGGCAAACAGAGGCTAAGTAGCTTGCAACAATTAATAAGTGTTTGAGGCTGGATTTGAAGTCAAGTCTTCTAGACTCCAGATCCAATGCTCTACTACTATGCCACTTAGGTGCTCAATTATGAATGTTACAGGAGTTTTATTTTCATTTTTTCACTCAGGTGTGGGTGTGGCAGGGAGAAAAATGCTTAATTGAAAAAAAAATTTAAAAAGAAAAGCTGAGAATGAGATTCTGTCTCTAGCACCAACCTGAATTGTGTAGTTTCTGAATGCTTTGTTTAGTGTCCAAATAACAATAGGTCAAGGAAAAGGATATGGCCACAGGCAACCAAGAGGAATGAGAGCATTAAATTTGAAAGAGATCAATGTGACTGTAAGGGAAAGGTCCTGAAGACAATCTGAACTGAGGTTGTTGACCTCAGCAGCTACCCAATTCAATTACTTAACAAGTGACTGACATTAACTCAAGAGCCCTCAGCTGAACCTACCTACAACAAATGAAGACTAAAAATTAGGAAGTGAGAATCAGCCAAAATTTACAATCACTCAAGAGTATAGGGAAAGAAGGACTCGAGTGTTGGTCAAATATGTAGCTGCCATTGACCTGGTTATAAAGAATTAGTTACCAGTGCTCAGAAGTTTGGTATATTCTATACCTTAGACCTCAAGCAACTTACAGCCCAGTCCAAAGTATGAGACTTAAACTACCCAGAGGGACACTGCAAAGCTCAGATAAGGTTTCTTGCTCCTTCTAGTTTTTATCCTTTCTCTCCCTCTTAAAATTATCTTGTATTTACTTATCCAGAATATTTACATGTTGCATCCCTGAGTAGAATGCAGAAGCTCCTGGAGTCCAAGGACTTGTTTGGTTTAATTTGGGTATTGCTCCTTGTATCCCTAGTGCTTAGAACAGTGCTTTGCACATAGTAGGAGTTTAGTAAATGTTTGTTGAATTGAATACTTCAATGAATTTGTGATCTTATCAACATGTAAATTCCTTCCATAGGCATAAATCACAACCCATGTATCCTTCATTCCATCCAATTCTTTCCTATGTTCTTTGCTTCTATGTTTGGTTAAGGAGTACAGTGGGTAGAGCTTTGGGATTGGAGTCAGAAGACTAAATTCAAATCCAGCCTCAGGTACTTACTAGCTGTGTAACTCTGGGCAAGTCATTTAACCTCTATTTGCTTCAGGGATGATAATAGCAGTGTTGCGAGGATAAAATGAGTCAATTTTTGTACAGTACTCTACAAACCTTAAAGCACTATATAAATGCTAACTATCATTATTCCCTCATAGATCTTTTATATAGAGTCACCCCAGTGTGTCAGAGCGTTGCCCCTAGGTCTTTTTTACATTTTGGTTAATACATATTATCATTTACTTTCTTTCTCTCTTTCTTTTATACACACACACACACACTTAATTGGGATTAAGTGATTTGGCCAGAGTCACATGGCTAGTGAGTGTTATGTGTCTGAGGCTGGATTTGAACTCAGGTCCTCCTGACTCCAGGGCCAGTGCTGTATCCACTGCACCACTTAGGTGCCCCTTATTATTTACTTTCATTGCATGATCTAATCACACATTTTCTGTACTAGCTCCCTTATGCTGCTTTTTACATAGAAGTCAGAGCTGGAAGTACACAATAGCATACTTACACTCACTATAAATTTCTGCATTGCCCTTTGGGTAACCATCAACTTTAATTCTTCAGATATCATGATGTTCCAAGATTCAGAAAAACAAACGAACAAAAAAATCCCCAAAACAACTGATCACCACATCAATGGGAGAACATGGGATTTTTGTGTTGGAGAGTAATTTGAGTTCATTAAAAGCATTATGTATTTTCCAAAATGCTGCCCAGCTCAATCTTTTTTTCTAATTCACTTCTGCATAGGCCTTGGTATAATTACTGTGCTTGTCCTAGATATCTGTAACAATGTACAAATTCAATGAACTAAGTCTATACAATAGACATTTTTCATCCATTTCATTTTTTCCTCCTTGTATGGGTTGTTAAACTGCTTCCTTCTGAATAATCATAGATCTCGTTTAGGATGCCCTATAATGTTGAGGGGCAGGATAAAATCAGTACAAAGTCATTTGCAAATGGAAGCACCTAAAGGACCTCCCTATTTATATGGAATCTCTTCTCCTTTGGAATTTCATACAGAACATTCTTGAGAAAAGCAATAAATATCTTTAGTGTGCATGCAGCTCTAGGTTTTATGCTTTATTGGATGTTAATAATCAGAGGGTGGTTAGAACAGCTTTGTCTCCATGGTTGCAATTGTAAAGGAGTCTTATGTGATCTTAACAAATGTGCTTGAGAGAAGATTGGAGAGAACTTTTTAAGACTAAATTTTGTTCTTTTGTCATCAACAAACAATAAGAGTGGGGTTGTATATTCTCTTCACCTTTCAGCCCATTGTGTTTCTGTAATGATTCAGTCTGCCATAGGAAATGTTTATGCAAGTCTGTCTAGTCCTATCTCCCGTTTTATTAAGAAAACTCTTGGTATTCTGTAAAGATGAGAAAGGAGACAAATGTGGGCTTGTAGTTATTGAAATCCTCTGGGGCACCTTCTTGGGGTAGAAATAACATCTGTGATTTTTTTTCCATTCTTTTCTAAAATTCCTGTCCTTAAGATTTTTTTATAATATGAGTATTTAATGTTTTCAGGAAATAATGACACCCCATGATAAACCATTTTAGGGATTTCAAAGCATTTTCCACACAAAAATCCCATAAGGTAGGCAGTGCAAGTATTATTATTCTCATTCTATTGAGGAGAAAATTGAGACTCAAAGAGGTTAAACAATTTGCTAAGGATCACAGCCAATAAATTTCAGAGCCAGGACTCAAATTCATAATTCTTCCAACTGCAAATCCAGGGATCTTTCCACTTCAACTATGTTATCTCTGTAAGACTCCCCAGAGCTGTGGGTCATTGCCTGAAAGAACTTTCATTGGGCTCTCTCCATCATCCAAAAGAACATCTTAGCCACAAGAGTAAATGAACTATCCTAATACCCACTTTGAGGCCCAAGTTCTCCCTCCCTTTAAATGTTGCTTGCAGGCAGCCTCTGAATGGGAGGACTTGTTATACCTTTGTGTGTTTGTTATGCTTTCCTGCCTCACAAATCAATTGTCTTGCCTTTTGAATATTGGCAATGACTATGACAGTAAAAGAATTATGTATGGTTTTTGCAGTTTGGAAGGACAAACACAAAGAAGTGATATAGATATCTTTATATTGAATTGGCTAGAAGAAATGTCACAGTAGAAGAAAATAAAGAGCCCATGAGAATAAATGTACATGGATCTGGGGTTTTATGATTAAAATCCCAGAGAACATTAGAAAAGGGCAAAAAAAGCAAGGGAAGACCATCCAGGGAACATTGAAAAGGAAGGTCCTAGACACAATAATCAAGGAAAAATACTAAAAAGCATTGAAGGATGGAGAATCTAACCATCAACTGTGTGTTAGTACAGCAAGGTGGTCAGAACAGCTGACTGTGGGGCAGGAAGATAGTAACTGTTGACAAAAGCCGAGAACTACAACAGTTTTTCTTCTATTCTCAGACAGGAGATAAAAGCAGATTGAAAGAGAATGTCTGGGTGGATACTGTGGTGTGGCCAATTAACCTACTGCTTACAGAATAAGTTATCCTCCCAAGGACTAGAAGAGAAATAACTGGATGACACTTTATTTTGACAAAACGGTGTAACTCTAGGACTCTGTTGTTTCTGGATGGCTTTGCTGATGTGTATCTATGTTCTCCTATGTTGTGTGTCTCTGGGAAAATATTGTATACCGGGTCATACTAATGACATGATATACCACTCAATATAGAAATAGGAGTGAAAGGGGAGAAGGGAGAAGGAGTAATTATAGGGAAGGTAGGTTAAGGAAAGGATTAGGCAAAACACACAAACTCCAAGGATGCCTGACACCTTGACACAGAGAACTCTTGCTTGATGATGACTCTGGTTCACAGTCAAGAAGAGTTGACCACCTGCATACATCAATGGATGGAGAGGGGAAGGTTTGGGAGCACTATAGTTGTATGTTTGTGGATGAAAATCTACAAATCTGTGGATAGAAAAATAGTAAAGAACAGAATTTTAACCACAGAAACACAGAATTAGAAGAGAATCTAAGGACCCAGGTAATGCATATTGTACTTCACTGACAATCTCTCCCTTCCCCTACAATATACCCTTATATGATGAACATATGAGGTTTCTCATAGAGGCAGTACAATTAGACAAAAGGACTAGGAGTAGATCTATTAGATCTTGATGATCTTAAAGGAAGAATGGAGAGGGAAGTAAAGAGGACTTCACTAGGTGATAGACTTTAGGAAAATTTATTTCATAACCAGTTTCTATAGAAACAAGAGACAAGGAAGAAGGGGTAAAAGAGGGGCTGGTACTTGGACTATCTCTGATAGTTCTTGAACTAACTTTCTTCTGAACTGTTCAAAAGAGGGAAGAAAACACACACTCACATACACACATACCCAGGATTGGGTATAGAAATACATATCACTCAATATGGAAATAGGATTGAAACAGGGAAAGGGAGAAGGCATAATTATAGAGAAGGTGGGTTAAGGAAATGATTAGGGAAAACAAACAAACCCGAGGATGTACAAAAATGTTTATAGTAGCTATTTTTGAGATAGTGAAGTAAGGGAGTCTACAGAAGGTGCTCATAAATGGGGGATAGCTAAATAAGTTATGGTAGATAAACACGATGGCATATGACATGTAACATAGTATATGAAAAAATAACATGTTATACAATGTATGTAATATGTAACACAATATAACACATACAATATGTTACATATCTAGCATGTCATATGTCACACATATACAGATAATCTATGACATATGACATGTATAATGAGATATTACATAAATACAATAAATGACATTAAAATGGCACAAAATTATGAAGTGTATAATATTTGGCAATGTTTCTGATTAGGCCAACCAAAATTTCTGGGAGCCACAGAAATTCACATAGTAGTAGCTGGATATGAAAATACCCAATACTCTTGTGAGATACATACTTCTCATAGTTGCTAGAACACAGAACCTAAATGATACATATCATGTGCTGTCTTTACAAAATCTCAGTGGCAAGTCTCAATCACCCATAGTACAATACTACTACTTTTTATATTCTACATCCACCTAACTTCAGGGTAATTCCTGGAAGGTGCTTTTTAAGGAGTGAAGATTCTTATTCTTATGCTGACTTTGTAACCAGGCCATGGCTGTCATACATCCTCACCTGCCTTGTGACTGCAGACACTCATAAAGCAAATGAGTTAACATCTTGTAGAATTTTTAGCAGCTTGGTGAATTTCACAGAGGAGTATGAGAAACAAGAGGAATGAATGGTCTCAGGGATGCAGTTCTTAGGGCCCCACCTAGTTCAAATCATTCTGTTTTCAGTTGGGAAAAATTTGTATCTTATAAACAAGTTCACCAAAGATACTACAGACAACATGGTACAGTAATGAAGGATTCTGGAATCCCATAACTAGAAAGTTGGAAAGGATCTTACTAGCCATCCCATCCAACCTTTGGGAAAAAAAGAATCCCTACTATAACATACTTGACAGGTGGTCACCCAGACTCCACTTGAAAAAAGCCTCCCTTGAAAGAAAATGCATCACCACTCTAGACAACCCTTTGCGCTTCTGAATAGCATTAATTGTTAGGAAGTTTTCTCTGACATCAAACTGAATTTTACATCATCATGACTGCCACTTATTGCTTCTGATTCTACCCTCTGGGGCCAAAAAGAGCAGACCTAATCTACTTCCCTCCCCTCCACATGTTGTTGTTGTTCAGTCATTTTTCACTTATGTCCAATTCTTTCGGATCCCGTTGGAGATTTTTCTTGGCAAAGATAGTGGAGTGATTTGCTGTTTCCTTCTCCAGCTCATTTTACAGATGAGGAACTGAGGCAAAAAGGGCTAAGTGACTTGCCCAGGGTCACAGAGCTCGTAAGTCTGAGGCCACATTTGAACTTATGAGTCTTCCTGACTCCAAACCTGGCACTCTATTTATTATGTCACCTAGCTGCCCATGATGGATCTTAAAATACTGGCTGTCAGGTGGTGCAGTGGGTAGAATGCTGGACTTGGAATCAGGAAGACTTGAGTTCAAATCTAGCCTCAGACATTTACTAGTTCTGTGACCCTGGGCAAACCACATCCTATGCCTCAGTTTGTTCATTCATAAAATGAGGATAATAACACATCTATCAGGGTGGTTATGAAGATTGAATGGGATTATAATTGTAAAGCACTTAGCACAGTGCCTGGCAAGTAAACTTAACTTAAATATTAGCTATTATTATTGTAATAATAATATTATTAATAATAGTAATTATAATATTCTTTCCCTATACCTTGATTCTTTTCTCCAGGCAAAACATACTCTGTTTTTCCAACCAGTATTCATATAGCATGAACTTACAGCTCTTTGTCATCCTTGTTACCCTCTTTTTGTCACTTTCCAGTTGATCAATGTCATTCTGAAATTGTAGTACTCAGATCTGAGCAAATATCTTGAAATGAGTTCTGAAAACTATTGAGTACAGTGTAGGACAATCATCTCCATATTCCTGGAAGTTATACCCTCTTAACATAGGCTAAGATCATATTAATTTTTTTTCTGGCTGGCATATCACATTGCTGTCTGTTACTGAACTTGCAGTCTACTGCAACTCTCAGACCTTTTTTTGACCTAACATTTTTTTGTCCAACGCATCACTTTGGACTTGTGACACTGGGCTTTTTTTTTTAAACCAATGGTAACATTTTAGTTTTGTCCCTAATAAATTGCATCTTATGAGATTCAGTCTGAAGCTCTAGTCTGTCAAGATCCTTTATGAATTTTTACTCTGTCACCAATTGTTCAAGCTTTGTGCCATTGGCAAATGTTATGATCATGCCACCAATCCCCTAATATAAGTGATTGATGAAAATGATCAAGAATGCAGGACCAAGGAGAGATCTCTGGAGTAGTCCTCTGAAAACCAAGAAAGGCTAAAGTAAGAGGGACTGTGTCCCTCTTGAGTCATAAGATGAAGGTGCCAAGGCAGGACTGTGTCCCTCATGAGTCATAAGATGAAGGTGCCAAGGCAGGAGCTTTGGGGCAATGAGACAGCAAGAGAGACATTCCTGAGAGTGGAGCGTTTTAGCAGTGATGGCACAATGGTAATTGAGTCCCGGAAAGCATCTTGTGGTATCCATTCCGGGACTAGAGATGAAGGGTATGAGCTCTCTTTGGTGACCAGACTTCTGGTTTATGGAATAAAAAACTTAACCTAGCACTGCTAGTTGTGACTGACTCTAAAAACTCAGAAAAAGACATGAAAAATTTTAGTTCCTCTTATCCTTCCCAAGCTCTCTATCTGCATCTTGTTGCTAGCAGGCACATATGTCAATTTTATTTTTAGTATTTCTTTAGGTCTTTCTTATTTCCTGATTTTTTTAATATCAAATTTCTGTTATTGGTTACATATATCTATATCTCAATCCTCTGTTGGGTAAGGGCAAATGGGGAATTCCAGTGACTAGCTGGAAACAGGTAAAATTCAACCAGGTCAGATATTCGAATCTTTGTCCAGAATAATAGGGCACCTAGATGGGGACTTCAGAGCTGTAAATGTGAATAAATGAATGATGATGAATAATAAAGTAATTATTAAGGAATTACTATGTGGTAGGCACTGTGCTAAATGCTAATAATATAAATACAAGCAAACAAGACAGTCCCTGAGCTAATCTTCTAATGGAGGGAAGGCAACACATAAAAGAAAGCTAGAAATTTAGGGAGGGTAAATATGTAGCACAGGACCAGAAAGGGCCAGAAAGTGATATGGAAGCCTGATTCTGGGCAAGATAAGGCACATGCTTACCTATTGGAGCCCAAAGTCCCCAAGGCAAAATACATATTCCAGTGAGGGAGGGATAAGAATGCAAAGGATTGCCTGAATATAGGCAATATGGGCTGGAAATGGCTGAAAAGTGTAAGGAATCCTAGAATAATGCTTGTTATATTATTATTACAGTTTTAAACTCCTAAAATGGGGGGAGAGATAGATATTTGGATAGGTAGAGACAGAAACAGATAGACAGAAAGACAGACAGACAGACACACACACACAGAGACAAAGAGAACTCTGACCTTCTTACATTAGAAAATGACCTATTCTAATTAAAGTTGAGTATCTGTTTTGTCTGGTTGTTTCAGTCAATTCTCCTGCCACTGAATTGGGGGTGGGGGTGGACAAGGGTGTAGTCCAAATGAAGTTATGCTTCCTGAGTTTCCTGGGGAGAGGAAAAGGAAACTGCTCCTCTTCTGTTGAGAAAAGGGAGTACAAAAAATAAAGGTTCAATCAAACTTTGTAGGATAGTCACTCCAACTGGTTACAATAGTGTGGTATAGTTTATCAAAAGCTTTGTTAAAATCTAAGTAAACTATTTCCACAGCATTGTCTTCTTCTACTAGTTTACTAATCCTGTCAAAAAAGGGAAATGTGGCTACTGTGATATAGCCTGTTCTTGCTAAAACCATACTGGTGCTATGTAATCATTTAATGTTGCCCTGAATCACTTAGGAGTAGCAGAATGACTAGGAGTCAGGAGGATTGGCTCCTAGGGCTAGTTATTCCCCTCATTCACCATGTATCCTGGAGCAAGTACCTTTTTTCACTCTGGGCCTCAATTTCTTCACCTGTAAAATGAAAGTATTGACTTAGATAATCTCTAAAATGTTTTCTAGCTCTAAATGCTAGTCTCTTGACTATAGTCCCTAGGAAAGGGCAAAGCCAGAGAGGTCTTTTGATTCCAAATTGAACGCTTTTTAAATGGGCCACAGTCAGAGCAAAAAAAGGACCTTTGCCTACAGTAATATCTGTTATGCTTTAAAATGCCATGATGTTTGACAAATATGGAAATGTTTTACATGATTTTACATATATAACCCATATCAAATTGCTTACTATCTTAGAGAGGGGAGACAAGGGGAGGGAGAGAGAAATTTTGGAACTCGAAACATTAAATAATTGAATGTTAAAAATTGTCTTTACATGTAGTTGGGGAAAATATTTTTTTAAAGTGCCATGATGATGTGGCTAATATTTGATTCTTTGGAGTACATGCATTTGAAAAGAGGATGCTTGGTAACCTGATTGATGTTTTGGAGGCAGAGTGACCTTCAACTGATCACACTGGTGATCATCTACCCTGCCTGGGCATGTGGTCCTTGCCTGTTTAGGATTATATCTATCTGTAATGCTTTCTTCACAGGGCTCTTAGTGAATAAAATGAAATGTTTGCAATGTGCTTTGTAAACCTTAATAAAGGCTTATAGAAATATCAGCTACTACTATTATTATCATTACCTTGGGGGAAGTCTATTCACTTTCATTGCCATGTGTCAGCTATTTCACTTGGGGTCCTAAGGTGGTCTCTCCAGGGGAGGTCCTGAGTTGCCCCTGGTGTAGCAAGCTAGCATTGGCTCTTCCTGGTCGAATATTATTCCTTCTTCTGTCTTTGCATCTTTCCTGGGGTTTGACATTGATCTCATTATTTGACAGTGTTGCAATTCATCAAGGATCAATCATAGCCACTTCTGCTTTGCTCAGGGATTAGATGATAATTAAACCTTCTGTTTCTCTCTCTCTCTCCTCCTTCCTTCTAGTTCTAGTGTATTATTAAGAAAAGAGAGAGAACACGGAGAATTTGACCGTTTTCTGAGTGAAGGGGCTAGACTGGCTTCTAGTAGGCTGACATAGGCTTTCTCATGTTGTCCAGGTCCTTGTGAAGGAGCTTAATCACCCTAAAGTCTCAGTAACTGCTTATATTACTTCCCTAAAGGGGACCTGCATTTTAAAATGAAGAGGAAAAATTTCATTTACATTTTTTCCCCAACAACAAATTAGCAAACACTTATTTAATACCTAAAGACACTATGCTACTTTCTAGGGCTACAAAGACAAATATGACACAATCCTAGATCTAAAACAGTTTACCATCTAATGAGGTAAAAGTCACTTAGACTAGTTTGTAAGCTCAAGGAACAGAAACTCAACCCCCAACTTTTGCTAGCCATTAGCTTTGTTGTTAATGTACAAACCACTTCTGATATCCATACTGATAAGAGGGATACAAAGATTTATGTACTAGTCAGCTAGGTGGTATAGTGGATAGAGCACTAGACCTAGAGTCAGGAAGACCTGAGTTCAAATATTGCCTCAGACACTGATTAGCTGTGTGACCCTGGGCAAGTCACTTAACCTGTCTGCCTGAGCTTCCTTTTCTATAAAGTGGGTTATAATAACACCAATTCCCAGGGTCATTGTGAGGATAAATTGAAATAATATTTGTAAAGTATGATATAAATACCAGCTATTATTATCATAATTAATAGCCACCTAAGACTCAGTTATCTACTCAATTTATGTGAAATGAAACAATTTTAATGAGGAAGAAAAAGTAGAGTTTTCTAAAGAGACTTATGAGGATGTGCTAACAACTCATCAACTACTAACTTTGATTAAAAAAAAAAAACACGTACAGGACGTGGAAGCAAAGAGAGGTGAAAGAATACAAAATGGTAGCATGGCCCTGTAGGTGCATAGGTGTGCTCAAGTTCAAAACAAATTGAGATTGGTGTAGATTATTAAGGATAGGAAGATTCTTTTATTTGTTTTATTAGAGGGATGATGAAATTCAGAGGAGTGATCAATACTGGTCATGGTGGAAGGGAAAATGACAATAGATGACAGATCAGACACAACTACTCAACTCACATTTTGTTTTTTCTCTACTAATGAGAATGATTTCTGCGCCTTTGAAATGGGAAGGACAGGACAAAAATTGCCAATAGGGAATTCAAATCTAAATAAAGGAAGAGCATAAGAGAACTACTCTTGATGAGTTCTGGTTCAAGCAAGGCTGAAGCAGCAAGGACAGGACGTGTTAAGTACTACACAACCACTTTGACCACCATGTACTCTAAGACCCTGATAGAGACAGCCTAACCCTGAACCTAAGACTCTCAGGAAGAAAGTGTATTCCAGCTCCCCAGCCCTGCTTCCAGTCCAAACACTACAGCTATCACTGAGGACAGCAATCATTACGGGAAGAACACACACCTTCCTTGCCACCAACCCCAATGCCAATTACCACCGATGAGCAGGTAAGCACAAGAACCCTGGGAATGTCAGAACAACCCCCACCCAGTCCCATGGTCCTACTTCCAGTTTTGCTTCAGCAGCTACAACCTGGGAAGAAACCTCTGTGGAGATGTAGCTTGGTGACTGCTTCTGTAGGTGCTTTGACCACAGCTCATAAAGACTCAGAAAAGAGGGTTCTCACCACCAAATTCCTTGACATTGTCAAATGGTTCAGCATCTCATTAGACAGTGAGATCCTTGAGAGTAGGAATTTTCTGCTTTTCTTTGTATCCCCAGTGCTTGGCATACTGTTAAGCATAAATAATGTGTTTAATAAATGGTTATTGACTGACATCAGAAATAGATACGATTTTCATAAGTGGAGATGACATTAAAGAAGATGTATTACCACCCTCTTTGCCAGCTCACTCTAAGGACCATGGGACCTTTCCATTAGACTTGAAATTGAAATTGTCTACACATTTGTCTCCTCCATAGGCCATCATCATTAAATGCTTGAACTATTGCAAGAGTCTTCTGGTTGTAACCAGATTTCTCCCCACTCCAGTTCATCCTCCATTCAGTTATGAAATTTATCTTCCTAAAGCACAAGCCTGACCATAGCACTTCCTACCCAATAAATACCAGTAGCTCCCTATCATCACCTCCAGAATCAAATATAAAATCTATGTAACTTTAAAGCCTTCACAACCTGACCCCTTCCTACCTTTCCAGTCTTCTTATACCTTACTCATCTCCACATACTCTGAGATTTAGTGATATTGGCCTCCTTGCTGTCCCTGGCACAAGATCTACCAACTCCATGCATTTTCACTAGTTGTCCCCCAGGCCTTGAATTCTCTTTCTCATTTCTGCCTACTAGTTTCCCCAGCTTCCCTCAAGTCTCAGCTAAAGTCGCATCATCTGTAAGGAACTTTTCCCATTCCTCTTCACTCTTACTTCCTTTCCTCTGAGACTTCCCAAGTTATCCTTTATATATTTTCTTTGTATATAGTTGTTTACAAGTTGTCTCCCCTTTTAAATTATGACTATATTTTTTTCCCTTTCTTTGTATCTCTAGCGCATATAGCACATTGTAGGGGCCTAACAAATGCTTGTTGACTGACTGGACATCTTGAGACAAGAGACTGTCTTGCTTTTCTATTTACCTTTCCAGTATCATAGTACTTTGCATATCATATGCATGTAATAAATGCTTTTTCATTCATTAATTCATCTTTGCAAGATCATGGAGAACAAGAGATACACCATAGGTTTGAAGAGAGTTAAACTATGGGGAAGACCTATAGTCTTTGATTTCTTTCAAAATTCTAGAATATATTTAAAATCACTCAAACATGGAGGCTGAGAGGCTTTAGCTAGCAAGCACTGATAGATTATTTCCCTAAACCTCAGTTTACCTAGCTATAAAATGAGGGGTTAGACTAGATGTCCTGTGAGTTATATTTTACATTAGGAGCATAATACTATAATTTTCTGGCCAATCATAGAGGATAGTAGCCAACAGAAACACTGAGGCAGAAGATAGCTAAAAATTATGAAGTTATCACCTTATGAAACATCAAGAAGCAATGGAAATGAAAACAAGTCTACAAAAAGTTTGATGTGAGAAGCTATTGATCCACATCTTCTCAAGGCTTCTGGCAGGAAAGCAACAAATAGATGGAAAACAAAATAAATTTGTTAATACTTCTATAATCTATTTTCCTCATTATTATTGGAGGAATTCCCATCTTTGAATAGTCCTTGAAGAAGTAGAAAGATGAAGAGGTAGAAATGGCATTTATGACAAAAATCAGAAAGAGCAACTGTACCAGATTAAAACAACCCCAAGGAGCTATGTCCTGGAGGTGATAAAATCTTGAATTTCACAAGATATCTCAAGAAATGGAAGATAACAAAAAAAGATTTAAAAAACCCTCACAGACTGTATTCATACATCAAAAACATAGCTAAGAGAATATTAATTGGTATTGACTCATACGTCCACTTTATCATCTTTAACAATTTTTATGAGAATGATTTACGTGTGGTTCAGGGGTATTTTTGATGATAATATGAGAAATAAGCTTTAACAAATGATTTTCTGCAGCAGATTGCATCTTCATTGTCATTCAGTTAATAAACAGGTTCAGAAAAGATAAGATCCCACTTGTGTCTGCTCATTATAAAAAAGGATTGGAATTAGTAGACCTTCAATATATATAGTGGTACTTCTGCAAATACCCTAACCTCCCAGTTCCTCAGCTTACTCAATTCCCCTAACCTTTTCCTCCACCTCACTCAAACTACACACAGAAATTATCACGCGCTCAATAATACTATCACCCCTAAGTATTTCACTTCCATGTTCATGAACTCTAAATTTCCATTATTTGGTCTCTCTACCTTGCATCCCTTAACTCTGTTCTTTGTCTACACCATGACCTCCTGTCCTTCAACTCCTCAATTCTTGCCCAGGCAATCACCCCTGCATTGACTACTCTCACCTTCCTTCCCATTTTGACCCTTTGGTGAACCACTTCAATTCTGCACTGTCTTCTTCCCTTGTCCCATTATCTTATCAAAGATCTTGCCCTGCCAAAACTTAGCCTTAGATCACTTCACCATCTCCTGGCTTTGATCCTACTTGGTGCTGCTGAAGGAAGATGGAGAAAATCATGAAACCATGCTGACCAGATCTATTACAAATTTATGTTAAATGAATTAGTCAGTCCATAAGCATTTATAAAGTGTTTACTAGGTGCCAGGCATTGTGTTAAATGCTGAGGATACAAAGAAAGGCAAACCTTTAAGGAGACCACAGTCTAAAGGGAGAGACAACAAGCAAACAAATATGTACAAATAAGCTATATGCACGATAAAAATGGAATAATGAACAGAAGGAAGGCCCTAGAATTAAGAGGGATTAGGATAGGACTCCTGTAGAAGGTAGGATTTTAATTGGGACTTGAAGAATGCCAGGGAAGCCAGGGGGAGATGAGGAGGGAGAGCATTCCAGGCATGAGGAACAACCAGAGTAAATGCCTGGAGGTGAGAGATGGAGTGTTTTGTTAGGGAATAGCAGGGGATTATGTCATTGGATTGAGGAGTACATGAAAGAAAGAAGCTTTAAGACTGGAAAGATATGTGTGTCTCTGTGTGGAGTAGGTTATAAAGAGCTTTGAACGCCAAGCAAAGGATTTTGTATTTGATCCTGGAAGTGATAAGGAGCTACTAAAGTTATTTGAATATGAGGATGATATGTTATATAATCTTCACCGCAACAAGGCACTTCTTTTACACCTACGTAATTGATTCACTATCCTTTTCACAACAGTGGCTTTCCCAAACCTTTACATCCTTTCTGAAACCACCCATGATTCTTTTCCTCCAAACCCTTAGCTGAGAACTTTTCCTCATTTGTCACTGAAAAAATTGAGATACTCGTCAAGAGCTCTCTCCTCTCCTCCTCATCTTCTGTCACTCAGATATCCTGTTATTATCTTCTCATGTACCCTTGTCTCACATCAAGAGGTGGCCCGTCTTGCCCACATAAACCCCTCTATATTCACAAATGATCCCATTCCATCCTACCTTCTCCAGCAAATTGTTCCCTCAATTACCCTTACTCTCTCACTTATCTTCAATCTCTCTCTGTCTACTGGCTATGCCTACAAACATCTATTCCATTCTTTAAAAACCCTTGCTCAATCCATCCATACCAGATAATTATCCTGTATCTCTCCCCCATTTTGAAGCTAAATTTGACAAGGCCTTCTACAATTGTTGCCTCCATTTCCTTTCCTTTCACTTTTCAGTCTGGCTTTCAACCTCATTGTACAACTGAAACTACTCTTCCCTAAGCTACCAGTTATCTCTAAATGCCACATCTTATGGCCTTTTCTCAGTCCTTATTCTTGTTGAGCTCTCCTCAGCCTTTGACACCATTGATCACCCTCTTCTTTTTGATGCTTTCTTCTCTCTAAGTTTTTGTCACACCGTTCCCACCTGGTTCTTTTCCTACCTATTTGACCACTCCTCAATCTTTTTCTTTTAACTGAATCTTCATTTAAGCCATGCCCACTAACTATGGGCATCTCCCAGGTTCTGTTCTCTTCACTTTTCTCTCTTCACTATTGTGCTTGGTGATCTCATCAGCTCCCAAAGTTTCAATTATCATTTCTATGCAGATGACTCTCAGATATATTTATCCAGCCCTAACCTTTCTCCTGACCCCAGTCTTGTATTTCCAACTACCTATTAGATATCTCAACTGGATGTCCTATAGACATTGTAAACTCAATCATATCCAAAACTGAACTCATTATCTCCCCCCCCAAGTTGTCCCCGTTCCTAATTTTCTTATTACTATTGAGGGCACCACCATTCTCCCAGTCTCTCAGTCTCCCAGCCTGGCTACCTCTACTCGTAACTCTCTCACCCCTTCTCCATGTCTAACATGTTGCCAACTCCTGCTGCTTCTACCTTCATGATATCTTTCATATGCCATCCTGTCTCCTTTGATACTGCCATTGCCATTCTCCAAGCTCTTATCACTTCACACTTAGACCATTGTAATAGCCTTTGGATTCATCTCCTTGCCTTAAGTTTCTTACTATTCCACTTCATCTCCCACTCAGCTTTCAAATTAATCTTCCTAAAGTGCAGGTCTGACCATATCCTTCTCCTTTACCTCATCTACTTCTGCCCTGTTAAATGATCTTCAGTGGTTCCCTATCACTTCCAGGATCCAAATATAAGTCCTCTGTTTGGCATTCTAAGCCCTTTCTAACTTGGCTCCCTCCTACCTTTCCAGTCTTCTTACACCTTACTCTCCCTTCCCTCCATGTATTCTTTGGTCCAGTGTCACTGACCTCCTTGCTGATCCTCCCACAAGACACTTCATCTCCCAACTTCATGCATTTTCGCCAGTTGAACCCCATGCCTGGAATGCTCTTCTTCCTTGTCTTCATCTCCTGGCTTCTTTTAAGTTTCAGCTAAAACCTTTTAAGTTTCTATAAGAAAACTTTTCTGATCCCCCTTAATACTATTGCCTTCTCTCTATTTATTACTTACAATTTATCCTGCATACATCTTGCTTTTACATAGATGTTTGCATGCTGTTTCCCTCATTAGACCATGAACTCTTTGAGGGCAGGGACTTTTTGTTATTGTTTTTGTCTTTTTTTTTTTTTAGTATCCCTAGCACTTAGAATAGTGCCTCACACACTTAATTAATTAATAAATACTTGTTGATTTGACTTGATTTCTTCTGCTTATGTCATTATTAGATATATGCTGTAGCCTATTTGCACCTACCATATGGAACTGCATTGACCTTTGTGTCATTGTGCAACTTTGATTTTTGGAGGTTATGGTGTTCCAAGATTTGTTATCACATAACATTATTGTGATTTATGCTGAAAATGATCCCTTTTCATGGGGAGCAGGTTGGTATAATTAGAAATTGTAGTTTCTCAACTATACTTCTCCTACTATTCAGTTCTGGAACTAACTCAATGTCCATCTGTAGTATGTTCCTTATATAGATATTGATGGCTGAATTAGTGAACTACATGTCAACATCTGGGCTATAGGCATTTTTCAACTTTAGTTTCTCCTGCACGGATTTTTGCTTGGCCTAAAGCACTAAATGTAACTAAGACTTACTGGGATGAATTGGTTGCTTGAAATATGGCTCTGGGAGGTCATACCCTATTCACAATGAAAAGGAAAAGAGATTGAGTAGAATAGCATTGTGTATGAAGAAGAATACCTATGAGGAAATTCAGGACCTAGAGTGGACGGTAGGGCAGAAGAATCATGGTGGAGAGAATTCTGGTGAAGATCAGTGGAGAATCTCTATATTTGACATGGAGTTTATTGGACTGTCTAGACAGAAAGTAGAAATAGATGAAGAAACATCAGAAATTGACACCTAGAATGCTATTTCTATACCAAGAAGAACAGCTAACAGTTACTTGACTTACCTAAAATGATAATTTTATCCTTCAAAAGGAGGAACCAAAGAAAGGAGCTTTTATTCTGTACCTAATTTTCATCAAAAGAGATAAACTGGCTGTCAGAATGGGAAAAGATAAGAATAATTGAGGAAGGTGAACACATATCTTAGAATTTTTAATGGAGAAGGGGAAGGCCAGACATAATATGAAATTCAAAATCCTTAGATTTTAGAGCTCAGAGCAAGGATAAGTGTAGATGGCACTCTCAGCACATTTACAGATGACACAAATCTGGAAGGAAGTAGTTAGCACATTTCATAATGGAATCCTGATATGCTAGTACAGTCAGTCTAATGAGATGGATTTAAGTTTACCAAATTTCAACACAGGGGTTCAAAAAATCAACTTTACAAATACAAAGAATGGAAGCCATGGAAGTATCGAAGAAGTTTGTCTAAAAGTTTCATCAGGAGATAGAATTCTAATGAGATGGAAAAAATGAGTAGTTGTCTGAAGAGACTGATTTGGATATTCAGAGAACTTGCCAACATACTTAAAATTTTAAAAGATATATATATAGATGTATTCAAGGACATGTAACAGGAGATGAATACAAAATCATGACACAATACTTTAAGCATGTCTGGAGTGTAAAACTCAGAACAAATTAAAACTGGTAAGGAAAGTCAGCAACAACAAAAAAGGATATCTGTCTGTCCATCTGTCTGTCTGTCCGTCTGTCCATCTATCTATGTATGTATGTATGTATGTATGTATGTATGTATGTATGTATGTATGTATCTATCTATCTACTTACCTACCTGTCTGTCTGTCTGTCTATCTATCTACTTATCTTTGCTATTTTTGAGGCAAGAAAAAAGATCCAAGAAGAGAGAATATGACTGCTTGGAATGAAAGAGATGATGGTAACTGATGACAGGGAGGATGGAGGTAAACATCTATGATTTTGCTTCTAACCTCTCTGCCAAGGAGTATTATTTTGAACTGGAGGACAAAAGTAGAAAATAGCTAGTTGATACTTATATGATAAAGGTAGGTAGTAAGAGTGCACTTAGTTGCCCTTGAGTTCAAGTCACCAGGTAAGGTGAATGAAATTTTGGTGTACTAAAAGAATTGGCTGATGGAATTGCTGAGCCTTGTCAATGACATCATCTTTGAAAGAGTGTGGAGAATGGCAGAGAGATTGCAAAACTGGAAAAGGGAAAATGCCTCTTTTCTTCTTAAAAGATAAGAGGATAGAATTTTTTGAATTCTATAGACCAGTGAACTTGACATCTTTTCCTGGAAAAATTTTGGAATATCCTATTCAAGGGATTGTTATTGAACATCTAAAAAAGGAAGTGGTGATTATAAAAAGCTAGGAAGGCTTCATCAAGAATGCCAAGTTTGCATAATTTTCTTTTTATATTGGGGCAGTAGATTGGCAAATCAGGTAAATGTTGAGAAAATATTGTAAAGCACTTTGTAAACCTTGAAGCACTACATAAGTGCTAGTTGTTATTATTATTTTAGCAAGACATTTGACAAAATATCTAATACTATCTTTGTACATAAGTGTAGAGATATGAGACCATAGTTAACTTACATGAACATATAAGAAAGTGGTCATTAAGGGTTCTATGTTAACTTTTAGGGAAGTCTCTAGTGGATTGCAGAAGGAATCATTCTTGACCTTTTATAGTTTTGTTAAAGGCATAGATGGCATACTTGTCAAATTTACAGATGACACAAAGGGATAGCTAACATTTTGGATGATAGGGTTAGGATACAAAAAGATCTCAATAACCTGGAATTATGGATTGAATTTTAAAAAAGAATGAGATTTAATAAGATCATATGACCTGTAAGGGATCTTAGAGGATGTCAAATCAACCCACTTAATTTACATATTGGGAAACTGAAGCCCAGAGAAGTTTAGTGTCTTGCCCAAGGTCCTGTAGGTAGTTAGTGGCAGGACTAATGCAGAATCCTGTGCTTAAGTTAAAAAAAAGCCCAAGATACGGAGACATGGCTAAGCAGAAGCTAATGTGAAAATGATCTGAGAGGTTTATTGGATTGGAAACTAAATATGAGTCTATAATATGATATGTAAGCTTAAAGAAGACATGGCCTCTCTCCCTTAGTCTCATTGTTTTCTTCCTGGTCAGTGATATCTGTGGTATCGTGTCCAATTCTGAGGGTCATGGTTTAGGAGTGATATTGATAAGCTACCAAACACCCAGAGTTAACTAGGATTTTAAGGGAATTTGGAATAATTTTATAGGATAAGTGGTTGAAGGAACTTGAGCTGTTAAGCCTTCAGAAGTCTTGGATGACATGACCACAGGATCATAGGACTAAAGCTATAAGGGACCTCAGGGACCACCTAGGCATGAAGGAAGGGTGGCTGTGGCCTCAGAGACATAGGCCAAAGAGAGGTTGTCAGTGATCAGAATGATGCCATTTTCTTCCATTAGCACTCCATTTTACTCCACTAAACACACTGCTGGGAACTTTTATTCTTGGTATTACAGTTTAGATTATTAAAAGATGTCAGAAATGTCATTATATCTTTATTTAATATCCCTTCGACTTAAACCTTCCAGTTCAGGCTTTGTGGTCTGAATCTCAAATTCAAAATCCATATTACAGGGCTCTGAAGTCCTCTGAGCAAAAAAGTATGAGGTTCCTGGGAAGCTTCCTTAGAATAATTAGCTGTCATAGACAACATATAGTATATAGTAGAAAAGAGTGCTGGTTTGGGAGGCAATACTGGCTTTACTACTTCCTAGATAGAGAACTATAACTAAGCATTGACCAATAGGCCTTCATCTCAGGATGTCAGTACCTCGGGGGGTTATTATTTTCCATGGCTCCTTTGATCCCCATGCCTCACTTTGTGATCCCCTGAAAACTCTTATGCTGTGGGGTACAAGATGCCTCAAGCCTCCACCCCTTAAATCTTAGTGCTCAGATCCTCTTCTCCTAGGGCATGAATTCCTTCAAACCTCCTCACTCAAGGACTATTTGGGTGAATGGGTGGGCCCATCTTTCAATATGATTACATTTGTGATCAGATCGTCTATGGATTTTTGCTCCTCCTCCATCCCTATCCCAATATTTTATCATCTTCTGTGTTTATATGAGTTTTGACCAAACCGTTCAATCATTTTTGCCACAAGTGAAAAATTCCTAGTTATGGCTCTGACTTGCTATGTGACCTTGGTCAAGTCATTCAACTTCTCTATTACTCAGTTTCCTCATCTGTAAAATGAGGACAATACTCATGCTATCTATTTCACAAAGTTTTGTGAGAGTCAAGTAAGATAAAGTATTAAACTACTTTGTACACTATTTTCAACAGCTATTTTTCATCATTACTGTCATTGATGTGTTCCTGGACAGAAAATATTTGGACCCCAAAACAACACGTAGCCATCTGCCTCTTGAGCAATCCACTCGAGTGTCCCCTAAAATATGATACTCTTGTTGCATTGGATGCTTTAGCAGTCAGCAAGACATTTATTTGATATACAGTTTTTATTCTCTTTTAATGTGAGCTGGCAAAGAGGCCTTTTCTCTTTTCTCAATAAATCTACTGAATGGCGGCTTGTTCAGAAAGTCTCGTTTCATGTGGAGTGCCAGCTGGCATAAGAGTTCAATGGCAAATGTATCTCTTTCATTAGCATGTCTTTCCTCATAGCATTGTGATTCCTGGGATGATAGAATTGTAGGATTTAGTGCTGAGAGGGACCTTAGAGACCATCCAGTCTAATCCTCATTTTATGGGGAAGGAAACTGAGACTTAAAGAACTGAAATGACTTTGTCCAAGTTTACAAAGATAATTGGTGAGAGAGCTGAAATTCCTCTGATTCTGTATCCAGTGTACTTCCATCAAACCACAGATGCCTGTGAAATTGACAAGAACCTCATAAAGCTATCTCAACAAGCTTTCTTTAAGCACTTACCATGTACCAGTTACCATGCAAAACCTAGAGATACAAAAACAAAGTCCCTGTCCTCAAAGAGCTTACATTCTATTGGGGTAAATAATAACTACAAGAATAACTGAATATATAATATGTTCAGAGTAATTTCTGAGCAGGTAGTCTCTATCAACCAGAGAAATCCAGATAGGTCTCATGTTGGATGAAACACTGGAATCAAGCCTTGAAGGAAGCTAAGAATTCTATGAGGTAGAGATGAAGAGGGTGTGTTTCCCAGCCAGTCAGTCAGCCACTCAACAGGCATTTATTAGGCATTTAGAGATGATAGGCACTCTCCTAAGTGCTGGGAATATAAAAAAAGGTAAAAAGGAAAGCCTCTGCTACCAAGGAACTTACCTTCTAATGGAGCACATTTGAAGAAACTGAAAAATAGGGACCCTGCCAAAGGTATAGTGGAGAAATAAGGAGACCAGCCTCATGAGAAATGAAGAGATGGCTGGGTAATCGGGGCACCCTCTTAAATTGAAAGTTCTGGGAGTAGCTATACAAACAAAAAGAGGGCCTGTAAAGGTAGAGGTTGAGGGAGACAGTTTGTGTAAAGGCATAGGCTCAGGAGATGGAAAGTTGTGTATGGGGAATAGCAAGGATATCAGTTTGGCTGGATCTGGACTGTAGGAAGGAAAATAATGTGCAATAAACCTGAGAAGGGAGACCAGAACTAGATTGTGAAGGGCTTTAACAGTTATAGGGTATACTAAGTTTAGGAGCATGGGATAACTGGTGGTACCATAGAAAGAAATAGTAGTTGTAAGAAGGATTAGGTTGAGAGGGGAGAGATGATGATATTATCTTTGGATACTTGAAGTTTGAGATATTGGTGGAGCATCCAGGTGGAGATATCCTGTGGACAATTAGAACTTGGTTCCCCAGCTCGGAAAAGGTGTCAGGACTAGAGATCTAGATTTGAGGATCATCTGTGTAGAACTGGTAGTTGAAGCTCTTGGGAGTGAATGACATTGGCAAGAGAGGACATCTAGAGAAAACAGAAGAGGGATAATGATGAGTCCTTAGAAAATAATCTCATGAAGAACATGGGAAGATGAGGTACCAGTGAAGGGGAAAGAGGACAGAGAAGAACCAAGAGAGAATTCATATGTAATGACAAGCTTTGTTCAAATATCTCATCAAATTTTAATAACTACAGCAACCATATTTTCTGCATGATTTTTCTTAATAACATTTATTGATCAAGTCTAAAATATTCTCTAAGCTGTGTCCTTTTAATAACACATTGGAAATGGGAGTCTCCTTGACATCTCTCTTGGGAAAGACCAAGGCAAAGAATCAATTTAGTCTCTCTGTTTTCTCATTTTCATTCCTGATTTCACTCTGTGAACTATGTCCTTCCCATTGACAGATTTGCTTGCTGGTGCCCTCCCTTAGATGGGTTTGTAGAACCTCTGGTTGGTTTTAGAGTCCTTTGCTAGGTATCTCTTGAATTCATTTGGGGCTATCTTCTTTTTAGTTTGTACTTCATCTGCCATGCTTGGTGGGTTGCTCTATTCTCATTTGTTCAGTCTTTCTCCCAAGGGGACTAAATGACTATTTTTGTAACATTTTCATCCCATGATGAAGATGCTGCCTTTTGGCTCCTCTCTTGGAAAGAGTAGGAGAAGAGGAATAAGAAGAAGAGCCAGGTTCCTATCTGAGTTGCTCCACTTATTAGTAGCTGTATGGCTTTAGGTCAATCACATCACCTCTCTGAGCCCAAGTTTCCTTTTCTATAAAATGGGAAATAGTATTTTCACTAATTACCATGCCAGATATTGTGAGGATGAAAATTAGATAACATATTTAAATCACCTAAGAAATGTCATTGAACATGTTTTTGATCCCATATCAAGTAACAAGCATATGAAAGTAATTGACATCTATTTCTTCCCTATCTTTGTAGCTTTAATCCATGCTATTTTATTTTCTCAATTAATAGAGCACGAAAGCTTATCATTGCCACTATAAAATCATAGAATTTGAGAGTCTGAAAGGACCTCAACAGTCATCTAGTTCAACTCATAAAAAAGGAATATTTGCCATAACATACTCAACGAAGTGGTCAACCATCCTCTGCTTGAAAATCTCTGAGGGTAGCCTATTCTACTTTTAGACAACTCTAATTATGAGATCATTTCCCCTAAATTCTCCTCTTTGCTGCTTCAACTCATTAATCCTAGTTCTGCTTTCTGAGGATAAACTGAACAAGTCTAATCCTTCTTTCTTATGATAGCCCCTCAAACACCTAAACACACCTGTTATTTCTGCCCAGCTCCAATCTTCTCTTTCTCTAGTCCAAATAATCCTAGATCCTTCAAATAATCTTCATACGACATGGACTCAAGGCTCTTTATATTCTGGTTGTCCTCCTCTGGATAATCTCCAGGTTCTCAATATCCTTCTTAATCTGTGGTATGCAGGTCTCCAGATGAGATCTGAAGAGTTTGGAGTACAGTGGGACTATCACCTTCCTAGTCCTGAAAGCTATGCATCTTTTAACTGCAGGCCATGTTCATATTAACATTTTTTTATCTGCCACATCACATTGCTGTTTCATATTGAATTTACAGTTGAGTAAAACTCAGAATTTTTTCAAAACAACTGTTGTCTCTCTATGCCTCCTCCATCTTGTATTGATAGAGATTTTTTTTTTCGAACTCAGGTATAAGATTTTATATTTAAGCCTATTGAATTTAATTTTGTTAGATTTAGTCTTAATGCTGTAGCCTGCCAAAAATCCTTTTGGATCTTGATCCTGCCATCCAGTTTGTTAGTTATCCCTTCCAGCTTTGGGTCATCTTCAAATTTGATGAGCATTTGATGACCTTTACCCAACGTACTGATAAAATGTTAAGTAGCACAGTACCAAGTTCAGATCCCTAGGATACTCCAAAGAAGAGCTACTGCCACATTGACATTAACAATTCTTTATTCTAATTTAATCTATCTTCTCTGCAAAAATAATAGGAGATACTTTATCAAAAGCTTTGTTAAAATCTAAGTAATTGATATATTACCTGCATTCCCTTCCTCTACTAGTTTAATAATCCTGTCAAAAAAAGGAAACAAGGTTAGTCTGGCATGACCTGTTTTTGATGAAGCCATGCTGGCTCCATATCACCAATACTTCCCTTTCTATTTTCCAACTCTTTTCTGATTAGTTTAAACATTTTCCATGTATCAAGGTCAATCTCGTTAGTCCATAATTTGTATATTCTGTTTGCTTCCCCCTCCCTCACTTAAAAAAAAACAAACCCTGAGACTTTTGCCTTCTCCAATCTTGTTGTACTTTTCCTGTTTTAAATGATGATATCCAGGCTAACTTCATGTTAAACTGTATTTCTCCACTCTGTGCATCTGGCCTGCCACTTCAGCTTACAACCTGAAGCTCTGTGATCCTAATTAGTGAGTGTTAACCACACGGAGACCCTCCCAGTTCCATCCAAACCACCATTGCCATCTCATTCTATGTTTTCTTGTTTCACCTGTTGCTTTTAAAATCTTCCACTCTAGGGGCCTTGCAGTTTCTGATTGGTAAGAATCTATCATATCTAGGAGACCATAGGGCTCACTCTATCTATCTATCTATCTATCTATCCCTCTATCTTTATAAATACATACATACATACACACTATTATGTGTAGATTTATATTGATATATGGATGTCTATGTACATATGTTTGTATATATACTCATATATATATGTGTGTGTGTATTACTCTTTCCTTATACCCCACACAAACTCTGCTTCTTATATTTGTAGTTCTGGGAACAGTAATCAACCAACATTACTAACAGGATGTGTCAATAAATTGTTTTATGACTCTATTCACAATGCCTGTAACTTATCAGAACAAAATGCCCTTCCTTGGCTATCACTCTCCTATATGTGTGGTCATATCCTACTAATGTGCAAGCTCCTAGAGAGCAAGGACTGATTGTCACGCTTTGTGTTTGAATCCCCAGTGCAGAGCACAGGAAATGATTAAGAAATCCTTTTTCATTCATTCATTTATGTTTTAAAATGTCACTGACAGTGGCTCAGCAATTATATTTGCAGCTTGAAAAAACATACCTGATGCAGTAGTTATTTTTAGGCAAGATTTACCCGGAGATAGCTAGGTGCTCTCTTACTATCTCCCTATTTATTTTGGGTTGGTCTTCTTCAAAAATGAAGGATGAACAACAGCAACATATATTTTGGGTCAATTTCCAGTTATTAATTTTTGTTCTGCCATTTCTAATTCAATATAAAATGGTCATTCTCCTTGGCTGAGAAAACAGAAGCAGCAGTATTTTCTGTCCATTGTTAGTGATCATTAGTCTATCTACCCCAAGTAAAGGTCATATCATTCTTTGATCCTTCTTTTTTTCAGATATACCTTAAAGAATACCTTTTTGTTGTTGTCATCATCGTCATTATCTTTAGCTTTTCTTGACAACCTCATGTCCAGCTGAGCTTTATGTAACAGGTAAAGGCCACTGAAAGTTCAGTCCCAGGAGCATATGAGTTTGGGGCATTTACTTTTGGAAGTGGCTCATAACATGGAATGGAAGGGCCCTGCTCTCCATTTCAGAGCTTGAACATATTGGTTCATTAATTGTGAGGTGAAGAAATGGACTTTTGATCAGTTGCTGAGCTGAAGTAGTTGTGAGGCATTCAAAAAGCCCTAACTGGCCAAAAAGTTTCTGTCTTTTGTTTCCTGCTTTGCTTTGGTTGAGAGAGAAGGCAACAGTTGTGGTAAGCCTCCAGATGGGGAAGAAGAACTAGTGCTGGTGGCCTACTTTCCCTATCCAATCTGACATGAAGACATGAGATCATGACCCAGTTGTTGCTTTTGTCCCTGTTGCATCTATTCTTATTTGGTTATGTTGGTATACTGGTGATTGAACAGACTAGGCTGTGACTTTTTGACTTCAAAAGATCAGGAAAACCAGTAAAGTCTAGGAGCTGGAATCCATTCCAGAGTTTGTGCATAGCCAAGACTAGTTTGGCATAATAGCCCTAGGGAGCTACTAGGATACAATCCAGCAGTGAAGTGACCCCAAAGCCATGATGCTAGATCCTACAAGGAAGGGAATGACTTTCTCCATTGGCTAAGTCATGTTGAAAGTGAAATTGGTGAGCAGCTGCTTTAGTTTGAGCCCAATCTCCCCAGGGACTGATGTGGTATTTGGAAGAGTGTGTCCTTGGTTTAGGAGAATGAGTTCGTGCATCTGTTCTTAATTTATCTCCTCACTGCACCAGCCCTGAACTCAGGAGGACCTGAGTTCAAATCTGCCCTCAGACCCAACACTTGACACATACTAGCTGTGTGACCTTGGGCAAGTCACTTAACCCCGATTGCCTCACTAAAAAAAAAAATTATCTCCTCAGTAAATATCTCTATTGTAATTGATGTTAAATTATTTAAATCGGTTAATTAAATTAGCTAATTAAACTAATTGATGTTAATTGATACTGGGGTACTTAGCACTGGCAATTGACATTATAGAGAATATACCAAAACGGGGACTTGAACCAATAGCATTAGAAAGATGCCCCAATCCCTCAACATTGTCCCTAGAACCCCTAGGAGAGTATAGAGCCTTGCTCTGGGACCCAGACTTGCCAGTTTAAGTAAGAGTTGGGATAAGGACACTCAGAATCTATATTTAGTTGGTCCTCTGGAAATCTATTTTGCCAATGAGAATGGGAGTTGGGACAAGACTTTCTGAGCTTATAAAGGCTACATTTAGCATTCCTGACATTATTATTATAGGACAGTGACATGCTCATATATTCACCCTCTATTATTTGGTTTTACTTCCATCTTCCACACATTTCTTTTCAAAAACTAATTTAGTTGGTGAGTTTCCTGGATATACACAAGAAGTTCTTCATACAAATTCTGTTTTTCTTTTTCAACAGGATTGATTCCTTTTATGTACTAAAATTTTCATTCTTGAGCAGCTCTCTACCGTCCTGGGCTGACTTCCCATGTTTCATATTAGTTCATAGGATATTCTGACTATCTTTCCTTTCAACCCTTTGAAATCTGATTTCCCCAAATCCATGTCCATGCCAAATTATACCTGAATTTTCTTTCTTCTCTCTAAATTTATGAGTGATTAGTCACTTCATCTCCAAGTTCTGCTCATTTTCACCTTATTAATCATTTCACTCCTTAAAAGTGAGACTCAAATTCAGAGAAAGAAAATTTCCCCTTGCTGGATTGCAAAACTCATATTGGACCATTTTATATACTGATTGATACCATATCTTCCCCCTTGGTAGTCCTCTCATTCCCCATATCCCCATTGCTGTTTAAATACTGCTGAAAGACTAATGCTAGAGGTGGGGAACCTTTGGGTTTGTCCCATTTTGCTCTGTGAAGTTTGGATTCAGTCAAAGGGCCACACTTGAGGACCTACAGGGCCACATGTGGCCTCAAGGCTGCAGGTTCCCCACCCCTGTAGTAATCAATATACCTGGCAGCTTGGTCAAGGTATTCTGGTATACTCAGGCGTAACTTAGGTATCCTAATAACTCTTTGAGGGCTCATGTTTCCACATCATTCTGTTAGAATCTGGGAAAGGGCCAAACAGACGTTTAGTCTGTTTGTAGCCTTTAGGAAGGGTACTCAGGCCTGAACTTTCTGAATTCCCTTTATGACCTAGTTCTCTATTTCCTGTTAGGAGGTCCCCAAGCTCTTAAGTTCCTAAAAGCCTGGTGTTGGTGGTGAGGGGCTCCTAAACCTGGTTCCAGTTGCTCCTCACCCTCAGACTGCTCCCAAACCTTACACCACTAAAGGACCTAATTATACAACAAATGAATAGGTGTTTTTTGTAATACCGAGTCCCAGAGGGAAGGGGATGGGGACATGGGATTAAAAGCAAACTTTATCTCTTCTGTTTCCTGCAAGCTTAGGCTAGGCAGGAAATCGATGCATCACATATATGATGACTGTAATGATCCATTCACCATGCTCTTGGAAATGGGATCCTACAAAGAAGAATGGTCAGAAAAAAATGTATCTGGTATTCAATTAATATCGACAGTGAATCAGGTTGAAATACCTTATTGCAGCAGGGAGAGCTGCACTCCGGGCAGCTATTCTTCTATTCACGTTGTTCTCTTATTAAAACCCTGGTTTTGCCTCCATCAGTTCTTAGCTTATAAGCTCCTACCTATTGACACCAATCCTCTCTTCTCAGGAGGTATGCTTCTGCTCCTGCTGAGGCAAGAGGACCTAAGAATGATGAATTGTAAAGCCAAGCCCAGGCAAATCCCTAACTCAGAGATGCCAGAGCCAGTTCAAATACAGCTGCAGCCTGTTTAATGGGAAGGGAAGAGAGGAAACATGACCATCTTCTCTCCTCTCCTTTCCCTCCCTCTCTGTCTCCCCTCCAGTATAAATAGATGCTGCATCGAAAATGAAGGCAAGTTTGTCAAAACATTGATTTGCAGGATGTAATTCTTTAGTCTTCTTACTCTTCCTGACCCCTCGTCTAGTTAGCTGGGAGGTAGCTAGGTAGAATAGTGGATTGTACTTGGGAATAAGGAACACCTGAATTTGAATCCTATCTTAGACATCCTACCTAGCTGTGTGACCCTGGGCAAATTACTTAACCTCTCTCAGCCTCGGTTTCTTCTTCAGTAAAATGGGCATAATAATAGCACTTATGTGGAAAAACTTTATTGTATTGTTTGAACCTAGCCACGTATGACCGAGAGACCAGACTTGTTTCTTAGAGACCAGATTTGTTTAATGCTTAACTCAGGACTGCAGGTTATGTTGACCCCAAAAAAACTTTTCAAGAGAGTTGGAGCTAAAGATTGATGCAAGAAATGTAAGGAGCTTCCTTCCATTATATATCTCAAGTAACCTATGTGTCTTATCTGGAAACTGTCTTCCTGCTGGACATCAGTTGTTTCCTTATGCATTTATTTGAATTTCATATAATGTAAAACTTATAGAGGCTCAACAGGAGCTGGTCACCCCTTCTTTGTTTCTCTTCTCTGCCAGAGGACTTAATAAACTCCTTTTAAAACTTTTTTTTTTTAGTTCTGGGTTTGTTCTCCACCAACACCTACCTTATAGGAGTATTAAAATAATAATAGCTAACATTTATATAGCACTTGAAGGTCTGCAAAGTGCCTTATGAACATCTCATTTTATCCTCCCTGGAAGGTAGGTGCTATTATTAGCTCTATTTTACAGCTGAGAAAACTGAGGCAGACAGAGGTCAAGTGACTTGCTCAGTATCACATGGCTAATAAGTGTCTGAGGCTGGATTGGAATATTTTCCTGACTCTAGTTCTAACACTCTATCTACTGTGCCACTTGACTGTGAGGATTTAGTGAAACAACACATATTTTGCAAATCACAGAGGGCTATGGTAACTAAAATATTATATCTTTAACTTTCCTGAAACTTGACTTTAGCTTTTTGGTTCTCAATCCTATATGGACTTTCCTTTCATACTGGTCCCTGATTGGAAGATATTTCTTCTGGGAGTAGAGCCTTTCTCTACAGCATTCAAACCGACTCTATACTTATCTACAGTACTGGATTCTGATCTTACTTCGAATGCCAAATCTAACTAGAAAGCTGCTTCACCTTTCTCCACCTCTCTGTCCCAGCCAGCCCTGGGACTTGTAGCCTCCTGGTTCTCAAGCACTGTCATCACAGAAAAGAGAAGCAGCTGCTTTGTGAGACAATGGGCTGAATGGCTCCTGGGGCTGAACCACCCTAAGAATTTCCTTGTAATCTTCATACTTTTGCCTCTCATTCAGCCTGGGTCAGAGCTCTTGTTTTTTTTTTTTATTTTAATTTTTTAAAATTAATTTATTTTGATTTATCAATAATCACTTCCATATGCTTCTGAGTTTAAAATTTTTCTCCCTCTTCCTCCCCACCACCCTCCCCAAGACGTTGCACAATCTGATATAGGCTATACATTTACATTCATATTAAAAATATTTTCACATTAGTGATGTTGTAAGTAAAAATTAAAACCAATAGGAGGAACCATCAGAAAGAGGAAACAAAACTCAACAGAAGAGAAAAAAAAATAGCAATTCAATTTCCATAGTTCTTTGAATGTGGATAGCATTTTCTATCACAAGGCCTCTGGAGATGTCTTAGATCCTTGTATTGCCAGGAAGGGTTAAGTTTATCAATATTAGTCATCACACAACGTGGCTGTTATTGTGTGCAACATTCTCTTGGTTCTGCTCACTTCACTCAGCATCAGACCCTAAAAGTCTTTCCAGGTTTTTCTGAAGTCAGCCTGTTCATCATTTCTTATAGCGCAATAGAATTCCACCACATTCATATACCACAACCTGCTCAGCCATTCCCCAATGGATGGGCATCCTCTCAATTTCCAATTCTTTGCCACCACAAAAAGAGCTGCTATGAATATTTTTGTACATGTGGGTCCTTTTCCCATTTGTATGATCTGTTTTGGATACAGCCCTAGAAATGCTATTGCTGGGTCAAAGGGTATGCACATTTTTATAGCCCTTTGGGCAAAGTTCCAAATTGCTCTCCAAAATGGTTGGATCATTTCACAACTCCACCAACAATGCATTAGTGTTCCAGTTTTCCCACATCTTCTCCAACATTTATCATTTTCCTGTTTTGTCATGTTGGCCAATCTGATAGGTGTGATGTGGTACCTCAGAGTTGTTTTGATTCGCATTTCTCTAATCAATAGTGATTTAGAGCATTTTTTCATATGACTATAGATGGCTTTAATTTCGTCATCTGAGAACTGTCTGTTCATATCCTTTGACCATTTATCAATTGGGGAGTGTATTCTTATAAATTTGACTTAATTCTCTATATATTTTAGAAATGAGGCCCTTATCAGAGAGACTGATTGTAAAAATTCTTTCCCAATTTTCTACCTTCCTTCTAATCTTAGTTGCATTGGCTTTGTTTGTACAAAACCTTTTCAATTTAATGTAATCAAAATTATACATTTTGCTTTTTGTAATGTTCTCTATCTCCTGTTTGGTCATGAATTCTTCTTCTTCTGTTCTCCATAGATCTGATAGGTAAACTATTCCTTGCTCTCCCAGTTTGCTTATAGTATCAGCCTTTATATCTAAATCATGAACCCATTTTGACTTTATATTGGTATATGGTGTGAGATTTTGGTCTATACCTAGTTTCTGCCATACTCTTTTCCAGTTTTCCCAGCAGTTTTTTTCAAAGAGTGAGTTCTTATCCCAGAAACTGGGGTCTTCAAGTTTATCGAATAATTGATTACTATAGTCATTGACTACTGTGTCTTGCATATTTAACCTATTCCATTGATCCACCACTCTATTTCTTAGCCAGTACCAAGCAGTTTTGATGATTGCTGCTTTATAATACAATTTAAGATCCAGAATGGCTAGGCCACCTTCCCCTGCATTTCTTTTCATAAATTCTCTTGATACTCTGGACCTTTTGTTCTTCCAAATGAATCTTGTTATTACTTTTTCTAACTCTATAAAATAACTTTTTGGTAGTTTGATTGGTATGGCACTGAATAAGTAAATTAGTTTAGGTAGAATTGTCATTTTTATTATGTTAGCAACTGATGTTTTTCCAATTATTTAGATCTGACTTTATTTGTGTGAAAAATGTTTTGTAATTGTGTTCATAGAGTTCCTGGGTCTGTTTCAGGAGGTAGACTCCTAAATATTTTATAATGTCTACAGTAAGTTTAAATGGAATGTCTCTTTCTATCTCTTGCTGTTGGGCTTTGTTGGTAATATATAGAAATGCCGATGATTTATGTGGGTTTATTTTATAGCCTGCAACTTTGCTAAAGCTGTTTATTATTTCAAGTAGCTTTTTACTTGATTCTCTAGGATTCTCTAAGTATAACATCATGTCTTCTGCAAAGAGTGATAGCTTTGTTTCTTCTTTGCCTATACTAATACCTTCAACTTCTTTTTCTTCTCTTATTGCTAACGTTTATAAAGCTAACATTTCCATACAATATTGAATAACAGTGGTGATAAAGGACATCCTTGTTTCACCCCCGATCTTATTGGAAATGCTTCTAGCTTGTCTCCATTACATATTATGCTTGCTGAAGGTTTTAGATAGATGCTATTTATTTTTTAAGGAAGACTCCATTTATACCTATGCTCTCTAGTGTTTTTAATAGGAATGGGTGTGGTATTTTGTCAATAGCTTTTTCTGCATCTATTGAGATGATCATGCGGTTTCTGTTAGTTTTGGTGTTGATATGATGAATTATGCTGATAGTTTTCCTAATATTGAACCAGTCCTGCATTCCTGGTATAAATCCTACCTGGTCATAGTGTATTATACTTGTGATAAGTTGCTGGAATCTATTTGCTAATGTTTTGTTCAAAATTTTTTGCATCTATATTCATTAGAGAAATTGGTCTATGATTTTCTTTCTCTGTTTTGACTCTTCCTGGTTTAGGTATCAGTACCATATTTGTATCATAAATAGAATTTGGTAAGACTCCTTCTTTACCTATTTTCCCAAATAGTCTATATAGTATTGAAATTAATTGTTCTTTAAATGTTTGATAGAATTCACATATAAATCCATCTGGCCCTGGAGATTTTTTCCTAGGGAGTTCATCAATGGCTTGTTCAATTTCTTTTTCTGAGATGGGATTATTTAAGTGTTTTACTTCCTCTTCTGTTAATCTGGGCAATTTATATTTTTGTAAATATGTGTCCTTTTCACTAAGATTGTCAAATTTGTTGGCATATAGTCAGGCAAAATAATTCCTAACTATTGTTTTAATTTCCTCTTCCTTGGAGGTAGCTTCACCTTTTTCATTCTTGATACTAGTAATTTGGTTTTCTTCTTTCTTTTTTTAAATTAAATTAACCAAAGGTTTATCTTTTTATTGGTTTTTTCATAAAACCAGCTCTTAGTTTTATTTATTAGTTCAATAGTTTTCTTAATTTCAATTTTATTAATTTTTCTTTGGTTTTCAATATTTCTAATTTGGTGTTTAATTGAGGGTTTTTAATTTGTTCTTTTCCAATTTTTTTTAGTTGTATGCCCAATTCATTGATCTCCTCTTTTTCTATTTTATTTATGTAAGTATTTAGAGATATAAAACTTCCCCTAAGAACTGCTTTTGCTGCATCCCATAAGTTTTGGTATGTTGTCTCATTATTGTCATTCTCTTGAATGAAATTATTGATTGTTTCTATGATTTGTTCTTTCACCCAATCATTTTTTAGGATTAGATTATTTAGTTTCCAATTATTTTTTAGAATAGCTTTCCATGGCCCTTTATTACATATAATTTTTGTTGCGTCATCATCTGAAAAGGATGCAGTTAATATTTCTGCCTTTATGCATTGAATTATGAGGTTTTTATGCCCTAGTACATGATCAATTTTTGTGTATGTGCCATGTACCACCAAGAAAAAAGTATATTCCTTTCTATCCCCATTCAGTTTTCTCCAGAGGTCTATCATATGTAACTTTTCTAACGTTCTATTCACCTCCTTCACTTCTTGTTAGATTTATCTAGTTCAGAGGGTGAGCGTTGAGGTCCCCTACTAGTATAGTTTTGCTGTCTTTTTCTTCCTGTAACTCCCTCAACTTCTCCTGTAAGAATTTGGATGCCATACCATTTGGTGCATATATGTTTAGTAATGATATTACTTCATTGTCTATGGTGCCTTTTAGCAGGATGTAGTTTCCTTCCTTATCTGTGAGGGATTGTCTGATGTTGGCTACGTGCCGCATGGGGGTTGTGGCAAGATGGGGCAGGGACAAGATATTAGGAAGTAACCAGAGCTCACGCTCCCGAGGCAGGGGGCTGTGCCATGTGGAGTTGTGGTGAACTGGGGTAGGAACAGGATACAGGGAAGTAGCCAGAGCATGTGCTCCTGAGGCAGGGGGCTGTGCCACGTGGGAGTGGGACGGCAGAGAACGAGCTCCCTTTATCTAGTCCTCTCCCTAGGTGCAGCGCTAACCCCAGACATCTCCTTCCAGTATCCGGGCCTAGCTTCCTTTGTCGTGTCCTCTCCCTTGGTGCAGCGCTAACCACAGACGCCTCCTTTCGGTATCCATGCCTAGCTTCCTTTGTCACGTCCTCTCCCTTGGTGCAGCGCTAACCCCAGACATCCCCTTCCGGTATCTGATCCTCCAATCATTCACTGGTAGGCGGGTTGAGGAGGAGGGGCTAGGAAGGTATATAAGGGGCGGTAGGGGTCGGAGCTCGCTCTCTCTTGCTCTTGCTCCTGCTTTTGCTTTTCTGCTTGGCCTTGCTGTGATGGCCTCTGAATAAAGTTCGAGTGCTTGCACCTCCCGATTGGCTCGTCTCTATGTTTATCCTGGTGGGCTCCGAAGACTGGTAAGTATGACCCTGGCAGCCTGCTCCTGTTAGAAGGAGAGTGCTTGGTGCGACCGCCACACTTATCTCTTTTGATAAGATCTATTTTTGCTTTTGCTTTGTCTGAGATCAGGATTGCTACCCCTGCTTTTTTCATTTCAGCTGAAGCATAACATATTCTGCTCCAGCCTTTTACCTTTACCCTGTATGTGTTACTCTTTTTCAAATGTGTTTCCTGTAAACAACATATTGTAGGATTATGCTTTTTAATCCATTCTGCTATACATTTCCATTTTATGGGAGAGTTCATCCCATTCACATTCACAGTTATGATTACTATCTGTGTCTTTTTCTCCATCCTTTCCCCCCCCCATTTATGCTTTTCTTTCTCCTTTCTCCTTCCTCCCCACTAGTGCTTTGCTTTTGACCACCACCTCCTTCAGTCCCACCTCCCTTCTATTATACCTTTCCCTTTTTTCCCCTTTACCCTTACTGCTTCTTCCTCCCTTCTACTCCCCCCCTTTACTTTCCCCCTTTCCCTCCTACTGCCTATAGGGTAAGTTAGATTTTTATACCTAACTGATTCTGTTATTCCCTTCTTGAGCCAAAACTGATGAGAGTAAGGTTCAAACAATGCTCATCCCCCTCCCTTCTTTCCCACTGCTCTAATAGGTTTTTGTGTCTTTTCCTGTAATGTAATTTACCCTTGTCTGCCTCCTCCTTTCTCAGTACATTTTCTTAGATCAGATTAACCCACTTACTTGGATCTATTTAACCCACTTGATTAGATTTTTTTTTAATCATTACATCAAAGTCAACTTATATCCACTCCCTTTACGTATACTCCTTTAACATGGTATAATAACAACACAGTTCTCAAGAGTTGTAAGTGTCATCTTCCCTTGTAGGGATGTAAACATTTTGCCCTTATTAACAACATATTGTATCTTCCTGTCCCATTTACCTTTTTATGTCTCTCTTGAATCTTTACTTGAAAATCAAATTTTTTGTTGAGCTCTGGTCTTTTTATCAGAAAGGTTTGGAAGTCCCCTATTTTGCTGAATATCCATCTCCTCCTCTGAAAAATCATGCTCATTTTTGCTGGGCAGTTGATCCTTGGCTGCAATCCAAGCTCCTTTGCCTTATGAAATATCATGTTCCACGCCCTACAGTCTATTAATGTAGAAGCTGCAAGGTCCTGTGTAATCCTGACTGTGGTTCCACGATATTTAACTTGTTTCTTTCTGGCTGCTTGCAGTATTTTCTCTTTAATTTGGTAATTTTGGAATTTAGCTATTATATTCCTTGGCATTTTCAGTTTGGGATCTCTTTCAGGTGGGGAGTGGTGGATTCTTTCTATAGTTATTTTTCCTTCTGGTTCGAGGACTTCGGGCAGTTTTCCTTTATGATTTCCTGAAAGATACTGTCCATGTTCTTTCTTTCATCATGATTTTCAGGTAGGCCAATAATTTTTAAATTGTCTCCCCTGGATCAATTTTCTAGGTCAGTTGTTTTACCCATGAGGTATTTTATATTTTCATCTATTTTTTCATTTTTTTGTTTCTGTTTGACTGATTCTTGCTCTCAGAGTCATTAGTTTCCATTTGTTAAATTCTAATTTTTAACATATTGTTTTCTTCTATTGTACTTTCTTTTCCAATTGGCCAATTGTATTTTGAAGGGATTTGTTTTCTTCAGTGTACTTTTTTTCCAGTTGGCCAATTGTGTTCTTTAGGGACTTGTTTTCTTCAGTGTACTTTTTTTCCAATTGGCCAATTGTATCTTTTAAGGACTCCTCTACCTCTCTCATTTGACTTTTAAAATCCTTCTTGAGCTCTTCTAAGAAGGTTTTTTGGGCTTCAGACCAGTTCATATTCCCTTTTGATGTTGTAGATGTGGGTTTGTTGACAGTGTTGCCCTCCCAGAATTTCTGTCTTGATCTTCACTCTTCTCATAATATGAAATCTATCGTACGTTTCTTTTTACTCATGGTGTTTCTTTATTCCCTGGCCTTAAAGAGATTAAACTCTCTTGCTGGGGAGCAGAGGGTACTGACCCAAGCCTCTTGTGTTGGGAGCGTAGGTCTTGGTCACTGGCTTTGTGTGCTGGGGCCTCTTATGTTGGCAATTTTAGGCTGTAGGGTTCTGGCAGCTTACCTGGTGTTGGGCTGGAATCAGCAAGGCTGGAACTTTCAGGCAATTCTAGGTTGCCTGCTTTTCTTTTCCTTTAGCTTTCTTCAGCTCCTTTTAGATGAGTGCTGCAGGGTGTTTATCTGCCTGGGGCCCCTTGCAGTGCTGCCTCCCTTAGTTGTGCTGAGGCACTGGGAGTCTTCTTTGCTGTAGAATGCCGAGGCACCTGGTGGTTTCCTGAGCTGGTTTCTACTGGTTCCCCTGCCCTCACTGAGGCACTCAAAGTTCCAGGTGTTGGTGTTTGCTTGCTCTACCACCTGGGCTTCAGGATCTCCTCCTGGTTAGCAGTTGGAGGCTGTAGGGTTCTGACAGCTTACCTGCCTTTAGCCAGCAGGGGTCGGCTGGAACCAGCTCTGAAACTGGGTTATGGGAACCAATTGATAAACTTTCAGTATGAGATTTATACTTCAGAAATCCCAAATCCTACAAATCATAGCTTAATTTATTGTTTCATTGGTTTTCTAGATTTAAGAAAGTGTTAACAATCCAGATTAAATTTAAAAGTATTTATATGCCTCTTCCCCATCCCCTCCATTTTTTACCAGGACACTCCTGTATCATTCAATAAACATTGCTTGATCTCAGTACATAGCAATACTGAAGGTTGAGGAAAGGAAGTCATCACTAGACTGAAGGCCAATTCTTGGAGGCTAATAAAATAATAATAACTGGCACTTGTATAGTACTTTAAGGTTTTCAAAATGCTTTATATCTATTAACTCATTTAAGCCTCACAACACCCCTGCCCCTAATCCTTGTAACCTTGCTGCCTGATTGATTTTGCAAGCTTCACTTGGCTTTTGCCCTCTTTAATGTGCCTAGAATCTCTGAACACCTCAGAACTGTAATGACCAATTTCCTCAAAATTCATTAGCCCCATTTATTCTTTCCTCCTTTAAGTATTCTGGCCAAATTAGCCCCCAGTAGATGCCCTTCTGTGCTGAAGGGTCTTTACTGAAATAGGCCTTTACAATTTGGTTTTAACCTCTCTTTCTGGATTTAATTGACATCACTCCCCTTATGAACTCTGCATTCAAATCAAATTGGCCTTCTTGCTGTTCATCATAAACCACATTTCATTTTCCATCTCCAAGCTGGTCCCCAAATTTCCACTAATACTTCCTTCCCTTCAAGACTCAGGTCAAGAGCTACCTCCTACAAAAAACCTTTCTTATTCTTTCCTATCATTAGTGCTTTTCCTACCCCACTGGCAAAATTCTGTAATCGTTTTTTTTTTTTTTTAAATATATTTGTAGTTTGTTCATCTGTGTACATGTTGCTTTCCTTTGGAAGGTAAAATGTAAACCTTCTTGTGGCCACAACTGTTTTATTGGGATCCAATTCACTAAAGGGGTTGCTGGTGTCATTCAATTTGACCTTCCTAAATTTCTGTATTGTGGATACCTAATTGCCTTTAACTTTGGGATCTGATTGCTTCTTTCTGCTTTATTTTTTGGCTTTCCCATCCTTGGCCTATTCCTACTTGAAATCTGTAAACTTCTTGACTTTGCATTTAGTTGGTGAATACAACAAATCCCATAACATGTGCATGGAGTTTCAAGCATCCAGACTCTGATGACCATGAAAGCCTTGATTTCTATGTAATTTGCTTCTTGACTGAATACAGCCTGCTTCTCCTAGTTGAAAGGGGTAGCCCCTTAGTAAATAAAGCATTAAAAGCCAAAAGCAACCAACCCCACTTTGTAAAGTTCTATTTTTTGGGGTGATCTTTCTAGAGTACTAGAAAAATTACTCTTTCTAGAGTTTCTAAGTACCTTGGAGTGAGCAGGCAAGGGGAGGCTGAGAACTGTTGGAGACAATGATGCCAATTACCATTCTGAAGCCATCTGTCTATGTGGGTCAGGTAGCCAGGTCTGAATAGGGATGAATGGTGAATTAGTGTTTAAGTTTTACTAAGGATTGCTCAGCAGTGCAGGACCAATGGAAAGGATATAATTATAATCATTATTATTATTATTTTTTAAAGCAAGTCTGTTGGGTTTCTGTTAAGGTGGAAATGAGTACACAGGAGAACACAAGTATCATAAATCCCTATGAGACTCTGGGTTTTGTGTGGATCTTCTGTTCAAACACTTCCCTGATCTGAAGATCCAACTGAACTATCTATGTGATCTTCTACCATTTGAGAGTTACACGACCCTCATAACAAGATGGCAAAGTTAATATCATTAACCCCATTTTACAGCTAAGAAGACTTTCGTGACTTGCCCACAGTAACACAGCTAGGAAACATAGGATCATTGGATTAAGAATTAGAAGACACCTCAGAGTTTTTGAAGTCCATGCCTCTTAGTTTATAGATGAGGAAATAAAAGCAAAGAAGTTAAACGACTTGCCCAAGGTCACACAGTTAGCAAATGACAGAGCTTTGATTTGATGTTAGGTCTTTCACTGAAAATCCAATTGACTCAGTTTGTACCTGACTTTGGTTTGCTTTAGTTCCTTTGGTTCTGAAGCTTTAATTCACTTTCCCTTCTTCTTTTCTTCCTAGCCTTATTTCTCAGATTGACCTGCTGATAACAAGCATAGATCATACATACTCTTCATGGGAGTCAGTTTGGTCCTGATTTTGGGCTCATTTACCCTTCACTTCCCATTGTGCAGAACTTGAAACTGGTCATTGAATCTACAGAACCTGGGCTTTGGGGTGGGCCTGTACTTTTCAGATGACAAAAATAAAGACTTAGAGGGAATATGTAAAAGTTTGATAAAACCCTGGATGATAATAATAATAGCAGTTGACATTTATTTAGTGCCTTAAGGTTTCCAAATAATTCTACATGCAGTATTATTACATATACCTCTGGGCACATGACCCGCCCTTATTCTCCAAATATTAAGGTAGGTGGCACATTTTTGAAATTTAAAGAGGCTAATTTTGTAAAAATGAAGGGAATTTTATTTTATAGAGATTATAAAACTAATCATATGAAAAAGTAGTATAAGTTGAAAATATAAATGACTAAAACAACTTTAGAGAAATTCATTTATTCATTCACTTAATAATCAGTATTTTCTCTGTGCTTCTTATGTGCCTAGTACTGTGTTAGGAAAAGTATGGGGTGGTGGGATACACATTAGTATAAAATCTGATCTGTGATCGCAAGATTCAGAGCAAAAACAAATACACAAATAAATAAAAAAACTTTGCTACAATGGAATGAACTCAAGATTTAGAGTAAGCTGCTGTGAACTAAAATCTCCCACATTTGGGCAAGTCATGGAAATAGAAATTCAGAGCTGGAAGGAACCCTAGGATGAACAGATGGATGAATGAATGAATAAAAAATGAATGAATAAAAAGCATTTATTAAGCATTCACTATGTGCCAAACACCCTGTTAAGTGTTGGGGATACAAATGTAAAAGTAAAAGTAGTCCCTGCCCTCAAAGATCATCATTCCAAAGGGGGAAAGAACATATTGTGGTGGTGGCTAGGGACAGACACTTTTGTCCAGAAAGTTTGAATGGAGTTATAGGGAAGTTGATTGACATAACCCATCCAGGAACAATGGCAGAGTTGATTTGATCATGGTTTATGGTCCCAGAACTGGAGGGTGGGGGAGCAGAACCCTGAGTTCAATATTAGAGATTAGGACAAAGCACATTACAAGAAGGAAATAGGGTTGGTGCTCATTGATGACTCATAAGATTGTAGCTCTCAAGCTACAAGGGACCTTAGAGATTATCTGCTCCAGCCCCTTCATTTTACAGATGAAGAAATTAAGACCCACAAATTTAAAAGGACTTGCCAACCTCAGATCATGAGACAGCTGAGAACTGAATTCTCACTCTCTAACTCTAGAGTCACTGCTTTTCCCATTGCAACACATTCTACCCCTTGCAATCAAAGGGGTAGAATCTGTGACAGTGGATAATGAAACACATGCTCTGGCTGAGATCAATCACAATTTAGAGGGGGAATGACTTGTCTAAGGTCATACAGTAAATGGCAAAGTTGTATTGAAAGAAAGCACCTCTGATTCCAAATCACTAGAATGTCTTTCTTTATCAGTTCAAGACTGGATGCTGGCTATACCTTGGTGAGAATCCTTAATGCCATAATAGAAATAGCAGCCCATGCCTGGCTCATTTCTCTTCTTTTTGCAACCTACAGAAAATCAGGCTGACCCTTTAATCAGTCAATCAGTTAACCAGCTAAGAAGTATAATGCAGTCAGTTCTGCTACAATGAGACATGCATTGCTAAAAATTACCAAACTGAGCAATAAAATCAGAGTGCTTATCAGAAAAATGAGGTTACGGGAACAAACTTAAACTTCATCAGGGACACGTTAAAAAAAGATACGAACTAATAAAAATGGTAGTACAATTTTATACAAGGCCATGGATGTTACTACTAACTATTGAAGTATATATGTATTTGTTAGGAAGCATTGCTAACAATAAGGCTAGTGGAGGTGATGGAATTCCAGCTGAGCTATTTAAAACCTTAAAGGATGATGCTGTGAAAGTGGTGTATTCAATATGCCAGCAAATTTGGAAAACACAACAGTAGCCTCTGGATTGGAAAAGATCAGTTTATATCCCAATCCTAAAGAAGAGAGATACCCAGGAATGTTTAAATTACCAAATAATTGCACTGATTTCCCATGCCAGCAAGGTTATGCTTAAGATTCTGCAAGTGAGGGTTCAGCAATTTGTGAACCAAGAATTACCAAAAGAGTAGGTGACTTTTAAAGAGACAGAGGAACTACAGCCCAAATTGTCAATATTTACTAGTGTGGAGAAAGTAAGGGAGTTCCAGAAAAACATCGACGTCTGCTTCATTGACTACAGTGAAGCCTTTGACTGTGGGGATCACAGCAAAATAGGACAAGTCCTCAAAGAGATGAGAGGATCAGATCATTTTACTTGTCTCCTGAAGAACCTGTATACAGGCTAAGAAGCAACAGTTAGACCCAAATGTGAAACAACTAATTGGTGTAAGTTTGGCAAAGGAGTACAAAACGGTTGTATATTGTTACTTTGCTTATTTAACTGTCAGGATCCCATGTTAAGACTGCCCTTCTCTTTCTCTCTATCCTTTGTTTTTACTATTAGGAGACACCCTGTTTTCCAGAGCTAAGGCCCAGCAAGCAAGTTATGCCTTGAGCTTGACATAGTAACTATCTTTTGTGCTCATCCTCTGGATGAGCTATAGCAACATCACAGAATTGTTTCACACCAGTCCCAGGGGGTCCCTAAGCTCAGACAAGCACCTACAGGAACCGTGTCCCAGTTATGAAGCCTTGTTATGAATCAAATTTGCCTCATTGTTTCTGTTACACTTTCATTGCTACAGCTACAGCTCACTGCCTATTTCTTTGTCTAGTCACTATTACATGTATCAAGGTTCAGTCTTGCTACTTTGGCTCTCCTCCTAAAGGAGACCCTGGCACATGTGTCTAGTTTCCCTCCTTCAATGGAATAAAGAAGGTGGTTTTTTTTTTGTTTTGTTGTTGTTGTTATTGTGGTTTTGTTTTTTGTTTTTTGTTTTTTTTTTTGCCTATAACCTCTGCTATCTCTTTGGTTTTCTTTTATTTTGTTTTATTTTTCAGAGTCAACAGTTGGTGTATAATCTCTGTGAGTTCTTTGGTATTTTCAAAGTTGTTGGTATAATAACCTCTGTGGCTCTTTGATACTTTATTTTCAGAAATTGATATAACTTATATGCAGAGTATATCATGTGAAATGCCAGGCTGGATGAATCAAAAGCTTGAGTCAAGGTTGCTGGGAGAAATATCAACAATCTCAGATGTGCAGATGATACCACTCTGATGTCAGAAGGTGATCAAGGAATTAGGAAGCCTCTTGATGAGTGTGAAAGAGGAGTGTATAAAAGCTGACTTGAAGCTTAACATAAAAAAAATAGCAACACTAAGATCTTGGCAACTGGTTCCATCACTTCCTGGAAAACAAAGGGAGAAGAAATGGAAGCAGTGTCGGATTTTATATTCTTGGGCTCAAAGATCATTGCAGATGGTAACTACATCCATGAAATTAAAAGACATTTGTTCCTTGGGAGGAAAGTTATGACAAATATGTACAGCATAGATATGAAGTATAGATATCGCCTTGTGGACAAAGATCTGGTCTTTCCAGTAGCAACGTATGGCTGTAAGAGTTGGACTATAAGGAAATTTGAGAGCCACAGAATCGGTGCTTTTGAATTATGATGCTGGAAAAGACTTTTGAGAGTCCTTTGGATATCAAGGAGGTCAAGTCAGCCAATACTTCAAGAAATTAATTCAGGCGATTTACTAGAATGTCAAATACTGAAGCTGAAGCTTAAATACTTTGGCCACATAAAGAGAAAATGGGACACATTGGAAAAGACCCTGATGTTGGGAAATATTGAAGGCAAAAGGAAAAGGGGACGGCAGAGGATGAGATGGATAGTTAGTATCATAGAAACAATGAACATGAACCTGGGCAGACTTTGGGAGCTAGGAGAGGATAGAAGGGCCTGATGTGCTATGGTCCATGGAGTCATGAAGAGTTGGACACAACTGAACAACAAAAAATATGTTTCTTAACCATTTAACATGTATAAAACTGACCATAACTAGAATTCAATGTTTGTTCATTTTCTATTTTATCTTTGACAACTAGCAAGAACATAGAAAACTATACTACTTTCCAACAACTCATAGACTACAACCCTTCCATCACCCACTTCCACAAACAAACCAGATCTTTTTCAAGGTAAAGCTTCATATTCAGTGGCAGTAAAAGCTGTAGTCTGAACCCATGTACTCCAACCTCTACTCCATTGATACTTCCTACTCTAGGAACTGAATCCTGGATCCCATGTTAGGAGTTGCAGCAGCCAAGGTCAAGGCCACCCTCTTGACTATAGTGTCAACTTTGCCAGGTCCTGGATGAAATAGAGAACAAGCAAACGAAATTCAAGTTATGCTCAAATTGTTCCCTAATATATTGATCACAATGGAAATAAATTCAAATTTTCAAAACAAGCATTATAGCAGAATTGACTATGCATATTTTGATCATACACAAGCCAACCACCCAATAGTTCCATTACAGTCTATTTAGTATGCACTAACCTTCCTAAATGCCAGTTTCCTCACTGTTCAATAGGGTGCCTACCTACAAGGTTATAGATGATTCCACTTTTCCACCACCCCAAACTTGCTCTATTTATGTTACCTTGGCACTAGCCCTATTTCACTGAGCTAGGAAAAATGGAATATCTCTCTGAAATATTACATTAATGAAAACTACCTATGACTTTTCACATTACACAAGTAATCTGTGTAATAGATTATGTTAAGGCAAATTCTCAAACCAGAGGCCCTAAGATTCTCCTTCTACTTTGGCCTATTTGACTGAAAGTCAATGAATTCAAAGACAAGGTTAGAAAATAAAGAGCTTAATTAACATCAGTTAATGAGCAGTTGACAGACAAATAGCAATGCCAAGGAACAAAGGGAGATACACACATATAGAGGGTTTTACACAGCCGTAGGATGCCATTACTGGGGGCAAAAGAAGCCTATCAGGTTTAGTCATTCTCCTTATTTGGGAGATTGAGCAACAGGGACTGCGTGTCAGTTGATTTTGGGGAGAATGTCCTCACCCTGGTGTTACAACATGTTTAACATTGGATGCTTGGGTGTTGCCAAAAGTCTGGTTTGTTCTAGTGGGTAGGTTTTCTCTGCAGTTAATCTCATCAGAACTTCCTGGTGGAGCTGGAGGTCTCAAACAGTGAAGACCTCCTTCCAGATAGAATCAGTGGCCTTAACCTGTTGTTGAATAAAATAGAGGCTAAAGGTCAGTTTCTATTTACACAATAGCTATATTTCCTTGACCTTTAAGTTTACTTTTTTTTTTCTGTGGAGATGAATTCCCCAAATTCTTAGCACATAGGTTTTGTTCATTTCCTTCATAATCAATGTATTACTAACCACACATTTTTTGATATACAAAGAAAATGAATAAGGCATTAAAAAAAAAACACTCCTCCATGGAGTGCTCAGTCACTTGCCTCCTGTAAGTCCTCCTATCTAACCTTACCTTTCCTGGGGGACCTTAAGAGACATTCCAAATTTCCCAATTACCTGAAAATCATAAGAGAATTAAAAAGAAAAAATGAGCTTCTGGGCCCCAGATGGAGGAACTCGTCTGTCCAAAGAGAAAATCGGTAAAGGAAGAAAATTGGCCATTGAAATTTCTGTTGTTGCTAGTTTAGTTCTTTTCTGGTCTAGTCTTTTCTGCAGCACTGGTCCACCATAGCAACACTCGTGTGTCTCACCACTGCAATGCCTGGTCTAGTCCTTAGCTGCTACACTAGAGCCATTGCAGCTCTCTAGGATCTGTCACCATGTGTCTTCCACTGTGTCCAGCTTTGACTGCAAAGGTAGTTACAACAAACAGCTAGCATTAGGTAGACAGTTGATTAGGTGATG
>NW_020954556.1:16167346-16182649 GCF_900497805.2 Vombatus ursinus
TCTAAGAGGCATTAGAAATAATAGGAAAAAACAACTGTGAAGGCATTAAGTTATACTTTCCATTAGTTTTTACAGAATTCCTTTTAATTGTCTTGTATACTTCTACCCTTGAACAAAAGCAGAGGGGAAAAAAAAATTTACATCAACATGTCAAAGATTTTAAAAATCTTCCTCCATGATTTTTTTTCCTAATCAAGAGAAAGTTTCACTTACTAGCTACCTCCAGTTTGCTTCCTTAATATTTACCTTACTAGATGATTACTGATTAATTTGTATTAAACAATGGTCAGTAAGCAATTTGATTCTCTGTATTAGATTTAGAGATTCTGTTAAGAGGTGCAGAGTCAGAAAAGACAAATCCTAGATCAGTCGTTTCCCAACTTAATGTAATGATACCCCACATTTTTTTTTTACGCAATTGGGGTTAAGTGACTTGCCCAGGGTCACACAGCTAGTAAGTATCAAGTGTTTGGTCTGAGGCCGGATTTGAACTCAGGTCCTCCTGACTTCAGGGCTGGTGCTCTATCCACTGCGCCACCTAGCTCCCCCTACCCCACACTTTTCAAACCACACATTTTAATGACTTACCATACTCTTATCATAAAACAACTTATGTAAATATTTTCTTTTTGTTCATTCGTTTTAGTTGTGTCTGATTTTTTATGATCCCATTTGCAGTTTTCTTGGCAAAGATACTAGAGTGGTTTGCCATTTCCTTCTCTAGCTCATTTTATAGATGAGGAAACTGAGGCAAATAGGGTTAAGTGATTTGTCTAGGGTGACACTGCAAGTAAGTGTTTGAGGCCAAATTTGAACTCAGGTCTTCCTAACTCCAGGCAAGGTGCTCTATCCACTGAGCCACCTAGCTGCCCTAAATTATTTTCTTAGCTCATATTTTATTCTAATAAAATAAAGAACAATTTCAATTTTATAATACATCATTTATAATAAAAGTAATGTATTAAATAATATAAATAATCTCTCTGTTATATATATGATCATAATATCATAAGAGCAAAGGTTCAGAGACTTAGAGATGGAAAGAATCTTTGACAGTATATAGGAAAATCCCCTTTATATTGCAGTTGAGGAAACTGAGGCCCAGATAACGTAAGTGACATTCCTAATGTCACTCAGACAGTAAATGGCAACGCTAGGGTTTCAATATAGGTTCTCTAATTTGTAATTTAGCACTCTTTCCACTAAACCTGGTTGCCTTCCAAAGACAGAAGGAAAACCACAATTGGTGGGCAGTTTTGGTGGTAGGCTATACCAATCCATGCCTGACTTACTGTGTGGGCACCTCTGTAGTCTGTACAACTATGTCATCTGTGCCTACAGAGGGAAGGAAGTCTGGGCTTCCAGATGAGAGGCATCAATCAACCCTGGATGAGCTCTTTAATCCTAGGAGGAGGAAGGGTCTCCCTCTTTTCAGTGAAATCCCTTTTGTGTCACCTCAAATAGTTGGAAGAAGTTTTTCCTGTGAATTTTACTTTTGTTGATTTTGATTTTACCTTTTTTTTATTGGAAGAAAATGGATGCCTCTGTGGGACTTGTGAGATACTAAAAAAAGAAAAAAAAACTAATAATTTAACCACTGTTTCCCTTTTCTTCTGAAAGATCTTTCCTCATTACACAATTTGTGAACTTTGGCCTTGATGACTTTACTTTTTAAGATGTTATGCTGGGAAAAACGGGCTGAGTTTGGAGTCAGATAATGTAGCTGTACCATTCGTTACTTATATTACCTTGGTCTTAACCTCTCTAGACCTCAGTTTCCTTATCTGCAAAATGAGGGAGTTGGAACAGATGTTTAATGTCTCTTCTGGCTCTAAATATATGATCCTTTCCTCTAAGTAATGAAAATGTTCTAAGTAAACTGAAGATTTTCAGTTTTTTAAGAAGTAATATAAAGTTTACTTTCCCCCAGGATTCCTTAGAGAAGGACTTAGATTAAAGGTATCTGTCATAAAGGAAAAGCCTTTAGGAACTATCCGGCTGTAACTCAGTGAAGACCTCAAGTTTTGACCCCAAGAAGAATCATTTAGATAAGAGAGAACTATTAAAAAAAAAAAAAAGCCTGAGGGTCCTTAAAGCCTCTGCTAAAAACATTCCCCAGGATTCTTTGGACTTCTAGAGATCCTGGTTCATCGTGTTCATTAGGAAAAATAGCTTCTAGGTCTGTCTGTGTCAGAGACAAATGGGGAAGAGGGAGGAAATTTCTGGTCCTAACCTCAAAGCAGTAACTTTGAAACATTTGGTATCTGTCCAAATCTCCATCATTCATTCTTTCCTCAGTCCCTTCAATCTTTCTTCAGTCTCTTCCACTCTCTACTGAAACCACTCTTTCCAAGGTCACCAATGACCTGATTAATAATAACTATCAACAACAACAATAAAAACAACAATAACAACAACAATAAACTAGTACACAGCTCCATGTAATTGAAAACCTCAGAGTCAAGAAGACCCGGGTTCTATTTCTATCTTGGACACATATTAGCTTGAGTGACTCTGGACAAGTCATTGCACCAGGCGAGTCTTCAAGGTTAGAAATTGCAGAGCAGAGGCAGTTAGGTGACGCAGTGGATAGAGCACTGGCCCTGGAGTCAGGAGGAGCTGAGTTCAAATCTGGCCTCAGACACATAATATTTCCTAGCTGTGTGACTGTGGGCAAGTCACTTAACCCCAATTGCCTCACCAAAAAAAAAAGTACTAAAAAGAAATTGCAGAGCAGCTGTTGATTTGCATTGGTTGAGAGAATTTTCTTACCTGGAGTTACATAGCTATATTAAGGAAATCAGAGGTCCTGACTCCGCTGCCCAAGAGCCCTCCACAAATAAACCCATTAGATATGTTATCTGAGCCTTGCAACATCCTTAGGAGGTAGGTATGACAAGTATTAATTTTCCTGTTTTATGGATGAGGAAAGAGGAAACTGAGTCTTGGAGGAAACCTGCTACTCGGGTCACTCAGCTAATAGGTGTCAGAGGTAGGATTAAACCCGAATAGTCTTGATTCTCAGTCCCTTATTCTATCAATTATGTCACTGTTGACCAGGTCCTCTTTAGGAGGCTTTCCTTCTTTGGTTTCTGTGGCACAGCACAGTTCTAATCCTACTTCTCTGTTTCCTTTGTTGGCTCTTTTTTTTCCCCTCTTGTCCCCACATGGGATGTCCCTCCAAGCTTCTGTCCTGTGTATTACATGTATTTCATATTTATGTTCCCCATCTCCCCTTCTCCCACTGGAATACAAACTTCTTGAGGGTAAGGACCATTTCTTTTTTGTCATACTCCTAGAGCCTGAGAGACAAGATGGTGGAGTGGACAGAGATTCTGACTTAGAGTCAGGAAGGACCTGTGTTCACATCTGACATATATTGGTGGTATGACCCTGTACAAGTCACTTGGTCTTTCCATGCCCCTGGAAGCTCTAGTTAAGACTATAATTGCAAAGCTGGTACTCACCTGCACTGGTAGAGATAATTTCCTCATGAGGAGTATTGAAGAAATCACTCATTTAGCTCCCAAACAAAAACATCCCTAGAGCCAGACAAATATAGGCTTTCTGTATCCTTCTACCCCTTTGTGTCTCATAAACCTGACAGCCACGGAGAGCATGTGTCAGGAAGTCCCATGTATGCATTTCAGATGATGGGCCAGCCTGTAGCTAATATCAGGGTTATTGGGCTTTTTCATTCTCTTTTTGGCTCTGCAGACTGAAGTTGAAAGATGTTTGCCTGAGGAGTGAGACATGGATGACAAGCAAAATCCAGAAAAAGCTGCTGGGTCTTGGTCTTGACTTTCTTCTTGGGCATTAATGCAGATGGGGAACAAGAAGTATACCTCATTGGCAGTGAAGCAAACATGATGGAATGACCACAAATGGGAGTAGAAGAAGAAACCTTTCATGTTTCATGAGGAGCAAAGAGAAGCCCCCCCCCCACAAAAAAAAGGGGCTATGGGTTGTGAGTCAAATACCTTTCTGTCCTTGGATTAAAGCACTGATTTTTTTGATCCTCACCTCAAATCTCTCCTTCTGCTAAGAGTAGGCAAGTGGTTCTTAAGACTCAAGCGGGCTTCCTCGATCAACTCAGGGGTACCCTCAGAAGCAGGGGCCATATAGCCTCATTCCAAGAGAGCTTTAAAAAAAAAAGATCAAATGTATCTGTATGAGGCACAGTTCATTCTCTGTTCCTCAGTTTACTGTCCTGTGAATGAAGTTGAATTCACAGTATTTTTTTTTAGGTAACTGACCTCACAATACAACATTCAGAGATCTGGAGATGAGCTGCCCTTTTGAGAATGATTCATCCTGGAAATAGTTCAAGCTGATTTGAGGCCCAGCAGTGTGTGGAAATAATCTGTTCATTTTGGTTTACATTGTTCTAGAATCTGGTCAAGTCTCTTTTTCAAATATTACAGGGACCTAAAGTAGCTTTGTAGAGAATGTAACAGTGGTTCATAGTAGAAAGACAATGTAAAAATTCACTTCCCTTCTCATTGGCCCACAATCCATTGCTCCTCATCTTGGCTAACAAGCAGCTGTCTCTAAGGTTGCCACTAAATGCTATGACTTTTGAAAACAAAATGAGAGACTCTTTAGAGAGCCTTTTTTTTAAATTTTTTGTGGACAATCGTTGCTAACAGGGATGGTCAACTTCCACAGATCTGTCTAATAGAAATCTCATAGTAGCTTATTATGCAGTATTTCTTGAGATGGAAGACCATTCTTCCCTACTATCAAAAAAGATATGAAAAAAAAAGTCCAATTATCTCTTAGGCTAACAGACAAATGCCTTCTTGCCCTTAAGAAAAAGTCCTGGGTTACCTACCAGCCATTGTCTATTCCATTCCAGTAGCCATAGCAGGTCACTCCTCTCAGGGGATTGTCATCCATGTCTCACTCCTCAAGGGATGGGGGAATGAGCTCAGTATGCAAATAGAGCTACAGGGCAGCCCCTGGAATGTTCTTTATTCTTGCTCAGTTCCTCATTTCAGTGCAACTTGTGTTCAGGATCCAGAGGACTACAACTGACCAATCACCGTACATTTAGGTATGTTTATATAGGTATAGAGAGGACTCACACAGACTACATATGCCTTCTGGCCACTTCTTAATTTGATTCAATCTAAAAGATATTTATTCATCATTTGCTGCATTGTAGGAACTCCAGTGGACACACAGGATGTAATTTTCAAAAGGAAATGTTGAGTACCAAACAAATCTTTCAGAGTCTGGGCTTTTTCACTTATAAGTGAACAGATTTAAGCTGTAGGTGATGGAGAATGGTCCTGAAAATTTATCATCTAGATTCTAGATAAGGAATAATTAACCCTCACATCCTTGAAATTTATTTTTTGAAATATTTTGATAACTGTACTTCAACATAATTGGTTTCCACTGTAATCTTAAGTATTTTATTTTATGCATTTAAAAACGTTCTGAGAAGGGGTCCACAGGCTCATCAGACTCACAAAGACATAAAAAAAAAAAGGTGGAGAATCTTTCATTTATAGCCTGGAGGGCCTCCAAAACAATAAGAAAGTGCTATTTGCACCATCACCTGTTCTACTTTTACACTTTTTCCTTGAGGGCAGAGATTTTTTTTCTTTTTGGTTTGTATTCCCAGAAATGGAAAGACAAAACTGTAGAGTCAGGGAGCCCTGGGTTCAAGTCCTGCCTTGATACATACTGACTATGTGATTCTGAGTAAATTGTTTAACTTCTCAGTGCCTTAGGCAATCTCTAATAATAACAATAATAACTGACATTTGTATAGTGCCTATTATGTGCTAGGCACTGTGCTAACTTTACAAATATTATCTCTTTTGATCCTTACAACATCTCTGGCATACAGGTGCTATTAATGGGGCATGGGATCAAGCCAAGATGTTTGTCCCTCACCCCAAAAAAAGAATTTGGGTCCCATTTGTCTATGGGCCCCAGAAAACCCTTAAACTTTCTTTAAACTCACTTGGTCAAAGAAGTCTCAAGTTGTTGCCTGAGGCTATAATCCACTCAACTGGCCTTTCCTTGTCTCTTATTCTTTTTCTGAAGGAAGGGCTCTCTTTTATCCTAGGCCCTATCTCCCTTTGATACCCTAATAAAGCCTAGTCTTATCCAGACTCCCTTCAACCTCTTCCCTCCCTATCTTCCAGTTCTTTGTTACCCTAAGAAAGCCTAGCCTTCCATTGTCTATTCCAGATGACCCCATTCAACCTCCTAGATGCTCCCATTGGGCTTCTCCCTAAACTTCTCCCCCAGTTACCCCAGCTTCAGGATCCTCCTCCCAACCCCTTCTCCAGTCACCCCAAACTACTTGACTGTATATAAGAACCATCCTGGCCCCCATTTAAGCACTGAGATTTCCTCATGCCTGCTCATCCTTATGAGTGTTACTAATGTTCAGATTCCTTAAGAGTCTGGCCTGTATGGTTCATCTGTAATAAACCTCGTCTTTGGCTGAAAGAAGACTTGGATTGAATTCATTCGGGCAGGACCCTAGTGTCATGATTTTGAGGTCTCAGCATCACTAACATCTACACCTCAACACTATTATCATCCTCATTTTACAATTGAGGAATCTGAGGTTAAATGACTTGTCCAGGGATCCACAAGTAGTAAGTGTCTGAGGCTGGGTTTGAACTCAGGTCTTCCTGACTCCAGGCCTGGCACTCTATCCACTGAGCTACCTAGCTGCCCCTATTGAATCAATTAAGGAATATTTAGTAAAGACCTATAACATGCCAAGTGCTGTGCTAGGCACTGGAAACACAAAAGACAAAAATGAAATATTACCTTCCCTCAAGGATTTTGAAATTTTTGGGGGAGATAGCATTTAAAATAAAGTATTTACAAAATTAATACAATGTAAATTTGGGGAAAGACACAACAGCCTAACAGGAAAGGAATCATGTAGAAGGTGATACCTGAGCTGAGTTTGGAAGGAGATAGGGATTCTAAGAGGTGGAAGTAAAGAGGGAAGGCATTCAGGCCCAAGAGATGGCCCATGCAAAGTCAATAAGATGAAAGATGGAATGTTGAATGTGAGGGGCATGGAGAAGGGCAGTTTGGCTGGACTGCAGAGTATGTGAAGGGAAGTAAATATATTAAGACTGGAAAGGTTATGAGGGGTTTCAGATGCCAAACAGAAGAGTTTATAATTGACCCTCAAGGTAATAGGGAGTCAGTAGATTTTTCTGAGCAGGAAATGACATGGTCAGATCTATGCTTTAGGAAAATCCCTTTGGTAGCTATATACAAATGGATTAAAGTGGGGAGAGACTTGAGGCAGGGAGACCTGTTAAGAGGTTATTTTGATAATCCAGGTGTGAGGTGATGAGAATCTGAACTGGGGTGGTGGCCATGTGAGTAGAGAGAAGGGGACAGATGTGAGAGCTGTTGTGGGGTTAGAATCAACACGACTTGGCAACTGATTGGGAATGTAAGATGAAAAAGAACAAGAAAGCAAGGTTGAATCAAAAGTTGCAAGTCTGTACAACTGGAACGGTGGTAGTACTTTCAACAGTAAGATGAATTTTTTTTTAAAAAAAGGTGTATGTTTGGAGAAAAAGATGAGTTCTAGGTTGAGTTTGAAATGTTTATTAGATCAGCTAATTTGAAATGTCAAATAGGTAGTTGGTGATATGGTACTGGAGCTTAGAAGAGAGACTAGGGTTGTATATATAGATTTGGGAGCATCTGCATAAAGATGATAAACTGATGGGAACTAATAAAGTCAACAAAAGGGAAAGGGTAGAAAACACTATTGATCAACTCCATCAAATGTTGGAGAGAGGTGCGGGGGCTGAGTTTAGAAAAGGCCATCAGATTTGGTAATTGAGAGGTCATTGTAACTCATCATCATTTCTATATATCACCAACAAAACCCTGCAAAAAAAGATAGTAAGAGATAATTCATTTAAAATTACCATAAACAGCATAAATACCTGGGAGTATACCTGCCAAGACAAAACCAAGAACTACATGAACATAATTATGAAACACTTTTTATATAATAAAGTCAGATTTAAATAACTGGAGAAATATTAATTGTTTGTAGGTGGGCAAAGTCAATATAATAAAGATGACAATTCTACCTAACCTGATGTACTTATTCAATGCCATCCCAATTAAATTACCAAAACATTATTTTATTGAGCTAGAAAAAAATAGTAATGAAATTCATCTGGAAGAACAAGAGGTCAAAAGAATATCAAAGGAATTAATGGAAAAAAAAGTGAAGAAAGGAGGTTTAGCAATACCAGATCTTAAACTATTATAAGTCAGTAATTATCAAAACTACCTGGTACTGGATAAGAAATAGAAAGGTAGATCAGTAGAACAGAGTAGAAATATAATACATAGTATTAAATGATTATAGTAACCTTGTTTTTGACAGATGTAGACATTTAAGCTTTTGGGATAAGAATTCACTATTTGGTAAAAAAAAAAATTGTTGTGAAAACTGGAAAGCAGTCTGGCAGAAACTAGTTATAGACCAATATCTTATACCGTTTACCAAGATAAGGTCAAAATGGGTACATGACCTAGATATAAAGGGAGATATTATAAGGAAATTAGTGGTAAATATTACCTATCAGACTCATGGAAAGGAAAAGAATTTATGAATAAACAAGAAATAGAGAGCATTGTGAGATGTAAAATGGATAATTTTGATTACATTGTTAAAAAGGTTTTATACAAATAAAACCAATGTAGCCAATAATGGAAGGAAAGTAGAAAATTGGGGGAAAACTTTTTTATAGACAGTTTCTTAGTCTCATATCCTAAATATATAAAGAACTTTATGAAATGTGTAAGATTATGAGTCATTCCCCAATTGATAAATGGTCAAAGGATATGAACAGGAAGTTTGGGGATGAAGAAATCAAAGTCATATGAAAAAATGCTCTAAATCATTATTGATTAGAAAAATGCCAATTAAAACAACTTCTGAGATATTGTCTCACATCTATCAGACTGACTAAAACAATAGAAAGGGAAAATGACAAATGTTGGAAGGATGTGGAAAAATTGGGACACTAATACACTGTTGGTAGAGCTGTGAACTGATCCAACCATTTTCTAAAGCAATCTGAAATTATGCCTAAAGAATTATAAAGCTGTATATACCCCTTGACCCAGCAATGCCACTATTAGATCTATTTCTCAATGTGATCAAAGAAAAAGGAAAAGAACCTATATGTACTAAAATATTTACAGCAGCAATATTTGTGGTGGCAAAGAACTAGACATTGATGGAATGCCCATCAATTGAGAAATGGCTAAACAAGTTGTGGCATATAATTGTGATGGAATACTACTATGATGTAAAAAATGATGAGCAGGTTGGTTTTAGAAAAGCATGGAAAAACTTGCATGAAATAATGAAGAGTGAAATGAGCAGAATCAAGAGAATGTTGTATATAGTAACAGCAAAATTGTTTGAAGAATAATGATGAACAGCTAAGTTATTTTGAGTATTACAAATATTCAAATCAAGTACCAAGGACCTATGAAGGAAGATGCTATTCACCTCTAGAGAAAGAACTAATGAATAGAAGTATGCATACTATAGTTTTACATATATATACGTATGTACGTATATGCATATATCATAATAGGTGTCAAATTGTAGGCTTCTCTAGTGTGGGATGAGGAGAGATGGAGGGAGACAGGAACTTAAAATGTAACAAAAAATACAACTAAAATTTAAAAAGAGGTCATTGTTAATTTTGGAGAGAGCAATTTCAGTTGAGTGAGGTCAAACACCAGATTTCAAGGGACTGAGAAATCAGTGGGAGGACAGGAAGTGGAAGTTGTGAGTGTAGACAGGTTTTTACAGCAGGCAGAAGAGATATAATGTAGGAGGATAGCTTAAGGGTATGATATGGTTTTTGGAGGGTTGTTTTTTAAAGAATGGCAGAAACATTGTGCATGGTTTCAGGCAGTGGTGAATGAACCAATAGCAATGGAAAGATTGAAGATTACAGAAGGGTGGGTGCTTGTAGGGGCGACCTACTGGAGGAGATGCGATCAAGGGTATATGTAGAGGGATTGGCTTTGGTGAGGAGAAGGACCACTGCTTCAGCAGTGAAATGAATAGGTTAGAGAGAATCAGTGAATGTTAAGGCTGGGATCTATAGCCCTAGTTAGTGATAGGCAATCTGGTTAAAGTGTGAGAGCATGCCGAGGGATGTTAGGTTGTGTGTTCCGCGTCTTATTGTTCCTCCATCCCTCTCTTACAATACATAGTAATAACACTATAATGAGTTTCTTAATTGCTACCTGGACATCTACCCATTTGGGATTTAAAACTACTCACAATAATGCTATGAGCCCCCATTTGACTGAATCTCTCTGTTAGATGAAGCAGAATTTAGACATAATCTCATATTACACAGAGAACAAGAACAATTTAACTAAAATACAAGGCATAGTGACATCAAGAAAACATTAAGTGATAAATTGTATAAATTTCAGCATATACAATCACCATCCACCAAATCTTCTCCCATTCTTCTGACTCCCAGCCCTAGTCCTGGGTCTCTGGTTAAATGACTGTACTGGAACAATTTTCACTCTATGGGGACATAGATAGGCATGGTAGGACTGCCTACAGATGACCATTAAAGGCTCTGCATCTTGCTGCTTGGACCAGCAGTGTCTCTTGCCACAGTAATGGTGAGTCTCCACCTTGCCTTCCTCTCCCACCACTTGCCCTCTCACTCAGAGTCCAATCCCACAGTATTCTATTTGAAAGGCTGTGATCTCAAAAACTGTGTGGCCCCTTTGAGACCTTAGATCTAACATAAGTAGGAATGAAAGAAGCCTCATTGATCTGCCAATGAGCTGTTTCATCAGTCCTCAATCTTCTCTTGGGAAATAACAAGAAAATATAAATAACTACCACACATCTTCTCTCTACTTTCATCTCTTTCCTTTTCTGACTCTTAATCTTGGCATCCCTTTTCCAATTTTCTCTTGAATGAGAATGTCAACTCAACTGGTCAGTCTTAAGACGAGTGGGCTCTGAAGCTATGCCAGAAATGTCCATTAATGAGGGCTACTGGAAAGAGAAACTTTGGCATATCTGTTCAGACATGCTCCTTCCATGGGTATTGGGGAGCTGAGCTGAGATGCCTAATTAAATTCTATCTCATACAGCATATCTAAAAAGAAAGTTTCTCTTTAGTCTCCATGTTGGAGGGAATGAAGAGGATATAGTACAAGTGAAAAGTCCTTAATTCTTTTAGATTTCATGTTACTTCATCTTTGTTGAGTCATTTGGCCTCACTCTATGCTTAAGCTCATTCTAGACTGTAGGACCCCCAAAATACGTCTGAGAAGAGTATAAGAATGAAGAAATTTATCATACAACATAGTCTATCCCTGAATCAAACATGTATATTATCAAATAACAAGATTGAACAGTAATAGAAAGAAAGCAAAGCAAACACTTATTATGTACCTACTGTGTGTCAAGCACTATGCTAACAAATATTATTTCATTTGACCCTCACAACAGCCTTTGGAGGTAGGTGCTACTATAATCCCCATTTTACAGGTGAGGAAAATGAAGTAGATGTTAAGTGACTTGTTCAGCTAAGTGAGTCACAGCTAATGAGTGACTATCTGAGGCTGGATTTGAACTCAAGTCTTCCTAATTCCAGACCCAGCGTTTTATCTACTGTACCAGCTGGCTGCCAGATATCTCAACCTCATGGCCTAATAACTGTTTTGGGCTGCTTCCCTGCAGCACCCCTCCCCTTTATCACCCCTCCCTTATTATGTGGTTCTGAATTTTGTTAAGACATTATTTAATCCTATTCCCAAGCCTTAATAAGTAGCAAGGCAGACTAACACATGGCATAACCTTATAAGATAGAGGAAATTTGCACTTCAGACAAGTGTCATAGATTTTTTTTTTTGGTCCTAACATAGCTCAGAGGAAAGAGACATTAATGAGGACTGGAATAGTCCTGGAAGTTTTCATAAAAGATGTAGAACTCTGGGTTTTGAAGCCAGAATATGGTAGGATGTGGATAGGTAATTTTCAAAAGTATTCTTAGATTTTCACACATGGCCCTCGAGTGATTCTTTCCCACCCACATTTCAGGACTAATTGCTGATCCCTAATTTAAGCATCGTGATTATGCCTCTTGGTATTTACCCACAGTAGTCACAGGGATGTGCACTCTGATGATACATTGGAGCTTAGTTAGTCACCCTGAATGATCTGCATCTATTATCAGCCATATTTTCTTTCTTAATAGATTTGCAAGAACTCATCTTCGCAATTTGTTGCCTGGAAGGAGCGGCAGGAGCATCATTAAATCATTTCTGATGAGCCGTTGCTTATGCTAATATGATCTTGGGCTGCACTAAAAGAGGCTCAGTATCCAGAATAAGGGGGAAGATATTCTTGTTGCTCTATGCCTTGGTCAGACCATGTCTGGTGTATTGTGTTTCTTTTTGGGCCCGCTAGTTAAGAAAGCACATTGATAAGTTGGAGAATGATCACAGGAGAGCAATCAGGATGAAAAAGAAATAGAAATCTGGTCATGTAGCAATAATAGCTCCCATTTATGTAGCATCGTTCCCAGCAGTTCTCTGAGGTAGGTAGGAAAATGAAAGAACCCACTTCCATAATAAAGTTAAACTCTTCATAGGTTCCTTCCATTCTATTCACTCTTCTCTCCTCTCTGGGACTCTGCCTATCTGTCTCTTTCTCTGTCTTTGTTTCTCTCTCTCTCTCTCTTTCTTTCCCTTCCTGTCTCTTTCCTAGCCCCTTCCTCCATTGCCTACTAATATGCCCAGATCTTTCCTAACCTCAAAAATCTTCCTCTTCCTTTGTGATCCATCCCAAATTATCATTCTTCAGCTGTCTTCTCCTCTGTAAAAAATCACAAAAAGAAAAATTTACATTCAATGTTTCCACATCCTCACTACCCCGATCCTTTCCTCTGCTGCTATCAGGCTTCTGTCCCACCATTACTCAGACTGCTCTCTGAATTGCCACATCTAGTATCTTTTTCATTCTTTATTTGACATTCATCCTGTTTATGAATGGCATCTCTTTCCTTGACTTCCATGTCATTGGTTTCTCCTGATCCTCCTCCTACCTATCCCCAAACTCTCTCTTGATCTCCTTATTTAGTTCACCCTCTTCTTCCTGCTGCTTAAAGGAGGAGAATACTTCTTTTGCCCTTTTCCTATCCTGCATTGTGTTATATCCATCTCTTTGCCCTCTTCCTTCCCACCCCCCAATTAGAATGTAAGCTTTTTTAAGCTTGCCAATCCTTGCCTTTTAAAAATCTTTGCATTTATGATGTCTTTAACAAAATAGGACTATTCCATTTCCTTCCCACAGGCTATTTGTCCTCCATCTCTAGAATGGAGTTGTTTTCCCCCATTTCCACCTATTAGCATGCCTAATTAACTTTGGGGGAAGCTAGGTGATGAAGTAGACTGGGTTTGGAATCAGACACACTCATCTTCCTGACTTCAAATCTGGCCTCAAACACTTAACTAGCTGTGTGACCCTGGGCAAGTCACTCAACCCTATTTGCTTCAGTTTCCTCATCTGTAAAATGAACTAGTGAAGGAAATGGCAAAACAGTCCAGTATCTTTGCCAAGAAAACTCCCAAATGTGGTAACAAGGAGTCGGACATGACTTTAACAACTCAACAACGACAAAGGTTAACTTCATGGCTTAGGCCACACTCAACCTCCTAAATGAGGTTTTTCTTGAACCTTCTAGTTGGTAGCGATTTTTCTTTATCAAGTGATTTTTTTATTCAACTTAGTTATTATGAGGAGGCATCTAGGTGGTACAGTAGATACATTACTGGACTTAGAGTCAGGAAGACCAGAGTTCAAATATAGCTGCGGACATTTACAAGCTCTATGACTATAGGTAAGTCACTTAGCCCCTCTCTGCCTCAGTTTCCTCACCTGTAAAATGGGGATAATAATAATACCTACTTTCTGGGGTTGTTGTGAAGATCAATTTAGATGCAAATCTTTAAGTACTGTATATAACACTGACTACTGTGACCCCAACTGCCTGGAAGAAAAAGTAATATTTTACCACAACCCCCAGAATTCTTTGTTCCCCTTAAGGGGGTTATCTGTCTAGACTCTCTACAAATGGCTCCAATGCCAACTGATAGTCTACCCCCAAGAGGAGTCTTCTGTACCCCATTTCAACTTAGCCACTAACAGTAAATTAACTTTTACAAAGAAATCTTTACTTCAAAAGATATAATCACAAATACACAAACTTACTCCCCCAACACAGAGAAAGCATACTCTCCCCACCTTAGTCTCTAAGGGTAGTACAGTACCTGGCACGTAGTAGGTGCTTAATACATATTTATTAATTGAATAATTGGGTGGGAAGGAAGGGATTATTAGGCTCATTGCTTAGTTTAGCTCCTATAGAGACCTGTCCCAGTTCCCAATCCCAAACACTAATTGAGCTCAAGTCCCAGACATCCTGGCTTCTTTCCTGCTGGGGTAGCTAGCTAAAACATCCTGTCTAGAATCTTGGCTCCAAGTTTGCTATTGCTGGAACTCCTGCTCCTGGTGAGGATCATTGCCTGTCCCTGGAACTGAGAAGGACAAATGATACAAAACAGAAATAAACATCTCCAGGCTTATTTCTTGGAGCTAGGATAAGAGGAGAACAGAGGGAAAAAGTCCTTCCCTTACTACTGCTCTGTCGGTGAACTGTAATCTTTACCCTCTGGATGAGGCAGGATAGAGAATTGTAAGGCAGAAAGAAAGCCACTGGCTAAGTCTCTCCAGTTTTAATGACTCAGAGTGTTTTCAGTATGTAGCGAATCAGATGAAGCTATAGCCACCCATGTGATAGGGGACAAAGAGTGCCTCCACTTTAGGAGATCTGAGCATGCCCTAGCAAACTCCATTAGGTGTGCTTTCATGATAGTAACATACTTAAAAGCCTGTTACACATATAAATGCCAACCATCATTATTATTTTCTGTGTACAAGATACATTCTCCTCTCCTCTCCTTCCTAATAGAATGCAAGCTACGTGAGGACAGGGACTGTCTCCTTTTAGTTTTTGCACTCTTGTTACCCTTGGACTATCATTGCAATGGCCTGCTGGTTGGGTACCCTGCCACAAGTCTCTACCTATTCCAGGACATCTCCAGTCACTGAAGTGACTTCATGCTCACACACACTGTGTGTGTGTGTGTGTATGCAAAAAATTTTTTACCAAAAATTTTTGAGTTCCAAATTTTCTCTCCTTTCTATTCCTCCCCACA
>NW_020954556.1:16182659-16261541 GCF_900497805.2 Vombatus ursinus
TGAGTTCCAAATTTTCTCTCCTTTCTATTCCTCCCCACACCTTGAGAGTGTGGTGTGAATTATTAGATTGGCACATACATTTTGGACAGGAACTGAAGATGACAGATGAGTTAGGTCTAGTACTGAATAAGAAGATAATGGTCTGGACAGAATTTGGGAAATTATGTAGTATGTATGAGTATGTATGTGTGTGTATGCAAAAAATTTTTTACCAAAAATTTTTGAGTTCCAAATTTTCTCTCCTTTCTATTCCTCCCCACACCTTGAGAAGGCACACCATTTGATATCAATTATACATGTGAATTTATGCAAAATGTATTTCCACATTAGTCATGTTACAAAAGAAAACACAGATAAAAAGAATAAAACAAGAAAAATAAAGAAAGTAAAAAAGTATCCTTCAGTCTGCTTTCAGAGTTCATTAGTTCTCTCTTTGCAGATAACAGCATTTTTCACCACAGGTCGTTTGGAATGGTCTTGATTGGAGTAGCTAACTCTGCTAAAGTGGTTTTCCTAAAGTACAGTTCCAACTATATCACTCCTTTCCTCAATAAACTTCAGTGGTTCTCTACTGAACCTCCAGGATTAAATATAAAATCTTGTTTGGTGTTCAAAGCCCTTCATAGGCTAGGCCCCTCCCCCTTCTTTCAGTCTTCTTACAGCTTATACACTCCCGCTTCCCAGCCCCACCAGTTGCTCCTTGAACAAGACACTCTATCTCCCTACTCTGAGCATTTTCACTGACCATCCTTATGCATGTAATGCTTTCCCTTCTCATCTTTATCTCCTTGGGTTAGGTTAGGTTATGTACCTGGCACATAAACACTTAATAAATGTCTATTGACTGACTGACTAGTACAGTGCTTGGGCTCTCCATCTGGTATCCCACACTCTTGGTACATGACTGGTTGACCTCTTATACTTCTTCAATGACATCTTTTATGCTACTTTATTTGCACAAGTAGTTGCCAGTAACATGAAGGATCCCCTTTGGCCACAAGTCATTGTTAGTAGTAAATGGTCTTTCTGTTGCCCTTAGGATTACCCACAATTTAGATGTTTTTGGAAACTGAAATTTTCCAGATTCATTTCTAAATATCATAAGAAGAATAATGTTAAAACAATGGGTAATTGTGGATGGGAATAGTTTGAGAATGTTGAAAGCTCCACATAATTTCCCAAATTCTGTCCAGACCATTATCTTCTTATTCAGTACTAGACCTAACTCATCTGTCATCTTCAGTTCCTGTCCAAAATGTATGTGCCAATCTAATAATTCAGTAGGTTGCTCAATAAACTGTACATTGTAGTCTGGACACCAGGCATTTTCATCCATTTGGTTTTTCTTGTGTGGATATCTTTTGAGTGAATCTCCTAGAGGAATCCCTGATACAATTTTGGGGTCTGATGTAGCAACACAATGCCATTTCCAAACAGGAACATCTCTCTCTTCCTTACCTGTTCACTTATGATTCTCCAAGTCTAGAACTCTCTGCCTTCAAGGCTAAAATCAGCTGCCATTTCTATCCAAGGCTTTTCCTGATTGCCCCAGTTTAGAGTTCTCTCCATTCCTCTCCTGAAATTACTTTGAATTTATTTTGAATGTAGTTTGTTTGTACTTATCTGTATTTCATCAGTAGAATGAAGGGCAGGGACTGTTTAATTTTTGTTTTAGATATTTTGCACCAGGTACAGTGTCTGGTTTGCTGAATTAAACTCAGTTGAATGTCTGGAGAGTATTAGCATCTTGAGGGAATTCCTTGGGGAATTCCTTTTCCATTTGGACTTTTGTGGGACATTTAAGAGAGAGTACATGGTGTAATGGACAAAACACTGGACTTGGAGTCGGGAAGACTGAAGACCTAATTCAGCCTCAGATATTCACTTACTTTGTGACCTTGGATAATTTATTTTAACTTCCTGAGTTTTGCTATTCAAAGTTGTATATTTTTGTGAAGCTGTTAATTGATATAAAGATGTTCTCAATGAGAAAAAAATGAACTCTCTGACCATTAGTTTCCCTGTCTGTAAAATGGGAAAAAGATTAAACCTCTTATGCCTACCTCTGGGTTGTTTTGAGTAAAGGGCTTGTGAGGCAAAAAGCACAATAGAAATATGATCTAGTATTGCCTCTGGTTATTAATATCAAGTTTAGAACATAAAACAGAGAGATGAAGGCTCATGGGAGATGTTTCCCAATCCTGTGGAGGATAATAGGCTATAGAATCATAGATTAAATCTGAAAGGGACTTTAGAGATCATGGAGTTTTGCCCCCTCCCCCTTATTTTGTAGCTGAGGAACAAGAGACAGTAAGTGACATGACCAAGGTCACACAGTTAGTGAGAGGCAGAGCCAGTTCTTATCTCCAGGACCAGAGCTTCCCCCATTACATTGCCATATTATGTGAATTATGTTTTAACATGTAAGCAGGCAGTCCATTTGGCCAAGATTAGACTCTGAGCAATGACACTATTTTTGTCATAAGTGGGAACAGATCTTAGTATTTGGCCAGTGTTTTTACAAGACCATAGACCAGTCTATAAGAGACTAATAAAGCCCTAGTTCAGTGGAGAGGAAATGATGACTTTTTCCTCTTAGGCCTTTCATTGGTGACAGGGTGGTAATTGATAGACTCTTGAATGAGGATAGAACACAGGTAATTTTGCATGTGCGTCAAACTGCCCTGATTACTTGGAATTCACGCGGGTATTATAATATCTCTTGCAGAAATGAGAAGCAATTGAAGCCACATGAATGAGCCTATAAAGAAATATCCCAGGTCAGAAAGGAGGCAGCAGTGACAGCTGTGTCTAACAGAACATAAGGAAACTCTCTTAGAGAGTGGTCTGAGGTTCACTGAAAGGCTAGCACCATCTCTCTTCCCATCTGGGAGAGTATGCAAGTCACAAGTAGTAGCCCTTGGGGAGACCAAAAACAGAAGGTCAACGTACAAGGGCCCTGCAAACTGATTTGTAAGGCAATAGCTTGAGTGGGAAAGGAATTAGCATTCACAGCTGAGACCTAGATTATATCCACAGGCTTCCTTATTCTCTAATCTGACTTCACCCTAGAGCTAGGGGCTCCTCACTTAGCTGAAAAGAAACATGGATGGTGAAATTTGAAGTCACAGAACTTGGATCTGAACCATGAATATGCTAAAGTCAACTCAAACTGGTTTGCAAAATTTTCATTGTGAGCCTTGGAAATCAGTAAATTCTATATAAATCAGGGCTTGATTTGTTGTTTTGTTGATTGTCTAGACTTATTTAAAGTGGTGGAAAATGTTAGTAATGCTGATAAAATTTAAAAGTGAAACATATGTATTCACTTCCTTCCCCCCACCCCCCACCCAGAGAGCTGTTTGTTGAACCAGCACAGCCCTCACTCACGTTTGAACTCTCTGCTTCTTATCGATGTGATATTGAACAAGTTCTTAAAAATCAGTAAGGGCCTCAGTTTCAACAATAAAGAGGTTGGATAATAGATTTACAGCTAAAAAAGGACCTCAAAGACCATCTATTCCAACTCATTTTATAGATTAGGAAACTTAGGTCCCTACTGGTTGAATGACTTGCCCAAAGTCCCACAGGTAGTAAATGACAGGGGTAAAATTTGAACCTGGACCCAAATCCACCACTCTTTCCACTGTACCTTTCTGCTATCTGTATATATTCTCTAAGATTCTTTCTCACTTTAAATGCTATGCTCCCCTACTTTACAGCCAGAGATAGGACATGTTTTCTAGGCCATCAAGAGAGGAAAGAGAATAAAGGAGTAGTAGCATCAGGAAACGGGAGCAATGGCTCCAGAAGTGGCAAGGAGAGGAAGCTGTGGGCTAGAATCCAGGGCACCCGACTCTTCCAGTCCCAGTTCTACCACTGACATATATGTACTTGTGCACATGGGCACTTGGGCAAGTGATGCCCTCTTTGAGTCGTAGATTTCCCTACCTCTAAAAAGAAGATAATAACTTCTGCTTCCTTCTACAGGAATATTATAAAGATTACTAAGTAAGTTTGTAGATGCTCAGAAAGGAATGTTATATAAATATGGTTAGGGTCTAGTGGAAATAGCAATGATCTTAAAGTAAGGTGACCTAAATTCAAGGAAGGAAGGAAGGAAGACATCAAGGGAGAAAAGGAAGGAAGGAAAGAAAGAAGAAAGCAAAGAAGGAAGAAAATAAGCATTTATTGATCAGAACTATGCTAGTTCCTGGTTCAAGTCCTGGTTCTCATTCTTACTAACTGCATGACCTTGGATAAGTCCATAAACCTCAGTTCCTCCTTTGGTATTTATATTAAAAAAAGGCATAGAATTAAATCTCATTCTTTTTTCAAAATGATTGTTGCTCTTTCAAGAATGCAACATGCATTCCATGCCAAGCACTCTTGGGTTTGGCTGGAGACATAAAATGAGGGGAGAATGAGGAATAGAGGTGGGATCATAGTTAGAGGATCATAAGAATTAAAGAGGGAGGGGATCTTAGTGAGCAGCTCTTTCATTTTACAGATAAGGAAATTGAGACCCAGAGACTTGCATGAGGTCACTCAATAATAAGCAGTGAAGTTGAGTCCTGAACCCTTGTCCTCTGACTTCACAACCAGTAAATATGCTTTCCACTATGTATCCTGATCATGTTCCCCAACTCTTCTATCATTTTGTGCCTTGTAGGGGAGGGGCAGCTAGGTGGTGCAGTGGATAGAGCACTGGGCTTGGAATCAGGAAGACTCATTTTCATGAGTTCATATCTGGCCTCAGACATACACTAGCTGTGTGACCCTGGGCAAGTCACTTAACCCTGTTTACCTCAGTTTTCTCATCTGTAAAATGTGCTGGAGAAGGAAATGGCAAACCACTCCAGTATCTTTGCCAAGAAAACCCCAAATGGGGTCACAAAGAGTAAGACACTGAAACAATTGAGCAACAATGACAAAAAGGGTTCTTTTGGGAAACAGTTTTATGTGGTTGGGTGTGAGGGGTTGCTGCCCAGAGCTGCTTGCAATTGTTCAGAGATGGAGCAATGGAATGCAAAAAAAAATATACCTCATTCCTCATTCCCCTTCCTTCATCCTAGCACTGGAATACAGCACTCCATGGTTGCTATTTTTCATTTAGTAGAATCATAGATGCTAAAACTAGAAGTAGGGGTGTGTGAGTTAAGTATCTGAGGCTGGGATTAAACTGAGTCTTTGACTCTAGGCCCAGTGCTCCACCTAGCTGCCCCAGGATTTAGTAGGATTTTAGCAACTTCAGTTTGAGATTGGCTTACCATTGTTCAGTCATTTTTCAGTCTTCTTTGACTCTTTGTGACCCCATTTTGGGTTTTCTTGGCAAAGATACTGGAGTGTTTTGCCATTTCCTTTTTGAGCTGTCCCTACCATGTGTAAGTGGCATTATTGTCGAAGGACATTGGTCATGACAAAGTTATTGCCATTGTGGATGCCTGTGAAAAGTATCAGAGGAGAGGTTCAAAGAAGGTGCCAGGAAAAGTAGAGACTTCTTCTAGGTGGGGGGTTTAAGAGAAGCTTTCGTTGAAAAGGTAACATTTAAGTTGGGCCTTGAAGAACTGCTCAGATTTTGGTAGCAGGGATTGCATGGCCAAGGAATGATATAAACAAGGCTATAGAAGTACAAAGGTATATAGGGTTCCCAAAGGAAATGAGTTGAAAGTAGGTTTGGAAAAGAAGGTGGGATCCAGAATGAGGACCATTCTTTCCACTATGCCAAGTTGTGGCAAATACACCAGCTACAATGCAATAATATCCTGCATTTGTATTGTACCTTTGTGTATTTCAGATATGCATTGCCTCATTCAGCTGCATTGAGTTTTGGTGGCCTATGTGAGCGGGGTGAGCTACTCATCTTTCTCATAGGTTGTTCAAGCCAGAAGGATTCTTCATGATCATTTACTACAACCTCTTTATTTTACTGATGAGGAAACTGGGTCCAATGAGCCTAAGCAACTTGTCCAGAGTCACACAGCTACTAAGTTGACCCAATTTTTGTGACTTCAAAATCCACTTCTCTTGTTCTTGGACCCCCCCGACTTTGATAAGTTTGTTGTGTGATTTGTATTTCATTCTTGAAGAGGAATATGACATCAGAGAGATGATGACATGACTTGCAATTGATTTGATTTGAGTGAGGGAGGGCTGGGCAAAGTCACCAGCCTCACCTTCTCCTCCAGATTCATCTGGGTCCAGTGGCTAGATATCGATCAGGAGATGGTCCAGGATGCAGTGGGGGACCTTGGCTTTTTTAAGCTAAGGTCTTTCCAGGTTCTCACTTTGAGTGAGGCAATGCCCATTCAGTAATAAGCAGTGGATAATTAAATGCTTTGTCTGGCTTTAGGGGCTCCTTCTCTGCCTTGTTAGAGCGAGGGTCATACTTAACTATGAAGCAATTGACTTGCCTTTGACTTGCCAAAATTATTTTCAAAAAGGGTTGACTTCCACATTATTGGAGTGCTTCTTACACAGGAGCAGACACCTCCCCCCACCAGGACCCCATGCCCTCAAATGTGAAAAAAAGGAAGTAACTCAGAAATCCATTTTGTGCTGAATGGAGGTTCAGCAGTTTCTACACTCCAGAATTAAATGAGGCTGAATGTAGACCTTGGAATGGGAGGTCTGCTTGAGGTACCCAAAGGGAAATCTGATTAGTTACACCATATTTACTGGGTGTGAAATTGGTTTTTAATCCTCTGCTGTTAAAAATGAGCTCATTCTTAAGTTGTAGTTCAAGTTTCTCCATCCCCTCATACATTTCCTTCAAGAAGATTGCCTTACAGCAAAACCCCTCTGGCCAACATAGTACTGTTCTTCAACCTTCACAACAGTTGTGGTCATGCACAGATGAAAGTCCCCCTCAAGCCCATGGCAGAGTTTATTCCCTATCCAAAGCTGATTGCCTGACAGGCATTAGTCATACAGAATGCTAATGTCATGGACCACTGGGTCTCCTGCTGGGTCTCCACAGAAATCAGAAGAATAGTAGCATATCACACTTTAAGAATCACAAAGACTTTATGTATGTTATTTTATTGGATCTTGGAGAGGGAGGACAGATAGCTGAGTGGTTGGTATAAAATAATAGCCATACTTTGAATTTATATAGCACTATATCCTGGGGTGTGTTGGAACCAGCTCCAAATGGCTGCCTTGAGAGAGAGCTGATTGTTAAATTTTCATTGTGAGCATTTATACCTCAGAAATTGACAATCACTTTAAATCAGAGCTTTATTTGTTGTTTGGTTGGAGGAGTGAGGAACCTGTAGTCTGGAGGCCACATGTGGCCTTCTACATACTCAAAGTTTTACAGAATAAATCCTATTATTAAGGGGATTTGTTCTATGGAGTTTGGATTCAGTCAAAGGGCCATATTCAAGGACCTAAAGGGCCACATGTGGCCTCGAGGCCTCAGGTTTCCCACCCTTGGTAGCCTTAAGAAAGTGATGGAGAAAATGTTAGTAATGCAGATAAAACTTTAAAGTGTGTCATGTGTACATTTTTTTTTTTTGGAAACTCAATTGTTAAACATTTACCAGAATGCCACTGGGTTGATATCCCTTTCAAAGTGATTTCACATGCAGTGAAACTTAGTTGATTCTATAATATCGACTTAGGGTAATAGAAAGAGTGCTGGATTTAGAGCCAGAGGACCTGGGCTTGAATACTGACTTTACTACTTGTTACCTATATGAGCAAATTAGTAATATTTAGCCTCTTTGGGTTTCAGTTTCCTTGTCTGCAAAATGGGAGGGTAGATAAAATCTCTCAGTTCTAAATCCCTGATCCCTAACAACAATCCCATGAAGTTGCTTGGACAATCCCTTTTCAGATCCATTTGCCCTCTTGTTTCCTCTTCTCATATGTACACAGACATGAATGGGGAGGCATACTCAGGTTGGGGGGGCAGAACATATCCAAGGCTAGGGTGGTATATCTAGGCTAGTAACTTCAAATAGACACACCTCTCTGAATTGTAATTTCTCAATCTTTCCATATTGCCAGTAACACTTTTCAGGGACATATCCATATGTTAAATGAGAAACTATTCCCTTTCAGGAGATCCTGGAAGGATTAATCATTGACCAAATATGCTCCAGAATTAATTAATTGAGCAATCAATTAATCAATTCAGTAGACATGCATTAGTTGTCTACTATGTATAGAACACTATTCCCCAAATTAGACAAGAGATAAAGCTTGGGTCATTAGATTTTAAACTGGAAGGGACCTTAAATATCAAGTTTAACACCTTAATTTTATAAATAAGTCAAATACAAGTTAAGTGACTTGTCCAAGGTTACATAGATAACAAATCACAGAGGTGGGATTTAACTTACAATTCTTAAACTCCTATATTTCACTGTAGGTTGCATTCTCTCATCTAATGGAGTTTAAAGTCTAGTAAGAAGATAAGAGACTGACACTGATAAGTGTATCTTTAATAACTTAATGGATACATGATCATATGGACACTCTCTCTACTGCTTCAAATTACAAATTATCCATATCTTCTTGCCCTTTGTGACTATTATAAATCCATCAGTTAATCAAGAAGCATTTATCACAATGTGCTAGGCTCTGTCCTAGACACTGGGGATGGGGGCAGAGCCAAAATTGTGGAATAAAAGCAGTGACTTGCTTGAGGTCTCCCCCAAACCCCTCCAAATACCTGTAAAATATGGCTCTAAACAAATTCTAGAGCAGCAGAACCCACAAAAAGACAGCCCAAGACAACCTGGATGGTTGATTGGAAAGGTCTATTGTGCCAGGCTGGGAGAGGAACATAGTTCAGCGTGGGCACGCAGGCAAAGACTGGACCTCAGCAAACCTGGAGGAGACCTCAGAAGACTGAATCATGGGCAGTTGTGGTGGTTTCCAGACTTCTCAACCCACAAATGCATAAGACAGCTTAGAAGGTCAGTAGGAAAATTCTGTATGACCATGGTGAGAGAGAAGCTCAGTTCCAGTCTCAGTCCTGGGGTGGACTACTTCCAGAGATCTCAGCCCACAGACTGAGGTAGAATCCAGTGGCTGATCAGAGGAGAGTTGTGGGATCTCTCTGCTGGTGGTGAGGAAGGATTCTTTTGCTTTGCTCATGCTTGGATCTGGTTCACAGCTCTGGGTGGTGATCCTGGGGTGAGGAGGAGCACTGGTGAGGTGGAGCTTGTGGTGGCAGTGTAGAGGGAATCCTTCTCATGGTTCCAAGGCAGAAAAGAGTGCTGGTGGTCACTCATAGACTAGAGCACAGGCCAGGAAAGGAGTAAACACCTTGTCCTTGATTGTTTCACCTTGGAAGAACTGAAAATTTACAGGTCTCTAGAAGTATCTTGAAAACAGCTGCAGAAAACCCCAAAGCTTGGGACAGTACATTCTCCATACTGGAAGCAGACCCCTACCTTAACAAAGAGTTTATAACTCAAGTAATTGGCTGAGCAAACAGCACAAAAAAGTCAGACAATAGAATCTTTCTTTGGTGACAAAGAAGATCAAAACATACAATCAGAAGAAGACAACAAGGTCAAAGCTCCTACATCCAAAGTCTCCAAGAAAAAAATATGAATCAGTCCCAGGCCATGGAAGAGCTCAAAAAGGATTTTGAGAAGCAAGTAAGAGAAGTAGAGAAAAAACTGGGAAGAGAAATGAGAGTGATACAAGAAAATCTTGAAAAACAAGTCAACAGCTGGCTAAAGGAGACCCCAAAAAATACTGAAGAAAATAACACCTTAAAAAAATAGCCTAACCAAATGACAAAAGAGGTCCAAAAAGTCAATGAGGAGAAGAATGCCTTCAAAAGCAGAAGTGGCCAAATGGAAAAGGAAGTCCAAAAGCTTACTGAAGAAAATACTTCCTTAAAAATTAGAATGGAGCAAATGGAAGCTAGTGACTTTATGAGAAATTAGGACATTGTAAAACAAAACCAAAAGAATGAAAAAAATAGAAGACAATGTGAAATATCTCATTGGAAAAACAGCAACTGACCTGGAAAGTAGATCCAGGAGAGAGAATTTAAAAATTTTTGGACTATATGAAAGCCATGATCAAAAAAAGAGCCTAGACATCATCTTTCAAGAAATTATCAAGGAAAACTGTCCTGATATTCTAGAACCAGAGGGTAAAATAGAAATGGAAAGAATTCACCAATCACCTCCTGAAAGATATCCCCAAAGGAAAACTCCTAGGAATATTGTAACCAAATTCTAGAGTTACCAGGTCAAGGAGAAAATATTGCAAGCAGCCAGAAAGAAACAATTCAAGTATTGTGGAAATACAATCAGGAAAACACAAGATTTAGCAGCTTCTACATTAAGGGACCGCAGGGCTTGGAATATAATGTTTCAGAGGTTAAAGGAGATAGGATTGCAACCAAGAATCACCTATACTAAGCAAAACTGAGTATAATCCTTCAGAGGGAAAAATGGATAGTCAGTGAAATAGAGGACTTTCAACATTCTTGATGAAAAGACCGGAGCTGAATAGAAAATTCAACTTTCAAATACAAGACACAAGAGAAGGATGAAAAGGTAAACAGGAAAGAGAAATCATAAGGGACTTATTAAAGTTGAACTGTTTACATTCCTACATGGAAAGATAATATTTGTAACTCATGAGACCTTTGTCAGTATTAGGGTAGTTGGAGGGGAAAAAATTCATATGTATGTATAGATATAGATATATAGATAGATAGAGGGCACAGGGTGAGTTGAAGATGAATGGGTGATATCTGGATAATAAAATTAAGGGGTGAGACAGGATTATACTGGGAGAAGGAGAAAGGAAGAGGTAGAATGGGGTAAATTATCTCACATAATACAGACAAGAAAAAGCTTTTACAGTGGAGGGGAAGTGGGGAAAGGTAAGAGGGAATGAGTGAATCTTATTCTCATCAGATTTGGCTTAAGGAGAGAATAACATACACACTCAATTGGGTATGGAAATCTATCTTACCCTACAGGAAAATAGGGGGGAAGGGGATAAGAGAATGTGGGCAGGATGATAGAGGGGAGGGCAGATTGGAGGAGGGGGTAATCAGATGCAAATACTTCTGAGGAGGGACAGGGTCAAAAAAGAGAATAAAATAAATGGGGGGCAGGATAGGATGAAGGGAAATATAGTTAGTTTTTCACAACATGACTACTATGGAAGTGTTTTGCATGACTATACAAGTATAACCTGTATCAAGTTGCTTACCTTCTCAAGGAGGATGGGTGGGGAGGGAGAAAGGAAGAAAATCTGGAATCCAAAGTTTAAAAACAAATGTTAAAAATTGTTTTCACATGCAACTGGGAAATAAGATATATAGGCAATAGAGTATAGAAATCTGTCCTGCCCAACAGGAAAATGGAAGGGGAAGGGGATAAGAGAAGGGGGGGTGATAGAAGGGAAGGCAGATTAGGGGAAGGAATATTCATTTTGAATGCCTGTGTTGGCGTGGGGAGAGGGATGAGATGGGGAGAAAATTTGGAATTCAAAGTATTGTGGAAGTGAATGTTGAAAACTAAAAATAAATAAATTAATAGACACCGGGGATACAAAAGCACAAAGAAAAAAGGAAAGAAAAAAAAACCACTCCCTATTCTCTCTTATCCATATTGTCCCATAGCTCTTCCATAGGACATATGACCAATATTCTAGAAGTGTTCTAGGACCCAAGTCTTCTTACATTTTGTGGGTACCAATGAGCAGCCAGACTTTCTATCTGATATCCTTTGCTCTTGATACTGGCCAACTTCCTTTTCTGATTACATGTTTCCTGGATGATGTCCTATTCTTCACCATACCTTCAGTGCATGGGTCATTATCTTAAACATTATGCAACCTATTTGTTCCCAGCATGCTTCTTTTCAGTGTCCCCTGGACTTCCCACAACTTTGATTTGATTTGATTTGTTGTGTTCTAAGATTCATTCTCATTCAGCATCATTGAGAAAACACCGGCATATAAAAGGTGGGCTTTTTTTTTGTTGGGGAGCAGTTTGGGACTTTCAAAGCAATGCATAATTTCTCAAAAGAAAGTTAACTTGATCTCTTGTTCCTGTTCAATTGTGGGCCCAGCTTATTATTCATGCAGAGTGCCTTTCCAAAATGTCTGTACTGATGGATTAAATCAGTGGACTGCTCATGGAATTGTAAACCTTAGTATAGACAATAAACATTCTTCTTCCATTTGGCTTTTCCTGTGTGGTTTATTAGGGTGATATCCTTTGAGTGTTATGAATCTCAATGATCCACGTCACAGATGTCATTTCCTCACTGTAATACTGTGGGTAAGTCATTTAAGCTCTTTGATTTGTGGTTTCATCATATATATAATAAAGGTGTTGAATAAGATAGCCTCTCAGGTCCTTTTCAACTCTTGAGCTATGAGCCTATGATTCAATGAACTGCAATACACAATAATAGTTAAGTGCGTTAGAGTGATGGAAAAGAAAATGCTACCTGAGGGGGAAGATTGCTTTTGATCGGAGGGATCAGGGGGCCAATAGAGTAAAGATAAGGAGGTTGAAAATTCTGCTGAAGGTTAGCAGTACCTGTGCTTGTGTTTTTTTCTATAGTAGGAAATATGGTTAAACTTAAAAATAAGCAATCCAATTTAATCCAATAAATATTTATTAACTGCCTACTATGTGCTGAGAACTATGCTAAATGTGGGAATGCAATTAATAAAAAGACAGTCCTTGCTCCCAAGGAGTTTACAATCTAAGGGCGGAAACAACACACAAAAGGTGGGAGGAAAGCAGAGGGAAGGAAAGGATTAGGAGGAGAGCTGGGCACCAGGGGTATCTGGTGTAGGGATATCTCATTCCATGGAATTGAAACCAGGTAGAGCAGCAGGTGCCAAGTGGAGTGATCTGGGACCGCAGTTTCTGCCCTCTCTGAAGGAAGGCATTGAGAGAAGTTTGGTACTCTTCCATCCAGCCTTCTAATCAGAGGGAAGAGGAGGCTGAGGGAGGTGGGGTCAATTGAGATTAGAGTTAACAGTATAGTAGTGAGTTTAGAAGTGATATGCTTATCCTGGGAGGGGCATCTTGTTTCATGGCAGTCATGTTCAAACACTAAAAATAAAGATGTCAACTAACATCCCAGCTTAACCATCAGTGTCCCAGGAAATTTTCTGTCTTCATTGTCAACAAATGAGGGCATGGAGCTCTTGCTCATACCTCTGACCTTAAGGCTGAAGTTTCCTGCTTCTTTCCTGTACTTCTTTTAATATGGTCTCATGACATAGCTCTTGTGACCATAACATATTATCAGATTAACCCTGAGAGCCACAGAAACATTGCTAAAGGTGTAAAGATAGGTGAGGATACAGGTTATTGACATGTTAGGCAATTGTGGGTTTAGATTGCAGAGACAGAATCCAGTTTTGACCAGCTTTGGAAATACCTAGATTTTGGACATCTGAGAGTCAGTTGGTTCTTGAAGTCTCTGTTTGGCACACTGAGGCCTATTCCTAGGTTCTCCCCAAGCCCCAAGAAGCCTATGGGAGGCAGTCTTTGTGTACTGGTATCATGGTTATGATTAGACTAGGCAGGAGTTGGAAGATCTTTAGCCAGAAATTCTGCAATCTAGTAAAACTTCATTTGGAAGAAAGCCTGCCCTTATTGGGCAGAGTTAAGTTGGGGAAAGGGGAGATCTAGGGCAGGTTGGGGTGAGGAAAGTAAGAGACATTTTGAAACTTGGCCAAGGACTGGTGAGGGAGAGGACCACCATGGGGAAGAATCATACTCCGTGATGGCAGCTATCCTGAGTACCTTGGGATAAAGGCTGGGTTGCTACCTCTCCCTTAGTTATGCATCTAGCCTTTGGCCTCAGTTTCTCCATTTCCAAAGGGAGACACTGACTAAACAATCTCGGAGGTCCTGTCCAATTCTAAAAAAATAAAATTCTCTTTCAAGTTTTAATGTGCTGTTATGCCTTGCCTAGACTAAATTTCCCCTCCTCTTCACCTCCTTCCCCATTCATTCCCCAGCCCCACCATCCACTAAGGATCAGGCCAGAAATACAAGTCTTTTTCTCTGTAGCTTTGAATTGTTAACAGAGTGGCTATTGATATCCTTCTGAATAAAAACCCATCAAAGGTAATTTTGTGTTTGCGTCAAACTCTCCATCCCTGTGTCTCTTCTGGTCTCATCTTCTGAAATGAGTTTTCTCTAACAACCTTTTCTCTCCTGTTAGACACCCATCTTACCCTTTGATCTCCTGTTCCCTGTACTCTCAGAACCAGCTGTACTCTGAGAACTATTTTCAGGAGCTCTTCCTTTTTTTTTTCCTCCTCGAGTACTCAGACTGCTCTTGTTTACCCCTTAGCAAAGAACCTTTACAATTAAGCTATTGCATGCACATACACAAATACACTCACACAGACACACAGACACACACATCTGCCTTCCAGATGCACTAGAGGGTGATTCACTGCAGACAGGATGCTAAGATGACTCCCTGAGTGTCTTGGAAATGTGTGTTTACCCATCTTTGACTAAACTTTTTCCTCCAGAGTATGAGTGAGCTATCATTACACATCTGCTTTGGAGGTATAATTGACCTCATAGGTGGGTTGCTGATCACTTAAGAACCTTCATAGATCTGGGAAATGGTGACAACCTTTGCCTTCCCCTAAGATTCTGTGCCTCCTCCCACAATTTATCACTTTGCCTGTGTCTTTTAGTTTCTTTGCTTTTGCTAAAGCCTCTTTCTATGATTTGGGATTTCTTTTCTTTCTACCTTTGCTCATTGAATTCTTAACTGTGCCTTCAAGTCCGACTGAAATGCCCGCCAACCCCACCCCCCCAAACAGAAAGCTTTCTCAGATTTTGTTGTTTGGTAATGACCTTCCTCTTTTCAGGTCTCATATAGTATTGTCTTTTAATCTCTTTCTAGTGCGCTTATCATGTAATATTGTGTACTATAGTTTTCTATAGCTTTTATCACCCTCCTAGAGTAATGAAGTCTGAGGGCCAGGTCCAACCTAAACTTTGGCTCTCCTCTATCTTTGAGTCTTCACATAATAGGCACTTGATAAATATTGGTGGAAATGAATTAAGGAATAGAGGTAATTGTAGAATCATAGCATCTACAATTGGAAGTGACCTTAAGGGTCTGGTGCCCTTGTTTTACAGAGGAGCTTGCTGAGGCCTAGAGAGGTTAGGTAATTTATCCAAGACCACACAGGTAAATAACAGAGCCAGGATTCAAACCCAGATTGCCTTCTCTAACTACAAATCCAGTGTTTTTTCCATTATGCCACATTCCTTTTCTTTCTGTTTGTCATGACTCTATGTCTGTCTATCTGTCTGTCTGTCTTTTCACAGATAATGACGATAGCTTTAAAAATTCATGTGTTGTGACTATCAGAAAATGAGAATAGTTTTTGAGTGTGGTCCAAGGATCAGTATTATACTGTTATTTAAATGTCCCAGGAGGGTTGAGCATGTAGTAGGCACTCAGTATATATTTGTCAAATAGATTCTAACTGAATTAGTTTGTGAAGTATCAATGGCTGCCACATTAAAAAGAATAAGCCAAGCCTTCTGATTGGATAAGAAGTAGTTTTCAGCTCTATGCTCCCATACTCATTTGCTATTATTTTCAAATACAGTGTTCACTGGGTATTTTCTTCAAAAAGCTTTTCCTCCTTTTCCATAAAAATTAAATCCCTCTGTTAAAAGTTGCCTTCCATCTTGGGCACTATAGAGTAATGCATAGAGTGCTAGGTTTAAAGACACAGGTTCACTTACATTACACACTAGCTGGGTGATCTGGGGTAAGTCACAACTCCTTAGAGTCTCAGTATCTTAAATACCTAGCATTTATGTCATGGCTTTAAGGTTTGCAAATTGCTTTACAAAGGTTAACCCATTTGATTCTCACAATATTTTCCCCATTTTACAGATAAGAAAACTGAGGCAGAGGTTAAATGACTTGCCGAGGGCCCTACAGATAGCATCTGAGGCAGGATTTGAGCTCAGGTCTTTCTGACTCCACAATCCATGTTCTAGCTAAGAAAGGGGGTACAGGTAACCTGCCCATTCATGCCCCCCGAGGCTCCTCAGTGCTACAGTACCATCATGCTTGGGGTTGGGGTGGGGGGGGGGGTTAGTCGTAATTCCCTAGGTGGTAGCATTGCCTCACTGGTTACTCAGCCAAGTACATAGACCAAATGTCTGAACCTGGGGTTCTTTTCTATCCTCTGTGCCACCTAGAGGCCCAGAGCTTCTTTAACTCTAAAATGGGGCTAATAATAGTAAGCATCTCACAGGGCTGTTGTGCGGAGCAAATAAGATAAAATATGTAAAGTGCTTCACAAACCCTAATGTACTATATAAAAACGAGTCATCCTTATTTCAGTGATATTTGGATCCAACTTTGATTTTGAAAGACCATTTGGCTCAGAATGAAGATTTAAAATCTCCCTTCAAACAAAATTCCTCTCTTCCATGCAGATACTAAAACTGTACAAGACATACTTATAGATGTGACCACAAAGATAACTTCCTCAACAATCTAAGCAGAATCAATATCAGGAAAGGCACCAAACAGAGAGATACATTCAACTACAGTGTTTGCCACTGTCATGGCTGATGCCCTATGTAAATTTCAAATAGAAAGGAAATCCTCTATCCCAGGCTAGATTCTACAGATACTTCTCTTTGCATATGTGATTGTGCTGATTGCATAGATTGTCATTATTTCAAAGATTTTTCAGTGAAATCCATTATTATTTGAAAGACTATCAGTTTAACTATCTACAATAGAATAATAAATGAATGTAAAGCACACATTGCACCAATTATGACATGTCATATATTGGTCAGTTACTCTAGATGGAAAATTAGAGAATAAAATAAGAAGGGGAGAGCAGGCTTCATTGCATCTAGGAAACTGCAAAATCCTTTCAATGGTCATAAGCTATTCACTATTGCAAAAATCCATTTTTTTTTTAAAGAACCAATTTTTTTTCTGGTGATACCATATGCCATGAATCATGGAACACTATGTGTTCAGAACAATCAGAAGTGGAGGTAATCCAAAGGCTGACAGTGGATGTAAGGTGGTTATAGTATATAACCAAAATTACTTGTAAGTAAGAGATAGTATTACAAACAAATAAAACACCATTAAGGACATTTATGATGGGAAAAGGGAAGTAAGTTGGATATGTGATGAGAATAAGAAATAATAAATAGACAACTTGAATATAATGTTGATATTCTCCAGATATACACAAACCAGGAGAAAGAATCTGGTATATTAGGGAAGTCTTTTATGGAGTATTTATAGAAGGCCATAGATTAGTATTACACTAATTGGGAAGGCATGGAGAAGCTTTGACTTACACAGAAGGGAGTACCAAAGCCTATAAGATAATGGGAGTATCACAAACCTCTAAGCATCTGGGCAATTTTGAGTTCAAATTCATTAAAAAAGAGTCCTTTTTATATTCATTTTATGGTTAGCCAAACTCTTAGGAACTCTTAGTCAATACTCATTGCCTTTACTCTCCATTCCTTAATCCTTTGCCATGTGGCTTCTAACTCTCTCCAAATTGACCAATGATCTCTTCACTGAGAAATCTGATAGTTTTTCCTTGGTTTTTACCCCACTAGCCATTTCTGTTGCATTTGACACTGTTGGCCATCTTCTCTCTTCCTAGATATTTTCTCCTCTCTGAGTTTTGACATGACAATGGTTCTCTTTCTAACTCTCTGACTTCTCTTTCCCAGTTTCCTTTGCTGCATCATCACCCATGTGACTGTTCCCTGAGGATCTTTCTCCTTCATGTTTTTAACCTGAAAGCCATGACTTTGGCTTTAAAATATACATACATGCATAAATAATATATTTATATATGTTATATGCATATGTTGATATTTATAATTGGTTTCTTTTGTAACACTATGTATTTTATTTTATGTATTTAAGAACATTATCCTGAGAAGAGTCCATTCATAGGCTTCAACAGACTGCCACAAATAGATGAAAAACCTCTGTTCTACATTCTTTCTCTTGGTGACTTTACTAGCTCCCTTAAGTTTAGTATTAATTTTTTATAGAGCTGATTCCCAGATTTATATGTCCTGCGCCAGTTTCTCCCCTAAGGTTCAGTCCTGTTGAGGTTTATATGTTAGGAATGCTGGGACCCCAAAATCACGACACGTGGGTCCTGCCCAAAAGAATTTGAACCAAGCCTTTTTTCAGTCAAAAGACAAGGTTTATTAAAAATGAGCCATATAGGCCAGACTCTTAAGGAATCTGAATATTTGTGACACTCGTAAGGAGGAGAGGGCATGAAAAAATCTCAGGCCCTAACGGTGGCCAGGGTGAATCTTATATACAGAAAGACTATAGGAGGGATCTAGGAGTGGCCAAGTAGTTTGGGGTGACTGGAGGAGGGGCTGGGAGAAGTGGTGTCTCGATGGTAGTGGCCAATAAACTGGGGTAACTGGAGGAGGAGTTTAGGGAGGATCTGGATGGGAGTGACTGGGACAATGGAGGGCTAGGCTTAACAGGGCAACAAAGAATTGGGAGATTGGGCATAGAGGGTGAATCATAGCCTCAGGCAACCACTAGAGACTTCCCTGACCAAGTAAGTAAGTTCAAGAAAAGTTCAAGGGTTTTCTGGGACCCATAGAACAAATGGGACCCAAATTCTTTTTGGGGTAAGGGGCAAAGGTCTCAGCTTGAACCCATACCCCATCAGTCCCACAGCACCAACAATCTGTTGGATACTTCAAACTGAATGTCCCAGAGACATCACAAACTTTACATTGGAAAACAACAGTTTGTTTTTTCTCCCAACCCTCTCCTATACTTAACTCCCCTGTGTCTGTGGAAGGTACCATCATCCTCCCAGTTAACATGGTTTGCAACCTCCTTTTTTTTTCTTTTGCTTCTCACTCTCTCTCAATTCACAAATTCAATCAGTTACCAAATCTTGCATTTCTACCTCTGCAACATCTATCAAATCTGATCCTTTCTACTCGCTCAGCATCTGCCTTAGTTCAGGCCCTTATCACCTCTCACCTAGACTATTATAATGACCTGACTGAAGTACTCTCCACTTCAACCTATCTTCCACATAGCTACCAAAGTGATTTTTTTTAAGTGAAGATCTAATTACGTCACTTTCTTACTCAATTAACTCTAGTAGCTCCCTATTGTCTCTAGGATAAAACATAACTTCGGTTCTTTGGCTTTTGTAATCTGTCCTCATCCTGTCTTTCCAGCCCCATTATATATTACTCAGTTTTCCCATATGCCATGGTTCAACCAAACTGGGCTTTTTGCTGTTCTTTGAACCCAACTTCCCATCTCTCATCTCTGTAAATTTCAGCTGGCTATCCTCTTTTCCTGAAATATATTCGACTCTGCCTCAAAGAATCCCATTTTTTCCTTCAAAATTTAACTCAAGCAAGATATTCTGTGCAGGCTTTCCTGATCCCCTCCACTGCTGGTCCCTATCTTCCCTAACTGCTTTCTATTTGATGATCTTGTATTTATTTTATATCTCTTTATTCTGGATTTATATTTATGTGTACACACCATCTTCCCGATCAGGTAGTCAATAAACATTTATTAAGTGGCTACTATGTATTAAGGGATAGGGATACAAAAAGGGGCAAAAGACTGTCCATGCCCTCAAAGAGCTCACAATTTAATAGGTACCCCTCCTCCCATAGTATAAATTTCTTGTGATGAAGGACTGTTTCATTACATTTTGTGTCCTAAAGTCTTTTCCTGTTCCAGATTATATTTTATCTCTGACAGTTTATGCTCCATGTTCTAAGTTCTCATCCAAAGTTTAAATTCTATAAAACAGAACAGGGTGAATTTTAGTTTGGGTTATTTGTGACACATAAAAGGGGATTTTGTCCCTCTCTGTGGATTAATCACCATTTGGCTTCAAATCCTCTTCCTGCAATCAAATGCCAAAGTTAACTAACTTTACTTCCATTTTTCCTCTAACCTTTTCTTTGAACATTTGCTATTTTTCAACTTTCTCAGCCTTAGATACTGGTAATGGATATTTTATTGGAAGAAAATAACTTCTTCACCTTTTTCTCTGTTGGATAAATCTGGGGCAGAAAGCAGCACTGATGTAGGACGTCCCAAAAGGATTATTCTGGGAGACCAAGTCAGGAGTTTCTGAAAGGTTATCACCAGTTGTAAAAATGAGTAAAGCACTTCCTCATTTAACAGAGGATGTGGACCCCAGAAAAGTGTCACAAGAGCCTCCACTTCAAAAGCCCTTCTGAGAAAAGGAATAACAATGGACCTACATTAAGCTGTTAGCTCTGGGCTGCTGGTGTGTTTGGAATGTTAGCAGGCAGGTTAGAAGAGCAAAGAGATTTGTATTGGAGTTGAGGGATAGCTTTACAATAAGGTTTTACTTTCCTGTTATGTTTCACCCCTAGGGCTGTAAATGAGCTTACTTTTTTTTTTAATGACTTTGTTGTCTTGTGTTTTGTCTGTTTTATCTTCAGACTGGGAGGGATAGAACAAAAGTTGTTAGGTTATGGGAAGGGGTGGTGGTAGAAGTTGAAAACCAAGGTAAATGAGATAGCTAGAGAACACTTCGCTATATGCTATATCTCAGGGCAACCTACAGAACTGGCAGAAGCTCTCTACTACCATAAACCTTTTCTGTCCCACCAAGAGCAAGTGAGGGGAGGTCCCACCTTGGGAGGTATTATCTGTAGAGATGCCTTCACACCAACATTTTAATTAGAACCTTGGGAACTACTTAAGTCTATACTTCTGGTTGTTATTTCCCCAGTCTCTTGAATAGCAAATTCCTACCTCCAGCTCTTCTAGTCTATGCGGTTTAGAATCAGCCAGGGTGAAAATCTCTTTCTCTAGTTACCACCTCTCTTGCTCTCACCGCTATCTAGGTCAGCTGTAGCTTTCCCTATCCTTCTCTTCCCTACTCTTTCATTGTGTCTCTGGAACATTGTGCTCTGCTCCATTGTGAATCAATCAACCAGTCAAGAGACATTTCTTAAGCATCTACTTATATGCCAGGCACTGTACTCAGCAATGGGAATAGAAAGAATAAAAAAATTAAAATCTCAGTTAAGGAGCTCAATACTATCAGGGGAAATCACATGCATACATAAAATTATACACAAAAAAATAACAAATAAACACAAGGTATTTTGGGGGGTCACAAGTCACCCTGGTGAGGGAGAGATCACAAAATACTTCATGTAGGTGATGTTGCTTGAGATGAGCTTTGACAAAAACTAGGAATTCTAATAGGCAGAAGTGAAGATTATATTCCAGCCATGGGGGTACAACCTTTACAAAATTGAGTCAGGTCAAGTTAACATGCATTTATGAAATGCTTCCTGTGTGCCCAATTCTGTGCTAAGTGATAGGAATATAAATATAGGCAAAAAGGGAGTCATTCCTTGACCTTAAAAGAGCTTATGTTCTAATGGGGGATGACAACACATAAAATATGGCAAAATGGGGAGGGGGATTGGTGGCAAAGCTTAGAGAGTAAAGTCATAACAGTCAAAACATAAAGACATAAAGTCAAAACAGGAGTCAAAGATGGGTGGCCTGAAAACTTCCTCAAAATGGAGATTCCAAGAGGTATTCACCAGTGAGGTAAAAAGGCCACAGGAGTAGAGGGACCTTCCCAAGTGAGAGGGTAGCAGAGATATAGTGGTAAAGTCTGGAGAGTTAGGAGTGAAGACTGGCTGGCTTGGGTACTTTCTCTAAATAAAGACATAGAGATATGAGACAGAGAGTGCATTGGGTGAGGAATGGCAAGAAGGCCAGTTTGGCTGGACCTTAAGGGTATGTGAAAGGGGATAAGCCTAGAAACCTAGGTTGCAGTCAGACTGTGAAGGACTAACTCCATTTCATTACTTATCTTTTGCTCATGTAGTTCTTCCAATTTCTGAGGATACGTGAAACATTCCCCCACTCCTCCAACCTTACATATTTTATCACCCACTTCAGTGCTAGACATTTCTTTTCCAAATACACAGAACCAGCAGAATTTGGCACACTCCTTGACTACTACTGAACTAATGAATGAAAAAAGCATTTATTAAGGGCTTACCGCATAAGTGTAGAAAGCTAAGTGGCACAGTGTATAGAGCACCAGGGCCTGGAGTCATGAAGACTCAGTCTCAGATACTTACTGTGTGACCCTGGGCAAGTCACTTAACCTTGTTTGCCTCAGTTTCCTTATATGTAAAATGAGCTGGGGAAGGAAATGACAAATCATTCTAGTATCTTTGCCAAAAAAGAGCAGGAAATGACTGAAACAACTCAACAAAAATAACAACAACATGTAAAATGCTAGGGGTACAGAAAGTTCCTGCCTTTAAGGAACTTACATTCTATTGGGTGAAGATAACACATAAAAGGAAGGTAGAAAGGGATAGTGAAGAGGTGAGGGCATAGATGGGGAGCATGGTTTGGAAATGTCCAAGAAGTGATATGGATGCCTCGTTATGGACAAGTTAAGGCAAAAACTCACCTATCAGAGGGATTGTTGTTATACTGTCAATAGAATTCTGAATTGTTCCAATCATTCAGGAAAATAATTTGAAATTTTATGATAAAAGTGACTAAACTGTTTATACCCTTCAATTCAGAGATCTCACTCCTAGACATATACTCCAAAGAGGCCAAAGACAAAAATACAAGTACCATATATGTCAAAATATTCATAGTGACATTGTTTGTGGCAGTAAGGAACTGGAAACCAAATGGGTGCTCATCAATTGGGTGATAGTTGAACAAATTTTGGAATATAAATACAATGCAATATTATTGTGTTGTAAGAAAAAATGAATGTTAAAAAAAGGCACAAACAAAGGGAAACTTGTATGAAGTGATGTAAACAAATTCAGGAAAACAATAGGAAGGATCATTGATTACTACCGTAATGTAAATTAAAGCAATAATGAAAGAAAGTCTAATGTTGTATAATTATAATAACCAATCTTGAGCCTGAAGAGTATATGAAGAAATGTATCTCCCTTTTTTTATTGGAGACACAGAGAATATCTATAATGTTGCACACATCTCAACTGTGCTTACAATGTCAGATGGTTTTGGTTTTTGTCAAATGAGACATGTAAATTGCTTTGCACACTTTAAAATGAGATATTAATGCTAGTATTATTGTTGCTATTATTGTTATTATGATGATGATGATTGTTATAAGAGAAAACCAACTGGGAGGTAAGTGGCATGTATTTGTTATAAAGAAATGAAATCATTAATGAAACTTAAAAATGTACACAAATGTAATGTAATATAACATATGATACAATGACATGACATATAGGATACAATGTGATGCAATACAGTATAATACAATGTAGTATGATACTATTTACAATTTTAAAGTGGGTCATGTCATGGCTACCTTGTTTTACCTTTTTTTTTTTTTAAAGGCTACCATCCTGGCACATAAGTAAAATACTGTAGATATGCTTTGCCAAGATTTTAGCAAGATACTTGAAAAAGTCCTTACTGCTACTTTTCTGGAACACACAAATGCATGTGGGAGAGATGAATTCACCTAACTGTTCTATGGTTCAGTTAGGTGAATTCAAAACTTATTGAATGGCTGGAACTGAAGAATAATCATGAATGGGTCAAGGTCACCTTGGAGGGAAGGGTCTAGCGAATTGTTTTGTTCTTGGCCTTATACTCATTAAAACATTTATCAAAGATCTGGATAAAGACATGACTGTCAGTCAATAAATATTTATTAAGCTCCTACTGTATGCGATGTACTGTGCTAAGCATCAGAGGATGCAAATATGAAAAAGGAAGACAAGATCCAAAGATAGCCTAAGAAGCTCAAACACTGGGCCAAATTGAATAAGATAACATTCAACAGCAGTAAATGTAAATTCTATGTAAATGTATGGTTTCAAAATATCAACTTTAAAAATGCGAATTGAGGGAGGAGAGTGAGTCCAATGACAGCTTACCTAAAAAATATTTGGTAATTTTAATGGATTGCTAGCTTCCTATGAGTCTGATGTGGTTTAGCGATTTAGGGGTCCTGGGACCCCAAAATCAAAACACGCGGGTCCTGCCTGAAAGAATTCGACCTAAACCTTCTTTTAGTCAAAGACAAGATTTATTAGAACATCTGTCTTATTAGGCAGACTCTTAAGGAGTTTGAACATTAGTGAGCTATTGGCTAGATTATAAGAATCTAAGCATCTTAATGGAGACAAGATGGACCTTATATACAGAAAGCCTGTGGGAGGGATCTAGGAGTGGCCAAGTAGTTTGGGGTGACTGGAAGAGGGGCCTAAGGAGATCTGGATGGGAGTGGCCAGTATTAGAAAGGCCACTTGATGGGATTGTAGCCTCAGGCAAACTCCAGAGATTTGGCCATGTGGAAAAGTCCAGGGTTTTTCCTTTCTGGGGTCTAGATCCCATCCTCATCATTCCCCCCTCAAACAAATGGGACTCAAATTCTTTTGGAGTAAGGGGCAAAGGTCTTGGCTTCTGAAACTGCTTCCTGCTTGCAAGGGGCATACAGCTGTCCCTGCTTCAAGGGGGTCCCAAAGAGGAGGTTGACTGGAACCGAGCACAGGCTGCATCTAGGAAATGATGTGGGGACATTGTCTGGTCCCCGCTGTTTGCTACCAACTGTAGGTGAATGGCCCATAGTCTGGAAGACACAAATCTGACAGGAAAAACTGCAGGGCCCAGATATAAAGCAGGAACTAGATTTAGGGCCCACCTTTGAGAGGATAAAACATCCTTAGTTCTGTTTGGATTCAGATAATTCAGTTTTCAAATCATGCATTATCAAATCTTCCTCATAGCCAGACTCAGGAATAGCCAGGTGGGTAACATTCCATTTCAAAAGAACATAATGGGGAAACTGAGCCAGGAGGATCCCATCTTAGACTGAGGCTAAAATTGTCCTCTCAGCTTTTCCCAATGCTGACTTGCCATCAGTATCACCTTCTCTGAGTAACTTGTGGCATTTCTCTCAGATGGTGGATTATTATTGATGGATTATGACCTATAAGACAACTCAAAATAAAATCCTATGAGCTTTTACTTCAAACAGCAAGTTTTACTAATCACTGCTTAGGAAAAACTTTTTCCAGGATTTATATCTCAAACTTAAATTTGTCCTGGTGTAAAAAGCCAATCATTAGAGATTTCTGTACACTTGCAAATTCTCAGCAAGCCATACATAACCCAAACAAGCTTTTTGGCTAGTTTACACATTAAAACAATAACCAACAATAGCTAAATTATTTTAGCAGTAACCAAATTATGAAAAGTTGCTTGACATAACTGATACAGAAAGTTCACCAATTTGAAACTTGAAACAAACCTATTACCAATCAAGTGACTTCACTTTTGTTAAATGCACTTCCAAATTACTTTACGCAGAGAATCAACATCTCATCATTAACAGTTGAAACTACAAATTTAAAAGAGCATGCTTACCCAAGTTTGGTGGCTAGTTTCCCTGAGCAGGATGTGCTGAACCTGGGTGATGCTTCCAGGCAAAGGTTGCCCTAGGGCCCAATGCCATTGCCGGGGGGCCCACGCTGTAGGTGCTGCCCCTCCCCCCTCCTTCCTTTCCCAGGTGGGGGAGGGCAAAATCAAAGGTGGGGGGGTAAAGGGTGAAACTGTCTTCTAAGAGAGGAGTTAACAGATACCCTCTTGACCCAAGAGAAGGGAGTGACCAGGTTATACAGGTGTTTCAAAACTCCTTAATGATCAATCACAAAACCTCCAGAATATGCCAAGATATTTTTAGCTCTTTTAACTTTCCCTGTAACCTCCATGAAAGGGGATTCAGAGGTGCAGAGGGAAAGGAGTAAGTAAGCCTCAGGGAACCAAAAAGCAACTGCAGTTTTCCCTAATTCCCTAGCGCCAAGGGAATTAACATAATTGAGCATACACTTCCAGATAGGGCATCCATCCTTGTCCTCTATGTCGTGGAAGGTGCACCTGGTTCCATGGCTTTGAACCTACCCAGTGGACCAAGATCCTGAGAGCGTCAGGCCAAGTGAGAGACAGCCTTGTAACTGTCTCCCAGAAAAGCACCTCCAAGCCTTGGTGCTTGGAGAGTGACCCTAACTGTAGAGCAAGAAAGGAGGGGGAGGAGGGAGGCTTACATACCTTCCAGTCTTGGCTGGAGAAGAACTTGGGGTTAGGCAGTTTCCCAGTACAGGCCACCAAAATGATGCGGTTTAGCAGTTCAGGGGTCCTGGGACCCCAAAATCACAATACAATGGTCCTGCCCAAAAGAATTTGACCCAAGCCTTCTTTCAGCCAAAGACAAGGTTTATTAGAACATCTGTCTTATTAGGCAGACTCTTAAGGAGCTTGAACATTAGTGAGCTATTGGCTAGATTATAAAAATCTAAACATCTTAATGGAGACAAGATGGACCCACAGAAAGTCTGTGGGAGGGATCTAGGAGTGGCCAAGTAGTTTGGGGTGACTGGAAGAGAGGCCTAAGGAGATCTGGATGGGAGTGGCCAGTATTAGAAAGGCCAGTTGATGAGATTATAGCCTCAGGCAAACTCCAGAGATTTAGCCATGTGGGAAAGTCCAGGGTTTTTCCTTTCTGGGTTCTAGATTCCATTCTCATCAAGTCCACACTGTGATATAGTAGTCCCCAAAGCTAAATTGATTTTATACTGTGTTTGGAAGCATAGTCCCTAACACTAGGAGGAGAATGTTTGTGATGTAGTCTACCCTGGTCAAATTGTTGAGGTTTAGATGTTAAGGGTGCTGAGTCCCCAAAATTACACCACAAGGGTCCTGCCCAAAAGAATTCGAACAAAGCTTTCATTCAGCCAAAGACAGAGTTTATTAAAGATGAGTCATATTGGCCAGACTCTTAAGGAATCTGAACATTTGTGACACTTGTAAGGACCAGTGGGCAAGAGGAAGTCTCAACCTCTAAATGGGGACCAGGGTGGATCTTATATACAAAAAGACTATGGGAGGGATCTAGGAATGGCCAAGTAGTTTGGGGTGACCAGAGGAGGGGCTGGGAGGATCTTGAAGCTGGGGTGACTTGGGGAGGGTCCTGGGAGAATCTTGATGGGAGTGACTGGGAGGTTGAATGGGGTCTGGATAAGATCTAGGATGGGAAGTATAACTGGGGGCTATCAGGCCAGGAATAGACAATGGAGAGTTAAACTTTAATTAAGTTAACAAAGAATTGGGAGATTGGGTGTAGGTGATAAGGAAAAGCCAGCTGATAGGAATAAGAATAACCTCTGGAGACTGCTAGACTTCCTTGACCAGGTAAAAGGGTTCAAGTAAAATTCAAGGAAGGGTTTTTTTGGGGTCCCTCTTGGGCCCATACCCCATCAAAACCATATCTGTGGTTTTGTGTACAGCTCTAGGGGTCACATTTTAGGAAGACATCTATAAGCCAGAGAAAAGCCAAAAGGGACAACCAGTTTATGGAAGGGTCTTGAGATCCTGTTTAATAAAAGAATGATTTGAAGGGAATGAGGATGTTCAGTGTGAGGAAGCTCAGAGACCCAGATGCAAGGATGTGCTGGAGCCAGCTCACATGTCTTCTAATTGTTAAATTTTAATGAGAACATTTACACCTAGGAAATTGGCAAACACTACAAATTAGTACTTGACTTAGTGCTTTGTTGGTTTCCTAGACATGATGGATAAAATGTTAGTGATGGAGATTAAACTGGAAAGTGTGTCATGCATTTGGAGATCTTATTGTTAAACATTTACCAGCAGAAAACTGTGTAGAGAAAACATTATAAATGTTCTCATAACAATTTGTAGGGCAGTCATGTGGGAAAAGGGTTTGACTTGCTCTTTTTGGCCCCAAGGGGAAAAACTGGAAACAGTGAGTAGAAGTTGCAAAGAGGCAGATTTTGGTTCAAGGTAATAATTTGAACCATTCAGAAATGGAATAGATTGCCTTGGGGGGAGCTAACACCCTCCATTGGAGTTTTTCAAGCAAAACCTGGGTGACTGCTTATCAAATATGTCAAGTAGAGGATTTTTTGTCAGCTTCAGGTTGTAAACTTGAAAGGCTTCTATATCTTATCCAACTCTGAGATTTTGTGTATCACTGCTAAATTCCTAGGAAAAGTAGTTTATGGTTGATGTCTCTCCTTCCTCTCTACCCATTTGCTTCTGAAACTCACTTTTCTTAGGCTTCTGGTCCCACCTAAGCAGGATCCCTTTGCTCTCTATAAAATACGTGAAGTGCCTGGATTCTGGAGCTGTCAGGACCCTTAAGATAAGAGGATTGCCTTGAAACTTTGGACTCAGGATTCCTTGTAAGATTTTGGTTAACTAAGAGCCAAGGCCCAAAAGCAGACTCTCACTAGACCATCCTAGAATCCTTCTTCCTGCCCTAAGCAAGTCTAGCATGTTCTCTGATTACATTAGTAAATGTAATAATCCCTGAATACCATCACAATTCTGTCACTGTCGGCATGAATAGCCACTAAATACTTGGTACAATCTATCTACTTTCCTTTTCTCATCTCTTAATTGCTATTTTTATCTCCCCTACATATATATACACACACATATTTCAAAGATTTTGATATTAGAGTCTAAGAGCATGCCAAATAAAGGGAGTCTATTGCTTTCAGCATTGACTGACAATTCTTATTAGATGAAACACCTTTAGTCTCAGAAATGGAGCTGAGCAGTCCTTTTGACATAGTCTTTGAGAACCCTGAGTCAGTCACTAGGATGACAAATTGAGACATCTGCTTATTGAACTTATTTTATTCCCAGAACCTCAAAGTGGTATGGTCGCAACTGGTATGCTAAACCTATCCTAGGTCAAAAAGGATCCTTGTCACATGGACAAAGCTCTTGAATTAGGCAATACTCCAAAATAGAGTATTTTGATTTTAATAGAATATGTATTTTTAAAATTTGTTAAGTAATAGTCTATTATCTAAGAATCTTCATTAGTTATAGCAAACAAATGTCCAAATATACACTCATTCTAAATACTCATTCATTCATTCATTTATTCTTATATACACTCAGACTACAATTATCGGCCAAGTGAGTTCATTTAGAGGAGACAAATCCTTTGGAAATGAAGAGGAAACAATAGATTGAGAGCTTGGAATTCTCAAAAAAGTGTTATTCAATCAGTTTTTAAAAATTTCCAGTAGATATTTCTCAAGTTACTTTTTATTTCTGCTGAGTCCAATGTAACTATTTTTGTTTACATGCCTTTGCACCCTTTAGGGGATATCCTAGTTTTAGACTGGGTGAGCATTATCTTTAGCTAACATATTTATTGCTTAGATATTGTCTCCAACTTTTTGCTAGCTAAAATAAGGCACAAAAATAGGATTTTGCTGTTGATATATAAATACATATATACATATACACACATACATGCATATATGTGTGTGTATATATATATGTGTGTGTGTATATATATATAATACACACACATATGTAAGTCATCTGAATTGAGAAAAGTGACCTCTTCTTTACTTATATTTTGTTTTGACTCAAATTCAGTTGCAGATCAGGTAAGAGAGGATCTTAGGAAATTCTAACCCTAAGTCATCTGGGTCAAAAGACTGTGATTGCAAATCTAAACATTGGCTTTAAGGGACAGCTTAGCATAGGGACACTTTACCTTATTGTCTTAGCATGATCTGGTTGTTAGAGCTATCAGACTACCTTTATCAGGGAAAGATTTTCTATTTACCACATCTTAACAGACTGTAGGGGAGATGGCTGGCAGGTTGGCCTGAAGAAGTCATTATCAGAAGCTGATATCAGTGAGCATTGCCCATCAGAGACAACAAAATAAGTAAAGTGATATACCTATCAGAGAACAGAGAAGGTCCAGAGAGAGTAAGAGGAGAGAAACAGAAAACTGATGTCTGGCAGGAGATCAGCAAAGGTGATCAGGACACAGGTGCAGGATCAACCAGAAGCAGTACTTGAAACATTCCATATCTTTGAATTACGGAATTACTCTTGCATCAATCCCCAAGACTGTTACTACTGAGGAAATTTACCTGAGTTTTAAAAAGGAGAATTGACTTGTCCAAGGTAATATAGATAATGACTTTTATTCCCCAATTGATAAATGGTCAAAGGATGTGAACAGGAAGTTTTCAGAGGAAGAAACTAAAGCTATCTATAATCATATGAAAACATGTTCTATGTCACTATTGATCAGAGAAATGCAAATCAAAACAACTCTGAGGTACTACATCACACCTATCAGATTGACAAAACAGGACAATGATAAATGTTGAAGAAGATGTGGGAAAATTGGAACATTACTGCACTGTTGGTGGAGTTGTGAAATGATGCAACCATTTTGGAGAGCAATTTGGAACTATGCCCAAAGGGCTATAAAATTGAGCATACCCTTTGACCCAGCAATACCACTTCTAGGTCTATATCCCAAAGAGATCATAAAAACAGGAGAAGGACCTTCATACACAAAAATATTCATAGCAGCTCTTTTTGTGGTAGCAAAGAATTGGAAATTGAAGGGATGCCCATCAATTGAGGAATGGCTAAACAAGTTGTGGTATACAAATGTAATGGGATACTGCTGTGCTATAAGAAATGATGAGCAGGCACACTTCAAAAAAACCTGGAAAGACTTACATGAACTGGTGCTGAGTGAAGTGAGCAGAACCAGGAGAACATTGTATACAGTAACAGCCACACTGTGCGATGACTGACTTTGGTAGACTTGGCTCTTCACAGCAATGCAAGAATCTAAGGCAGCTCCAGAACACTCATGATGGAAATTGCTATCCATGTCCAGAGAAGGAACTATGGAGTCTGAATGCAGATGGAAGAATGCTAGCTCTCCTTTTCCTTTGTTGTTTGGTTTTATTGCTTCATTTTTGTGGTTCCTCCCATTAGTTCTAATTGTTCTTTACATAATGACTAATGGTAAAATATGCTTAATATGAATGTTTAAGTAGAGCCTATATCAGATTGCACACCATCTTGGGGGGGGAGAAGAGTGGGTGGGAGAGAAAATTTAAAATCCAAAATCTTATGGAAGTTAATGTCAAAAACTAAAAATAAATAAGTTATAAAAAAATAAAGATAATGACTTTCAAAGTTTCTCCCTCCCATTTGTTTTTTTGGCATAGACTTATGATTTCATAGGTATGGGGAATTCTTCAGTGTTGAAACTCCTTTCATCTGTAACTTGTCATTGTTGACATCATAATCATCATCATTGCTAATATTTATATAATACTATATGCCAAGTACTTTACAATTATTACTTAATCCTAACAACAACTCTGAGAGGGAGGTGTTATTATCATTTCCATTTTATGGATGAGGTGACTGAGGCAGAGATTTAAGTGACTTGCCCAGGGTCACAAAGCTAATAAGAATCTGACGCAAGACTTGAACTCTGGACTTTCTGGCTCCAGGCCCAGTGCCATATCGATTGTGCTGCCTGGCTATCTGTCTTAGAAAACAGACTTGTACCCTGAGAACTTAAATGATACAGGAAGCATGTGCCAGAAGGAGGACACTAACTCTGGTCAGGAAGACCATGGAATCTTCCTGACTCCAAGGCCAGACTGCTATGACATGCTACTACGAGGGAAATGACTTGTCTTCCATCTTCAGATACTATTCCTTTGTTCTTATTTAATTAAAATCTCTTTAAGCCTTGGATTTCTCATCTGTAAAGAGAGTATAACAATAATAGTTTCATAGATTTAAAACTGGAAGAGATCTCATAGGCAATCAAATCTAACTCCTTCAGATGAAGAAACTGAGGCATGGGAGGAGGAAGGGAACAAGCATTTTTAGGTGCCTACTATATGCCAGATACTGTGGTGAGTGCTTTAAAAATATTATCCCATTTGATCCTCACAACAACCCTGTGAAGGTGGTGCTATTATGATCCACATTTTAGTTGAAGAGGGGTTTGTGGGTTGCTCAGGGAGGACTAACACCTCTGGTGTGAGGGCTTGCTGAGCCCCATACAAGGCTGCTCATCTACTTTTGGTGTCTACCTTTCACCCAGCTTTCACCTGTGGCCCCAAGGAGCTGTAGCATGCACTGCAGTCACATCCCAATAAAACCTTCTAGGCAAATAGACTAAACCAGGTTGAGGGTAACTGATAGGCCTCAAACCCATTGGTGAGTTAGGGGGTGTCTACCCCAAGCATATGAAGATTTCTCCAGGCAGAATGAGAGAGGAAGGCAGTGTGATGTGCTTAGAGCTTGATCAGACATCAAACATGCTAAGGTCATCTACTGGATCCTGGGCCATCATCAGTTGTCTTGACTTTTGTCTTGCCACTGGACTTTGATGACTCTGAAAGAGAGAGTGAGGCTGACGACTTTGAGCAACTCTTCCTCACTTAAATCCAATTCAGGCACAAGTCAAGACATCAACCTGGATGTCATTGGTCCTCTTCAAAAATGAAGGACAAACAACAGTTAAAGAAACTGAGGCAGATGGAAGTGACTTACCCATGTTCACACAGCTAGTAAGTGTCAGAGGTTAGTTTTTGAACTCAGGTCTTCCTGACTCTAGGTCCAGTGCTCTATCCACTGAACCACCTAACTACCTCAATAGAAAAGTTAAGTGATTTGCCTAGGGTCATAAGTATGTATGACAGGATTTGAACCCGAGTTGGTTTTCTGTCCTTCTGACTTCATAGAATTATTGTGAGGCTCAAATGAAGATGGTAAGTGGAAAAGGCACTGAGCTTGGAATTAGAGTACCTGTGTTTGACCCAGCTCTGGAGCTTATTACCTGTGGCCTTGGGTAAGTCTCTTAAATCCCAAGAAACTCCATTTCTTCTCTAAAATGAGTACAATAATACTTAATATCTCATGGAGTTATTGTGAAGAGAAAATGAAATAATGCTCATGAAATGTTCTATAAACATGATGTATATGAAAGCTCATTCTAAACTACAAAATCACATGTTATTTGTAGTAGGTAAGCCTGTTTAAACCTATTCCATAGATTGTTCTCAATGATCCCAAGCCTTGAAACAATGTCATCTTTTTAATACCAATTTTCTCCTAATAATGCTATATGACTATGAACCAGGAATGCCATAATTTTAGAAGAATCAAAATGGCAGGTGACTCAAAGGGCAATGATGGATATCAGTAATATTTTTCATGTTAACAATGATGACCTGCTTATAAGAAGTATAAAAAAGATTTCAACAAAGTCCAAGAATGACCGGAAAAAAAAGTTGGCTGGACGGAGTGAGGAATGACAGATGAATAGCCACAGTTTTGCACTGGTTACCCATAGAATGTTAAAAAACGAAACAAAACAAAAAAACAACACCTGAGGAAGATTTCTGGGATATTGGTTGGATCCTCTATGAGAAATTTAGGGAAAATTATGTTATAATCTACATTGATGGAAAGAGTGTCAACATTAATGAGATCCCAGATCCCTCAAAGTAAGTGAGTACTTTATTATAGCTAATCAAATTGCTGATAAGAAGGCAAGTCTGATTTCTCTGTCTCTACCTGTTTTTCTGACTGTCTTATTCTCTCTTTCTGTGACTCTGCCTCTGTTTCTTTCTTTTGCTAGTGATAGAGTAGGGATAATGATGATGTGAAGAGTTGGAGTTAAGTCCCATAGGCATCACCAATAAAAGTTCTGGAAAACAACTGCTAAATTCCAAAACCCTGAGACTCCCCCTCCTCCAAATAGCCTTGAACAGATTTAATTTTTGATTTAGTAGCAGGGATTCCATTTCTCCAACCCTTCAAAATGAGTTTTTTTTTTTCAATAATGATAGGAAATTATTTCCTTTACCCATAAAAGGCATCAACAACTCTAACTTTCCTATTACTTCCTAGCAATATGGCATGGTAGGGAGAGGACTGAAATGATAGTTAAGAATCTATGAGACTGTCACTTGCTAGCTGTGTGATTAGTAGTCAGGTGACACATCTTTGTGCCTCATTTTTCTCATTCTCAAAATGGAAATGATTCTTGTGCTTACATAGCTCAGAAGATTGATGTGAGAAGAATGCTTTATAAAGCACTATAAAAAAAGTATGTGTGAAAGTGAGCTTTTACTATTGCTATTGCTGTAACATGTTTATATCAGCCCTTTTAAAGGTCTTAGGGTCTCTACTGATATCCTCAACTGAGAAATAATTCATGACCAGCTGTGAAGCCAGCTAGTGAGCCAGACCTGACTGGGCTAGAAATTAAATAGCTTTCTGATGGATGGAAAATCTTGGCATTTTTGTACATAGGCACACAAAATTAGAACATTTTATTCCTGAAAGGGACCTTACAATGCACAGCTTAAACCATCCAAGATAGAAGGAACTTTAGAATACAGACTGTCAGAGCTGTCAGGGACCCCAGAGATCATCTAGTAATTTTCCTTCATTTAACAGAGAAGAGAACCAAGGTCTACACAAGTGAAATGGTTTTGCCCAAGATCATATAGCACATTCTAGAGACAGTAAAGCCAGGGACAGAGTAATTGCAATAATCAGTGGCAAAGTGAGTGAAGGTTTTAAACTCATCAAGGCATCAATCAGTACAGAGCTCTGAACTGTTAGTGAGAAAGCTTCTAGCCACATTTGCTTGCTCAGAAAACTAAATCCCCTCAAGAGAAAAGAATAATTGTTAGACAATATCTTCTTTTGTTCCATTCTTGATACTGTTAATTTTGCTATTCTAAGTCTGTGATATACAGAAACTGCTACAAAAAGATGATCTCTGGTAGCTACAATTTCAAAACAAAGTATTTTTTTCAAAGGAATTTCTTAGGGGCTGTTAGTTGGAATTTTTTGGAAAAACACAATAATATCAATGAAAATTAATTTTTCTCTCTAATGTTTTTTGTTTTTATTTTGGTAATAAACTAAAGCTAAAATAGCGAATCTAAAACTACAATTAATGCCCTTTCCCTCATTTATAACAAAAGCAATGAAAGGACCATGGGTAACTATTACAAGTATTTATATTTATGGAATATGAACAAACTTTAGTGCCTAAGGAGACTGGTAATAGAGAAAGATATTGAGAAAAATAAGATAAAAATAACAAATACATAAAAATAAGATAAAAAATAGATAAAAATACTGAGGAAAAAAACAAACTCGAAACCAAAATCATATTGTGGTTAAGAAAAAGAGCTGTTTAAGTAGCTAAAATGTTTTTGAGCCAGACGTTGCAATCAGTTAACAGGTATTTATTAAGTGCTTCCTATGTGCCAAGCACTGCACCAAATGCTAGGGGTACAAAGAAAGGTAAAACAGATTCTGCTCTCATGGAGCTCACAATCTAATGGAGGAGACAGAATGAAAACAACTGTGTTCAAATAAGATATATTTAGGATAAATTGGAGATAATCAAAAGAGAGAAGGCACTAGTATTAAGGGGGAGGATCAAGAAAGGCTTCTTGTACAAGGGGATTTTAGCTGGGACTTGAAGGAAGCCAAGGAAGCCAGGAAGCAGAGATGAGGAAGAAGAAAATTCCCAGGGGAAATGACTTGTTAGGAAATGGAGTGTTTTGAGGAACAGCAAAGTTAGTGTCCTTGGATCATAGAGTATGTGGAGGTGAAGAAGCTTTAAGAATACTGGAAAGGTAGAAGGGGGCCAGGTTATGAAGGATTTTGAATGCCAAATAGAAAATTTGATATATAATGCTAAAGGTGAAAGGAAGCCATTGGAGATCATTCATTGCATGGGGGTTGGGGTGGGGTGGGGGAACAAAGTTTGGTCGTATCTGTACTTTAGGAAGATTAATTACATAGCTGAATGGAGGATGGACCAGAGTGGGAAGAAACCTGAGGAAGAGAGACAAAAAAGAAGGCTATTGTAATAGTCAGGCATAAGGTATAAGGGCCTGCTATCACCAGGATGGTGGCAGTATCAGAGAAAAAAAAAGATTCTGAGAAAGTAAAATCCATAGGCCTTGGCAACAGTTTGGATATGGAGGAGTTAGAATTAAAAGTCAAGGATTATACCTTGGTTGTGAGTCTGGATAATTCAGAGGATTGTGGTACCCTTGACAGTAACAGGGAAGTTAAGAAGAAGGGAAGGTTTTGGGAGAAGATGATGAGTTCATTTTGGACATGTTGAGTTTAAGATGTCTATAGAATATCGGTTCTAGATATTCAATCGGCAGTTGGAGATGGGAATTTATCTCTTGGGTGAGAGATTAGAGCTGGATAAGTAGATTTAAGAATCGTCATCACAGAGATGATAATAGAATCCATAGGACTGATGAGATCATTAAGAGAAGTAACACAGAGGGAAGAAGAGAGAGGGCATAGGGCAAAGCCCTGGGTTGGGGGCGGGGGTTGGCACTGATGGTTAGTACACATGACCTGGATGATCTAGCAAAGGAGACTGAAGAGTGAGGAGGAGAAGCAGGATAGAATTGTGTTATGAAAGCAGAGAGAAGAGAGGATGAAGGAGAAGAGGATGAGTAATAGTGTCAGGTGAATGACAATCTCACAGATATCCTTATTTGTTTTTATCCATTTGGTGTAAACAAGTCTGCATTTTAATGTTAGAGAAGAGAGGCCTTGAAACTTGTGACCAGCAATAGTCTCTGGCCCCAAGGTCAGAGGGCATCCCTATTCTTGTTTTACAAAAAGGTAAAAACTGAGGCAGGGTGGGGCATTTGTCTAAGGATGTCTGGCCAAAGAAGATGTGCCAATGTAATGTGGGTGTCCTCAATATCCAGCAAATACTTTGGTTCTGGAACTAGATGTTTGATGCTATGTGGTGCAGAGGATAGAGCACTGGGCCCAGAGTCAGGAAGACCTGAGTTAAAATATAGTTTCAGACACTTACTGTTGAGGTTCAGGGTATACCCCAAAATGTTGGGGTACATGGTTGTCCTGAAAGAGTTTGCTTGAACTGTCTCCAAATCAAGTAAAGTCATTTATGCCAGGTAACACAACACACCAAGCAGGCTCCTCTGCCCCTTAAGAGAGATGCAGTTTATAGGAGACCCCAGCTTAAGGTGAGGGTGGCAGCCCCCTAAGGGAGAAGGCTGCTTCAGAAAGATGGCTCCTTTAACGGAAATGTCCCTCACTTAAGGGGGTGTGCCCACTTGCCAGGAGAGGCTAGGAATTCTTAGAGAGGAAAATCTGTGTGTGTGGGGAGATGAGGGAACCAGGGATAGTAGTTCAGAGTTTCGAGCTTCAGGGCCACATCATTATTCCACTGGTCAATCCTGGGCAGAGGGGCACCTTACTTTCAGTATTTCAGAAACCATCCTACTTGAATCCCATTGTCTCCTAAAATGACTTTAAGTGGTACTTGAGATAATGGATTTCTCACTGACCACGACCACTCTATTTGAATCTCATCATCTCCTTCCTCAAGAAGTAGGAATCCAAATTCATTTGGGAAAAGGGGTGGTTGTGTCATGCATTCCTCATCACTTACCGGTTGTATGATGCTGGAAAAGTCACAACCTCTTTTTACTTTTGTTTCCTCATCTATAAAATATGGATTAATAATAGTACCTCCCTACCTCTTAAGGTTGTTGTAGAGATAAAATGAAGTAATATTTATAAAGTGCTTTACAAAACTTACAATGCTATATAATTGCTAGGTATTATTATTGTTATTATTATTATATAACATTAATCTTCCTTCAACTGAAACCACCCACAGGAAGGCTATATATTGGAGAATATCTTTATTTGTGAAGCAGCTAGATGGCTCAGCAGACAGAGTGCTGGGCATAGAGTCAGGAAGACCTGAGTTCAAATTCAGCCTCAGACAGTAGCTGTATGACCCTGGGCAAATCACTTAACCTTGTTTGCCTCAATTTACTCATCTGTAAAATGATCTGGAAGAGGAAATGGCAAACCACTATAGTATCTTTGACAAGAAAACCCCATAGACAGTACTGTCATGCTATTGTACACAGGGTGATGAAGGGTTGGACATAACTGAATGATTGAGCAACAACAACTAATTCACAATTCCAACAATAATGCCTCTCTTAATGTGCCTATCTTTCCACAACCCCTCCAATATTTACTATTCCCATCTTTGTCAATTGGCTGGGAGTCAGGTGAATATCAAGGTTGTTTTGGTTTTCATTTCTCTTATTATTAGCAATTTGGACAATTTTTTCATATAGTTATTTACAATTTATAGTTTTTCTTTTGAGAACTGTTTGTTAATATCCCTGGATCACTTATCTGTTAAGGACTGGCTTTTGTTCTTATATATCTTGGATAGGCTAATTGTGATTTCAATTCTTGTGAGATCTTTCAGTTCTTCAGAGGAAATTTTTCATCTATGTATATTCAAGATAATTTATTACTGAGTTGTGCTCTGCCTCTTGAATCCCTCTAAGGAAGTCTTGGCTCCTTGAAGAATTGATGAACTATGTGCAAAGGAACCTACTGTCCTGAAGCAGTTGACTGAGAAGTGTAGAGAATGCATAATACTACCTTGTCTATTATTTATTGATTTTTAAGAAAGCATTTGATTTGGTAGAAGAAATGTCACCTTGAAGTCTCTCCACAGACAAAGCATCTTCAGGGTTTACACTAAAACTAAGAATCTCTGACAGATGTGACTAGGGAGATAAATTTGCTAAGTCATCTGCTGATCATCGACATCCACCAAGATGTTAAACATGGAAAACATCTGTTCACTGAAAGTGGTCACCATTTAGGTGCTATGGATCAAATCCAAATAAAACCAGGATTCCCTTTAGAAGTTCTCCAAATGATCCTATTCATAGATATTTCCATGGATCTATGAGCTCATGGGTTTGGATTCTTGTTCTAATGGTACAGGCTGCTAGCTATATGTACCTTTTGTTTGATTCTTGTCCACATCTTCCTCTAAGCCCTCTGTGGAGGTCTACCCAATATTCTGGGGACATTCCCCAGGTCTCTTAACATTATATGTGCATGGATGTAGAATACAGACTTTCTATTGGTTATTAGGCAGGCATTGTAGTCCAGTGGAAAGAGCAATGAACTTGGAGTAACAGTAATAAGAAGTAGCTCTGCTACTTATTACCTATATTACCTGTCACAAGACACTTACCCTCACTGGACCTCAGTTTCCTCATCTGTAAAATAGAGTTGAAATTAATGATATATAGGGTCCCTTCTAGCTCTGATATTATGGTCCTTAACCCTTGCTCTATGAACTATCTATTTCCTCTTAATGGAAGGAATAAATAAATGGTACCTCTTTAAAGATAGTTTTTATTATGTTTCTGGTTTGAAGCTTTTCTTCTGTTACAACCTACTTACATCTTCTTGTTTCTCCTGCACAGTATTTTATCTCCTAATTCCATGTCTTTGCATTGGCTTTTCTCCTTGCCTGGAATACTTTCCCTCTTCACTTTTACCTATTCATTCCCCTGGCTTCATTCAAGCCTCAGTTCAAATCTTATTTGGCAGAAGGCTTTTCTCATTCCTCTTTGCTCCTAGGCCCTCTTCTTTGAGATTACCAAATCTAATGCAGTTTGGGGTTGCTGAGAACCCCCAGATTTCATGGTAACAGGGTGTGGTGTCCCCTGAAATGAATTCACATATTCAAACTTTCTTCCAGTCAAACGTGGTTTGTTGCAAGACTAATAGAGTAATGAGATTCTTAGGGAATCTGCAACTTAATGGGGGTGAGACTGATGCTTATAGACAAAAAGGACAGTGAAAAATCTGGATGTGATTAAGGAATGGTAAGTAGTCTGGGTTGGGCCAGGTACAACAGTAAAAGGACTATCAAGTAGGTTAATTAGGTGATCTAGGTGGGCTGGGGTGGGCACCTTGGGCAGAGGTGCCAGTGTTCTGAGCTGCTGAAATGTATGGGAAAATTCAGGACTGGGTTGCTCTCAAAGACACAGTTTCTTCCTTTTAGGGGTCCTGGTCCCATCACACCATCACTATCTACTCCACATGTGTCTTTTATGTACATAATTATTTACATATTATCTTTCCCATTAGAATGTGAGATCTTTGAGGGAAGGAACAGTGTTTTTGATTTTCTTTACCTATCACTTAACACAGTATCTGACACGTAACAATAATAAAAACAAAAACAACTAGCATTTACATAGTTCTTTAAGGTTTGTAAAATGCTTTATAAATATCTCTTCTGGAAGGAAGGAAATTATCAGTAAGCTAAAGGGTAATGGAAAGTTACCTGGTGGGCATAAATAAATTTGCAATATACTTGTGAGGATGAATTATATGAACAAGTTGACATAGAAGACATTATTTTGTTGAGTTTATAGTTTATTGCTTTGAAAGTTTATTGAAATTTTTTTTGTATATAATTTCCATTTCCAAACATAACTCTCTCCTTTCCAGTGAGCCATTCCATATAATCAAAAAATAAAAAAGAAAGAAAAAAAGAGCTGTTCAACAAAACTAACCAACATGTCAACACTCTCATAGTGTCTTCAGTGTTCCATACATAAAGTCCATCATTATCTTCTGCCAACCTAGGTTTGCTCATTATAATTTGAGCATTCAGGATTTTTTTTTTGTTCTTTACACTTGTAGTGAATGAATGGATGAATGAAAAACATTTCTTAAGCACTTGCTATGTATCAGACATTCTACTAAGTATTGGAGACACAAATACAAAGGAGAGACAGCCTCTATCCTTGCATTCTAATATAGAGAAACAACACATATAGAGAAGTGATGACTTCTATGTGCCAGACACTGTGCTAAGCTTTTTGCTAATACTATCTCACTTGATCCTTACAACACCTTGGAAGGGAGATGCTATTATTTTCTTCATTCTAGATTTGAAGAAACTGAGACAGACAGAGGCTAACCGACTTGCCAAAGGTTATGCAACTAGTAAGTGTATGAGATGGGATTTGAACTCAATTCTTTCTGACTCTAGGCCCAGAGCTCTGGCTCTAGCCCATCTAGTTGCCTCCAGGGTATTTCTTTCTTTTCTTTTCTTTTTTTTGGAAAGTCACTAGGATAGAGAGTTCCAGTCATTATGTATATTATTATCTTGGTTCTGCTTAATTTATTCTTCATTGGTTCACATGTCTTCTTATGCTTCTCTGAATTCTTTGTATTCATTATTTTGTATAATGAAATAATATTCAATTTCATTCATGCACCACAATTTATTTGTATAGTACTTCTTCAATTGATGGGGATCTACTTTGCTTCCAGTTCTTTGCTATAACCAAAAATGCAGCTATTTTTCATTTTTTCCTTAACATTATTTGAACTGGTCTTAAGCCAGTATAAAGGTAGAGCTCCTCCCCTTTCCCAAGTACTGGCATCAATCCATTATGGAACTTCTGGAGATAATGTAAGACACTTCATTTATATCTATGTTGGGGAACAGGGAGAGAAAAGAGGTTGCGATTATAGCTCTGACAATTAAAAAATGAATATGTTTTAAGGTGGAAGATAAAACTTTAAAAAAGTTTTTTAAAGGATTATATACAATTTTTTTGTTCAATCATGGCATATCTGACTGTGACCCCATTTGGAGTTTTCTTGGCAAAGATACTGGAGTGGTTTGCCATTTTTTTTCTCTAGCTCATTCTACAGTTAAGGAAACTAAGGCAAATAGTGTTAAGTGACTTGCCCAGGGTGACACAGCTAGTAAGTGTGAGGCCAGATTTGAATTCTGGTCTTCTTGACTCCAGACTCCTGGGCTATATCCACTGTGTCACCTAGCTGCCCACTATATATGATTTACATATAATACTACTATAATTTATAGCAATACCACTGCCTACTCCCTTTCCACTTCCTTTGTCTAGATTTATGTTAAGTAGCTTCTTTGTGTAGAGTAGCGCAACTTTCATAGATGCAGGTAACTCCCTATAACAATGCGTACAACATTTGGAATGGCTATTAATAAAATGAAAACAAAAAATAAATTACAATCAGAGACCTGATGATGCACTGCAGAACTTTGGGAATGTTTGCATCCAACATCCTTAGGCTGCTTATCAATTTCATTGTTCCAGTTTTTAAATCCTGAGTCAAATTCCAAAACAAAACAAGAAACAAAAAAAATAAAGCCACACCCATCTCATCTCTTTTTTTGGGGCAGCTATCATGTCACTCTTTGACAAAAAAACAAAAACAAAACCAATAAAAAAAGCCCACAAACAGTCCATTTAAAAGCATTTGTGGTAGACAGTAGAGGGCCTAGATTTGTCATATTTGTCACAATTGTCATTTGTACTTGCTGATCCACTTTTGCTGGAGGGGCTAAGGGAGGCCAGGATGGAACTTTTAATCCAGATAGAGTATTTGTGCTCATATCAGGCAATGATCTTGATTTTCATTGTAGTAGGAGCTAGGGCTATAATCTCCTTCTGCATCTTGTCAGCAATGCCTGGGTGCACAGTGGTACCACAAGACAATATGGTATTGGCATACAAATTCTTTTTTTTGTTTGTTTGGTTGGTTTTTTTTTTTTTTTTTTTAGGCAACTGGGTTAAGTGACTTGCCCGGGGTTAAGTGACTTGCCCAGGGTCACACGCTAGTAAGTGTCAAGTGTTTGGTCTGAGGTCAGATTTGAACTCAGGTCCTCCTGACTTCAGGGCTGGTGCTCTATCCACTGCGCCACCTAGCTGCCCCCATACAAATTCTTAAAGATGTCACCATCATACTTCATAATTGAATTGAAGGTAATTTCATGTACTTTACAGGATTTCATGCCTAAGAAAAATCATTGGAAGAGAATTTCTGGGCACCTGAACCTCTCAATGCCAGCAGTGCTAACCTGACCATCAGGGAGCTCACGATTCTTCTGGAGAAGAACTAGATGCATCCATGGCCATCTCCTGCTTGAAGTCTAGTTTTCCCTTGATATCATGCACAATTTCCCTCTTGACTGTGGTAGCAAAACCATACCCGTTTTTGGTCATGACCTGCGTGAGATAGTCTGTCAAGTCATAGACAGATTCAGATGGTGGATGGCATGGGGAAGTGCATAATCTTCATAGGTGGGTATAGTGTGGGTCACACCATTACTGGAGTTTGTCACAATACCAGTAGTATGACCAGAGTTATATCAGAGGGCAGCATAGCCTGGATGACAATATCCCAGATGGCTGGGATGTTGAAGGTCTCAAATATAATCTGTGTTATCTTTTCTCTGTTGGATTTGGGGTTCAGAAGGGCTTCTGTGAGCAGCACAGAGTGCTCTTCAGGGGCCACACAGAGCACATTGTAGAAAGTATGGTGCCAGATCTTCTCCATGTTATACCAGTTGGTGACAATATCATGGTCGATGAGATACTTCAGGGTCAAAATACCTCTCTTGCTCTGGGCCTCATTCCCTATATAGCTCTCTTTCTGGTTCATCCCTGCCATCACACTCTGATCTCTGGCATGCCCAACAATGGAGGGGAAGGCATCCTTAGGTGAATTGTCTCCTACCAAGCCAGTTTTGCATATTCTGGAGCCATTTTCAACAATGAGGGTGGCAAGATAATCAACCATGGTGAAATTTGAAGTGGCAAGTTTAAACCCTTGAGAGAGAGGAGGTAGTACCATATCTGGGGGAATGGGGAAGGCAAGTAAACATTGGGCAAAAGAGCTCACAGTTAAATATGGGCATTTTAGTAACTTTTTTTTAGTATGATTCCAAATTGATTTGAACCAATTCATAAATCCATTAGCGTTTCTGTCTTTTAGTAGCCCCTCCAAAATAGGTTCTTTCCATCTTTTTTCATCCATGCCAATTTGTTGGGTTCTAGGTAAAACCTCAGTTATTATTTGCATTTCTCTTGTTGGTGACTTAAAGCAATATTTCATAGAGTTATTATAGTTTACTTTTTTTGGAAGAACTTTTTGTTCATATTCTTGGTAATTTATCCCTTGGAAATGGCTGTTGTTTTATATATTTGTTTTAGTTCTCTATATATTGCATATTTTACCCTTGTCAGAGATTTAAGCAAATGCTGTTTTTTTCCTGAATTTACACTTTCTCTTCTTATCTTAACTGTATTGATTTTGTTCATGAAAACATTTTTCAATTACATGTAATCAGAATTATTTGTTTTGTCTTCCTCTGTCCGCTACAGTATGCTGCTATTCATTGCTACCACTATATCACCCAGGCTATCTATCCTCATTCCAATCCATCCAATTAACATTGCTAAGGAGCTTCTATGTGCAAGATATGGTGCTATGACAAATAAAAAATAAGCAAGTTACTCATTCTGAGCTGATATTTTTGCATCTGTAAAATGAATACTGAGCTAGATTATCTCTAAAGCCTCTTCAACCTATAATTCCATAATCCTGAAGACTACAAATTTTTATAATCAGCATGCAGAAAAACTGCATTTGTATTCATAAATATCAACATAATATCTTCTCTAATAATTATACATGGATCTAGAATATGGCAGGTCATTCCATTTTTGAATTATTCAGACTATTAGTGAATTGTTACTTATTTTTAAATGTTATTGTTTATTTACTGTTAACATTATTGAAAAAAAATTTCAATTCCAAACTCTCTTCCTTCTTTTTGTCCCTCCCCCACCCACTGCAAAGGCAACCAATATGATATCAATTATACATGTAAAACAATGCAAAACATATTTCCATATTAGCCATGTTACAAAAAGCAAGAAAAATAAAGCAAGTGAGAAAATTATACTTCAATTTGCACTTAGAATTCGTCAGTTTTCTCTCTGGAGATAGATAGCATTTTTCATCATGTATACGGGCCGCACGCCGACCTTCTGCCAGTCATGCGCCAGTACCCACTTCTCTTAAAAGAAGTGCACTGCCAGAGTCTTACCCACTCTTGGGTCTTCGGTTCTGAGCCGGATCACCACACAGAGACGAGCCATCGGGAGGCACCAACACCAGAGCTTTATTCAGAGGCCAACACAGCAAACCATCATAGCAAGCCCAAGCAGCAAGGCCAGAGCAACAGGGCAGGAGCCAGGGGAGCGCACGTGTGTGTTCTGACCACGCTTGTTCCTAAGTCCCTACTTAGCCCCTCCTCCCCAGCCCGCTACTAGCCAATGATTGTAGGGTCAGATACCGGAAGCGGCTGTCTGAGTTTAGCACACCAAGGGGGAGGGAGTGACGTAGGAGGCCAGGATTGGATACAGGAAGGAGGCATCTGGGATTGACGCATAGACAAGAGTACGTGACCTAGGAAGTCAGACTCAGGAGGGGACTGGGTCAGTGCTGCACAAAGGGACCCGGAGGTCAGGAAGGTCACAAGAGGCATCTGGGGATGACGTTGCATATAGGGAGGGGACTAAGCAGAGGGAACTCAGTCCTCTGCCATCCCACTCCCACGTGGCACCGCCCCTTGCCTCAGGAGCTCAGGCTCGGCTACTTCCTTGCACCCAGCTTATCTCATAGCACTGCCCAATTGCCTCATGGCTTCTCCGTATCCAGCCCATCCCAGTACACACGACTCTGCCTACCACAGTCCCTGCCTCGACTTCCAAAATACCCAGATCTTACCCTACCCTTGCCATAGTACCCAACTGGGTAGCTGCCAACATCAGACAGTCCCTCACAATCATGCCCCTCAATTTCCAATTCTTTGCCACCACAAAAAGAACTGTTATAAATTTTTTTAACATATAATTCCTTCTCCTTTTTCCTTTGGTCTCTTTGGGGTACAGACCTAGTAGTGGTATTGCTGCTTCAAAGGGTATGCAGAGTTTTATAGCCCTTTGGGCATAGTTCCAAATTGTTCTCCAGAATGGTTGAACCAGTTCACAACTCCACCAACAATTCATTAGTGGATTTATTTTCCCTCATCCCTCTAGCATTTATCATTTCTGATAAGTGTGAGGTGGTATCTCAAAATTGTTTTAATTTTCATTTCCCTAATCAATAGTGATTTAGAGAATTTTTCATGATTATAAAAAGCTTTTATTTTTTCTTCTGAATACTGCCTGTACAAATCCCTTGACCATTTATCAATCAGAAGTGCCTTTTATTTTTGTAAATTTTACTTCGTTCCTTGTATATTTGAGGAGTGAGAAGTTTCTCAGAGAAACTTGCTGTAAAATTTTTTGATATTACTTCATTGTCTATGGTACCTTTAAGCAAAATGTAGTTTCCCAGATTATGTCTTTCAATTACTTTTATTTTTGTTTTGTCTGAGATCATGATTGCTATCCTTGCCTTACTTCAGCCAAAGCATAATATATTCTGATCCAACCTTTATTTTAAGCTCTGTGTATATATTTTTCTGTTTTAAGTGTGTCTCTCATAAACAAACATATTGTTAGATTCTCATTCCTAATTCATTTTGCCAACCATTTCCATTTTATGTGTGAGTTCATCCCATTCATGTTCACAGTTGTTGGTACTAACTGTATATTTTCCCTCCATTCCATTTTCTTCTGTTTATCCTTCTCTATTTTTATTCTGTTCTTCCTCAAAAATATGTTTTGATTCTGATCACTGACTCTTTTAATCTGCCCTGCCTTTTATCATCCCTGCCCCCTCTCTCTTACCTCCTTCCTCCCTCTTATCTTCTTTCCCCTATTTCCCTGTTGGGTAATATAGATTTCTATACAAAACTGAGTGCACGCGCGCATGTGTGTGTGTGTATGATATTATATGTGTGTGTCTCTGTGTGTATACATATATGTGTGTATACATATATGTGTGTATACATAATATCTGTGTATATATTCTTCCCCCTTTGAACCAGTTTAGATGAGAGTGAGGTACAAGCATTGCCTACCCCTTCCCATTTCCCCCTCCATTGTAAAAGATCTTATGGTCAATGAGTTAATGAATCAATGAGGGATAGCAGTTGAAAAGCCCAAATGATGCAGTGGGATCCACGAAATACCAAAATATATTGAATAGAACCATCACAGAAAATAAAAAAAAAGACAAATATGAGTTCATGAGAGATGAGAAGACTAGTGGGGGTTTAAATTTGCCCTGGTGGAGAGAATACCCCCATCAAGATAGCAGATTGAACCAAAGTGGCAGTGTGGCTGTATTAAACCTGTGCTAAGATAGCCCACATCTCCACTGTGCACAAACATAATGTATTCCATATTAAAGATAGCTTAAGTTTGAAACTTTGAATTCAGTCAAATTAGTGAATTCCATGGCTGAGCAGCAACATTGCGTAATGGAAGTAGCCCTAAACAAGGAATCATAAGACCCAGATTCTAGTCTCAAACTGTGTGGTTAATTTACTGTGTGAACTTTTCAAACTGCTAACGCTCTTTAGTTTTCTGTTCTGTCATAGGAACAGTGAATATAATGATATCTGATATTACATATACTATATTTTAAGGAAATTAACAGACATAGCCTATGGAGTCAAGATTTACGAAAGACATAAATCGGGCTTCAAGTATTTGAAAGGCTGTCTTCTGGAAGAGGGGTTAGGTATTCTGTGTTCTTCCAGGGCCCAAATCCAATAAAGCTCCTCCTCCAATTCTAATTGTGAGATGGAGGTGATCCTAGGTTCTTAAAGACTATGCCCACAGAGCTTTAGGTCTGGCAGGTTTTAGCAAGATGGAAAGGCTTCAAGTCAACCATTGAAGGACTGACCAAGTCGAAGAAGGAAGGAAACATTCGGCAGCAGAAGATTGGCCATGAGGTGACTGAATTGTTTTCGTCCACAGTGATTCCTGAAACATTAGAGAGGTTGACATTTAAATGGGTAGAGAGAGTATCCACACTGTTGCATTAAATCACAAATATTTTGCTGTATTAAAAACTGGTATGTAGGAAAAAGCTCAGTATCATTTCCTAACCTTTATAATCTTCATCTGTAAAATGAAGATAATAGTATGTGCCCTACCTATTTTATGTTTTATTCTATTTTTAGTTCATGGGATAAAACAAGCATTTCCATAGCATAGTATAATAAAAAAGACGAATGCACATGAAACTGCAAATCTGTTATGTACAACTTGCTAAACTTTGAAATATATAATAAAGTTATCATGTAACTTTCTTTTTTCTTCCCTCCCCTCCCCCACCATGAAGAGTGAAATGAGTCCTACCTATTTTATGTCACAACAACCTAATATTAATGACTGATTAATTCAGGACCTTGGATTATGCTGCCAGAAGAGATTTGCCAAGATTGATAGGATCATATATTTAAAGCTGGAAGACACTTCACTGACCTGCTAGACCAATTTTCTCATTTTATAGATGACGAAACCCAAGCCAAGAAAAGCTAAGTAATTTGCTCTGGGTCACATAGGTAGTAAAGTAGCAGGTGGCAGGGGTGGGAGCCAAACTCAGGTCTTCTTGCTTCAGACCCATTCTTGCTCTTTCCTCTGTACCATACCATCTCTCAATCGAAGAATTTTAATCTGAGAAAATAGACAAGCTTTTATAGTTTGGGTTCTGGTCTAAATGAATTATGTGTTAAATTATTTCCACATGGGAACTGAATCCTTGTCTTTTTTAAAAAAAAACATGCCCACAAACCCCAAACTAAGAGCCCCTTCTGGCCCTACAAAAAGCAAATTACCTACAATGGGCACAGAAGATATTATCTGGAATTTGCTGAACAAGTGGGAACATAGTGAGCAAATCATATTAATATGGGTTAGTAAGTATACTGTTTTACTATCAAGCCAATGACCAACCACTCATTCCAGAGGACAGATGATGAAGTATGATGCCCACCTTGTGATAGAGAGGTGACATACTCAGGGGATAGAACAAGACTTTTTTTCTACACATAGTTGATGAGAGAATTTGTTTTGCCTGACTATTCACATTTATTACAAGGTTGGTTGGTTTGTTTGTTTCTGTTTTCAGTGAGAGAGGCAGGAGGGAGAGAAGAAAGGATTTTTGTCAAATGAAAAACTAAAATTAAATTTGAAAAGAAAGAAATAATAAATATGCTCTGAGAGAGTCAGAAGAGTCTGTCTTATCTCCTAGATGACTGCATTTCAAGTCAACTCAATATACAAAGTAGAACACCTGGAATTGTAAAGAACTTAAATAAGATAAAATAAAAAAAAGTCCATTGGTCAAAGGCTTTCAAATAGAAAATGCAGAGCTATTTTGCCGTGTCCCTTCCATTTTCGATTTTATGCTTTACTCCATTATGGAGCTAAGCTAATTCTGAAAATATAGCTCACCAAAATATTCAATTTAGAACCTAGTAAGCACAGTGCTGAGCAAAATAACAAAGTGAAAATTGGACTTTTCTACTGCCTTGTGTTTTTATATCACCCACTCCTCCCTGAGATAATGCTTTCTATACCTGAAAAAGTGGCTTAAGTGAATTATGTCTGCTGCAGGACTGTGGTTCTATTTGGACACTATACTAGGCTGGGGAAAGGAGGATGTTCTTGGTGTCCTTAAATTGAGTTTATTGTTAAGCTAATCACTGGTACAAGTGAGAATCATCATTATCAAACAGTTCAGGCAACTTATTCAGAGAAATGAGAAGTGTTCAGAAGGAAACAATCACTTATTAAGTACCTACTATGTGCCAAACACTGCAAATTCATCTTATTTAGTCCTCACATTAGCCCTAGGAGGTAGTTATTATTATTATCCTCATTTACATTTCATGAAACTGAGGCAGACAGCAGTTAAGTGACTTGCCCATGGTCACACAACAGAGCTAGAAAGTATCTGAGATTGAATATGAGTTCAAGTCTTCATAACACCAAGCTCGGTACTCTATCCATAGTGTCACCTAACTACTTCTTTGGTTAGTTTGACAGTGATAATGTTCTCTGAGGTAGGGACTCCAAACTTTTCAGTCCCAGGTGCTATCAGTTAGGCTAAGCAGTTAAGGCTAGCCCTATCTATAGGCACAAAAGGTGGCCAACTGCATGATAGGATTTGGTGGGTGAGATCTTAGTGTTTTAATATGGTGTAAAAATCACAAAGCTTCCCCCCTAAGTAATATGTGGATTGAGATTGGGAATCCCTAGTCTGGGGCTAGATCAGATGAACTTGGTTTTTAGAGAAGTAAATAATCATGCTAATACTGATACTGGGAAAGGATCAATCAAGCAAAAAAAATTGATTAATAAGTATTTATAGAAGTTCTTACTATATGCCAGGTCCTGTGCTACACTCTAAGGAAAAAAAAAACAGAAACAAAACAAAAAAAAACAAACAAAAATAGTCCCTACCCTAAAGGAGCTTGTATTATAATGGTGGAAACAGCATGTAAATAAATAGTTATATACAAGATACATACAGAATAGATGGAAAGTAATCATACAGAGGAAGGTGCTAGCAGCTGATAGAATGATAGAATAAGAGAATTGTTCCTGAGAAAGATGATTCCCTAAAGGGTTATAGAGACCAGTGATGGAGGTTGGAAGTGATGTTGAGTTTTAAAGAAGCTTGAGCCTTCTAGAGAATTTATAAAGTTCTCCATGGATCTCTTCCTCTGATGCTTTATCATGATATTATAGGTGACAATGTTTTTGGTTTTTTTTTTTTTTGTTGTTGTTGTTGTTTTGGTGAGGCAATTATGGTTAAGTGACTTGCCTAGGTTCACACAGCTAGTATCAAATGTCTGAGGCTGGATTTGAACTCAGGTCCTCCTGACTCCAGGGCCAGTACTCTATCCACTGCACTACCTAGCTGCTCCTGTGACAGTAGTTTTCAAAGGCTATGAAGAAGGCAAATTCTGACAGTCTTACCAAGCTGGAAAGGCTTTGAGAATGAGTTCGCTGATGGACTGTGTGTCTTTTGTCTGAAGATCCGTCTAGCTAAGTGGAAACAGATTCATCACCAGGTCACTGAAAGATGCATTTTTCTATCCATCTCAGTTCATGAAGTATTCTATTAAGACATGGAAGAATTGTGTCCCACCTTGGTTTAGGCTACATGTACAGTAAAGAAATTATATATACATGATGTGGAAGTAAAGTTTTATAAAGAAGTGAAAATATCTTTTAGAGCAAAGGAAAATGACTAGAAGAGGAATAGTTTAGGCGCCTATGCATTCTTACAATGGAAAAATAAAATGGCATTAATTCTTTGGATGGAATCTCAGTGGGTCAAAGAAACTGGACTTAAATGGAACTAAAATAGTTTTGACCCAAGAATGATCTGAAGCCCAGAAAGAAATGACTTTTTTTTTAGTGACCATAGGAATTGGGAGAAATTGCTCTGTTCTTAGACTGAGGGAGAATGAACTAGAAATGAATAGCCTGAATACTGTATGAACTTTGATGTACTGAGCAATGTGGAATCTCCTTGTGGCAGAAATCCAAGAGATGTCACAAGGCAATGTTTTTTTGTGTGCCAACAGTCAATAAGGAGGTTCAGAGGAGGGAGAAAATATTGTGGACCATAGTGCTTCAGGAAGGCTTCATGAAAGAGGAAGAACTTGAAAGCTAGGATTTGATACTTTGTAGGATTTTATGTCTTAACTTTAACTGGTCTATACAAGCCAGTAGTTAAGAATGGTTCTCTCCTCTACTGAAACTTAGTTCCTTTGCTTACAGTTCATAGAATCAAAGAATTCAAGGATAAAGTTCTTATTCATTTCTGGAAGCCCTTAAAAGGTTCAATATGTGGTGCTTAATTATACAAATATGACTCAAGCTTATACCTAATGCCTTCTCTACCAACACACCAGGTGGGTACCATAAATCAAATAGCAAAGCATTTAATTAAAAAGGGTAGAAAAATAAATAAGGGAAAATTAAGTATTAGAACAATTCTCTACCTCTATACATTAAAGAGTATAGTTTCCCATAGAGTCTCCACATTGATCGAAGATGGAACTCTTCTTAATCAATTCATGCTCTTAGGGTTGTCATGTGACTGATCAACTCTTGTGGCTGAGTTTTCCAATTTCCTTAGTTTCCCTGTAACTAACTTCTGCTCCATTATGCCTCTGCTGTTCTCTGCAACTGAAATCTCCATTTACTACAGAAGTGTGTTGTTGTTGTTTAGTCATTCAGTTGTGTCTGACTCTTCATGACACCATGGACAATACTGTCTATGGGGTTCTTTTGGCAAAGATATTGGAGTGGTTTACCATTTCCTTCTCCAGATGGAAGTGTAGTTTACTACATTGAGCTACTATTGTGATTTGTTGAAGCTGTCATTTGTTGCTAAGGTCTCTTCTTCAAAGGGAGTGATATTGCTCTTTTGTGAATCTGCTCTGGTCAATGTGCTTGGGGATTAACCAACATGTTTTCATTTCTTTTTAAATCATGGCTATGTTCCATGACTGGAACATGATAAAGCCCATCACATGTCTTTAAAGACCTTGCTCATTACCCCCAGCCCCCAACAAGAAGTGTCTCATCTGCCTGATAGGTTAGGTCAATAAAATTCCTTTCAATTTATTTCATGCTAATGGCAGGTAATACCAGGGTCATACAAACTACCATGATGCTCTTCTTTTCAAGCAAAAACTTAGCAACATCAGAAGAGCATAGAAAGGATGCCTTTAGACTTTCATTCTGTCTGCTTTGGCAAAATTGGAAAGGACCTTAGATCACATCATGTTCAACCTGTATCTGACTGAGAGGACAAAATGATGTGATAATTGCACAATGCCTGGCACATAGTAATCACTATGTAAATATTAGCTATTGATATTATATCACATAAATACAAGGTGAATAAATAAAAATACACACATATATAGTAATTAAATACCAGGTAGTTTGGGAAGAAAGGTATTCAGTTTCTTCATATGTAAAATTGAGGGAGTTAAACTAGATGATCTTAAGGGCTCTCTTATCTATAAGATATATTATCTCATAAATAATAAATATATTTTCCTGTGATTATGTGATTTTGCTTCTCCTCAGCTTGTGGTTCCTTTGTTCTCTGCTATTATCCTTAGTTATTCTCTGCTATTTTCTTTTTTTCTATTTTCAAATATTTTATTTTTTCCCAATTACATGTAAAAACAATTTTTAACATTTGCTTTAAAATTTTTTTGAGTTCCAAAATTTCTCTCTTTTCCTTTCCTCTCAACTCCCTAAAATGGCAAACAATTTGATATATTATACATGTGTAGTAAAGCAAAATATATTTCTATATTAGACATATGAAACAAAAAAAACTCAAGAAAAAAGAAAATTAAAAAAAGTATTCTTCAGTTCCTTCTCTGGAGGTAGATAACATTTTTCATCATAAGTTTTTTCAGAATTGTCTTGGATCATTGTATTGCTGAAAATAGCTAAGTCATTCACAGTTGATCATCAACAATATGACTGTACTGTGTACAGTGTTCTCCTGGTTCTGTTCACTTTATTTTGTATCAGTTCATGTAAGTCTTCCTAGGTTTTTCTGAAAGCATAATGCTCACCATTTCTTATAGCACAATAGTATTCCATTACAATGCTATACCACAACGTGTTGAGCAATTTCCCAATTGATGGGCATCCCCTCAATTTCCAATATTTTGCCACACAAATAGAGCTGCTATAAATATTTTTATACATATGCATCCTTTTGCTTTTTTAAAAATCACTTTGAGATGCAGTCTTAGTAATGGTATTGCTTGGTCAAAGGGTATGCACAGTTTCCCTGTGACTAACTTGGGCATAGTTCCAAAGTACTCTCCAGAATGGTTGGATCAGTTTACAACTACACTAACAATGTATTAGTGCCCCAATTTTTCCACATCCCTTCCAACATTTGTCATTTTTCTTTTCTGTCATGTTAGCCAATCTGAACCTCTTTGATATTTTCTACTAATTTCGACCACTCTTTCAGGGAAGTTCTCTTTAGCATGTAACCAGGAACTCAAGCTCATTTTGTGTAAGACTTTCCTCATTAGCACAGATTGATTACTTAATGCAACACACTTATGGAGTCCATAAAAGGGAGTAATGTATAAAGAAGGAATAGCAGATAGAACCCCATTTCCATATAAGAAAAACATCCTAACATTTAGAGCTAACTGGAAATAAAATGGGGTGATTTCAAGAAAAACTAATGTCTGTGTAGGTCTTTGAATAACTATATTATTTCTTGGAGTTTTGGTAGAAAGGATTCTCAGACAAAGTTTCTCAGATAAAGATTTCATTTCTAATATAAAATAGGGAACTGAGTCAAATTTACAAAGAGAATAGTTATTCCTTAATTGATAAATGGTCAAAGGCTATGAATAGGCAGTCTTCAGAGGAAGAAATCAAAGGTAGCAATAGCCAAATGAAAAAAAAAATCCTCTAAATCACTAATTAGAGAAATGCAAATTAAAATGATTCTGAGGAACCAACCTACACCTATCAGATTGGGTAAGATGACAAAAACAAATGATAATACTGGAGGGGTTGTAGGAAAACAGATATACTAACTAATGAGTTGTTAGAGCTATGACCTAGTCCAACTATTTTCAAAAGCAATTTGGAACTATGCCCAAAAAACCACTGAACTCTGCATATGTTTTGACTTTGCGATTACACCTCAAAGAAATCAAAGAAAGAGGAAAAAGACTTATTTATACAAAGATAATTATAACAGCTCTTTTTTTTAGTAGCAAAGATGTGGAATCATAATGCAATAAAAATTATGTGTAATGAAGGGCCATGGAAAGATAGACTGAAAAATAATTGGAAACTAAACAATCTAATCCTAAAGAATGAATAGGTCAAACAATAAATCATAGAAACAATCAATAAATTCACTCAAGAGAATGACAATAATGAGACAACATATCAAAACTTACAGGATGCAGCAAAAGCAGTTCTTAGGCAAAGTTTTATATCTCTAAATGCTTACATGAATAAAACACATGAAGAGATTAATGAATTGGGCATGCAACTGAAAAAAACACTAGAAAAAGAACAAATTAAAAATCCTCAATTAAATATCAAATTAGAAATACTGAAAACCAAAGGAGGGATTAATAAAATTGAAATTAAGAAAACTATTGAACTAATAAATAAAACTAAGAGCTGGCTTTATGAAAAAAACAACAAAATAGACAAACCTTTGGTTAATTTAATTTAAAAAAAAGATGTGGAAACGGAATCAATTGAGAAATAACTGAACAACTTAAGGATGTGATGAAATACAATTATTTCCTAAGAAAGGGTGGAAGGGATAGTTTCAGAAAAACCTGGGAAGACTTGTATGAACTGATACAGTGAAGGGAGTAGAATAAGAACAATATATATAATAGCGATATCGTAAAGACAAAAACTCTGAAATACTTAAGAACTCTGATCGATGCCATGACCACTACAATTACAACGGACTAATGATGAAACATGCTATCCACCTCCAGATAAGAGAGTTAATGGTCTCAGAGTGCAGATTGGATCGTATTTTCTTTTCTTTCATTCATTCTCTCTTTCTTTCTTTTTTTACTATGGCTATTGCAGGAATTAATTTTGAATGACTATACATATTTGTAATCAGTTTTATTTTTCTTGCCTTCTCAGTTGGTGAGGTAGAAGGGAGAGAGAGAATTTAAAACTTAAAATAAAACAAAATTGAATTTTAAAAAAAGTCAACAGTAATAGATGTTATTTGATTTCTTATTACTATGCCATAATGATATGTAACTAGGTGATATAGGGATTAGATCTGGAGTCAGGAAGAACTGAGTTCAAATCTGACCTCAGACACTAGCTGTGTGACTCTGGGTAAGTCCCTTAACCTCTGACTGTCTCAGTAGCCTCATCTATAAATTGGGAATAATTATAACATCTTCTTAGGATTGTTTTGAGGGGAAAAATGAGATAACATTTATAAAGTGTTTTGTTACATAACTACTAACTATTTAATTCTTTTTTTACTATTATCCACTTTTGACACTTACTCTTCAATCCAATGACATTGGCCTTCTGGCTATTTCACAAACAAGACATTCTATGTCTCAGCTCTGGTGATTCTCTCCTCTCTGGCTGTCCCCCTGTCTGGAACAGTATCCCTTCTCTGTAACAACTATTAACCTCTCTCCCATTTGAAAAATATTAGCAAATTTTCTTATGCCTGCCTATCTATAACTTCTCAATTGTATCTTTGTTGGAAGGGGTCTTAGTGTTAATCTAGTTCAATCTAACACAGGAATTCTAATTTCAAAGTTCCCTGAAATGTACTTATATATCTTCCCCTTGAACATTTCTACTGATGGGGACCCCATTATCTCTCAAGAAATTCCATTCTGTTGTCAACACCTGTAATTGAATTTCCCCATTATAATGAGCCAAAATCTGCTTGTCAAGAGAATTCAGTTTTATTCTCAGTTCTGCTTCTATTTTGCTATAATATATATTTCAGGGGTGGGGAACCTGTGGCCTTGAGGTCACATGTGGCCTTCTAGGTCCTTGGGTACAACCTTTTGACTGAGTCCAAGTTTTACAGAACAAATCCTTTTATTAAGGGGATTTGTTCTGTGAAGTTTGGATTCAGTCAAAGGGCCAAACTTGAGGACCTAGAGGGTCACATGTGACCTTGAGGCTGCAGGTTCCCTACCTGTAATATAGGTCAAGGTATATTAATCCTCAATATGCTTCTTTGTCCATCTGAAAAATGATGATACATATATAATGAGGCCCCATGTGTGTCAAGGCTCATGTTGTGAGGGGTTGCCCCCTCACATCTAGTATGGGGGTGTTGTGTGTTTCAAAGGGAGGCACAACAGATATCTCTAGCCTCTTCTGTCTCCTATTCTTCTCCAGGGAAGACTAATTCCTTCCAGGAGGGGAAGCAGGAAGTTGCGGCCAGAAGCCACTACTCTGCTCTCCTCAGAGAGAAAAGATAGTCTGCTGGAATTATATCTACCTTCTTCCTTAAATGTTATCAGTCTAGGGGACTTTGATCAAGTTGAATCTAATTGCTGGTCGCTGTGTCATTATTGGGGGGGAAGGAGAACTTCAAATTTTGTATCCAAGGCTTGACCCTTTTGCTACCTGATACCAGGTCCTTAATGAACACACATTGAATAACTAAGAATACCCGTTTATCCCAAATTGGAAGCAAAACAGAAATCAGAGAAAGTATATATAGGAGAATATATACCAGATGCTTCAGAGTGAAGGAATTCTTACTTTGAGAATGAGGTTACTCAGCTCAGTCAAAAGAGAGCCCTAGGTTTCACCCAAGGGGAAACTCCCCAAAGTCTCTAGTGTAGCAAGCTGGGGATATGGACATGATGGAGACTGCTAACTCCCCTCATGTCTTCCCAGATCCCTTGCCTTCAGCAGCCTGAAGGGGGACTGACCTCTTACACTTTCCCTTTCAAAGCTGGAAGCCAAAAGAACCTGAAACATTGTGAAGCTTGAAGAGTCCTGAAAAAGACTGAAGAAGGCTGGAGCTCTCACCCTCTCAGCAACTACATCCTGATCCTCACCCAGGGCAGGGCATTCATCTCCACTGATGAGGAGAGAGTCCCTTATCACTGGGCTTTGAGACTGGGATCACACATAAATGTCAATTATTTATGTTTTTAACTTACCATTTTAGGGATCATAACAACAAATGTTAATCATCGTTTTAAAGTACTTGGGGTGCTTTGACAGCAAATTGCCCTAAAAGAAGACTTTATGCATGAAAATCCAAATATAACATGGGTAGATTAAAGTGTAATTACTCATTTGACCAAAGGATTCTTTACATTTTTTTGAAGGATTCATTTTAAGGCTTCTTTAAATTATGAGCTAACATATGCTTCCTTTGTCAAAAATTTGAATTATGTGCAACTTTCCATGAGCACGTCTATGGTTACATTATATAAACACCTGCTTAAGATAATTTTCTTCAAAACATTTTGGTACTATTTTAAAATCTTGTTTGTCCTGAGAAATTTAATCACTTTCAAATCACCACCTTGGTTATGCTTTGCAAAAATACCTCTTACACTTGTTTCATCTCTATTGATAGCAGGGCATGGTAGAACCACATTCTCTGACAAATGATTTATGCTGTTGAATGAATTGGATAATCAGGTTGGATTGGGGAGTTGGTGGTGAAGGCTGACCAAGGGACAGGAGAAGTTCCTTCTGTGCATGAGGATTTTTTGTAGAGAAGAACATTAGATTTGGACAGAAACAAGATGAATCACATGCTAGGGCTATGTTGACCTTCATAGATTGGGGAAATTATGATGAAATAAAACCACAAAGCAAGTGCAATAATTGTAGCTACAAATGCCTAACAAAATATCAGGATGAAAGGTAATAGGTAGGCTCAGTGGTTATATAAAGGGGTTGATATGGTAAGGGTATTTTTATCCAATTAAAATAATATGTTGTGATCAGGAGGACATTAAAAGCATAAATATTTATTATTAAAATAGACTACTTAAAAAAAAGTAGGGAGAAATATCTGTGGGAATATTTTATAGACTTCCCTCTCAGATGGAGAAAATGAATGATGAGTTTCTGATATACATCCCCCAAATGGCAAAATAGAGTTGTGAGCAGGGTCATTAACCCTCCAGAAATCATTGATAGTTAACACCATTGTCATAGATATCATCACTATCAAAATAATAGTATTTTAGAGTTTACAAAGGGCTTCACATAGATCATCTTATTTTACCCTCAAAACAATTCTGTAAGGCACTGCTAGTTTCATTTTATATGGGAGGAAACCAATATGAAGAAGAGAAGTCTTTTTATACAAGGCCATACGAGTAGTAAATGACAAAGCAGGGCCTTGAGTTTAGGTCTTCATTATAAATCCAATGTATTTTCGCTCTAGCTTCTACCTATACTATAGTACATGCCTTTTGAAGGTCTCTTTCTGAGAAAAGCCAAGCATCTGAAAAATGGACTCAACTCACTAATAATTTCACACTTTACATGGTAAAGAAAACAAAGAAGGGCAATGAGCTTTTGAACCTGGTTCTGATAAACACAGTAAAGCTGGTCAGAGAAGCAGAAATGACACGAACATCGAAGAAAATTATTTTAAACTTCATAATAGATAAGTTGACAAATTCTCGACATTCTCAGATATGTAATCTTGGTTTTAGGGTAGATGGTTTTTAAAAATTCAGAGAAAAGATGAGCATGATCCCATGAGCTGGCATTTAAAAATGGAATATGGCTCATGATAGGGCTTTTAAGAATGAAATTCTGATAATGAAATTTCTAATGATTCTGTTGCTCAAGAAAGGAGAGAGATCTCTAGGGGTTATTATAACTCCATGGGGAGTTCTCCACTGATGTCAGATCTTTCAAGGATGTTATAACCAACCAAAGCAAAGTATAATATAATGGGGTGATATAATATATAATATAATATAATAGTGTCAGTGATGCTAAAGTCCAAAATTAGTTATGATTTGGCCAAAATATTAAAGACAAGTATAGTTGGTTTTGGTTGGGTTCTACTATTACTACTAAGTCCCATTTACACATAGAGAATCCTAATGAGGAAATACCTCAAGTGGTAGCTCAATGGAAAATTAACTAGGTTCTAAAAATAAAGGGGAAAAAAGTCCACCAGACACATAATACCATTTTGACATTTCCTATGCTCTTTTGCTGTGTTCAGTCAATTAGCAGGAAGCCAAAAGAAAGATTTTATATACTTTTGCCCAGTGTCACTCTACCATCTTGCTTTTAATGTACTGCATTTGTTCTGCAAATATGGTATACCTACCTTGTCCCAGTTAGGGCACTTTTGGAGTATTGTATCAATATGGCAGTTAGAAGGTACAGTGCATAGAGAGCTGGACTTAGAGTCAGGAAAACCTGAGTCCAAATTCTGCCTCTCATACTAATTAGCTGTATGACCCTGGACAAGTCACTGAACTCTGTTAAGTCTCATTTTCCTCATCTATAAGATGTATGTATAAATATAGATATGTATATATATGTATATGTATGCATATATGTGTATGTGAATATACATATATATCTATATTTATACATATATATATAAGGCTTTGTAGATTTGAAAGCTCTTTATAAACATTAGTAATACCAATAATAATAATTAGTAGTAGTAGTATTAGTAGTAGTCATAGCAATATAAAATTTAGAAGGGACATTGACAAGTTTTCATGTGTCCATAGGAAGAATTCCAGGATAGTGAGAGGACTCAAAACAATACCATGAAAAGAATAGTTGAAAGAACTTAGCACAATCATTAGACATGGAGAAAAGATGACTGAAGTGGGGCATGTCAACTATCTTCAAATATTGTAAAGTTTGTTACTTTAAGTAACAGTGATTAGACTTTTTAAGTAAAAGTGATTAGACTTTTTTCTAATTGGTCCCAGAGAGCAGATCTAAAATCATTGAGGAAGAAGTTACGAAGAAGCAAATTTCTCTAAATGAGAAAAAAGTTTCCAAACCCTTGGAGTTGTCCAAAAGAAGAATGGGTGGCCTTAGACAAGTAAGCAATTCTGTCTCTGGAGATCTTTAGCCAGAGGTTTAGATCATCATTTGCTTGGGATACTGCAGAAAGGATTCCTGAAAGTCAGAAACTTAGCAAATATGTTAGGTACTTCATCTTCATGAATTTAAATCCAGCCTCAGGCACTTACTAGCTGTGTGACCCTGGGCAAGTCACTTAACCCTGTTTGCCTCAGTTCCTCATCTGTAAAGTGAATTAGAGAAGGAAATTGAAAACCACTCCAGAATCTCTGCAAAGAAAACTCCAAAATAGGATCATAAAGAGTAGGATGTGACTGGGCAACAAAGATCTTGGTTTCTGTGTTGGATATTTGTGCTGAGAACTCAAAGAAAAGCACAAAGAGCTCCTGGTGAGAATGCTGACATTCTAAGCTGTGACAGAGTAGATAGAGTGTGGGGCCCATTTCAGGAGGTCAGGAGATCTGGCCTTAAATTCTTTCTCAAACACTTATTGGTCAAGTGATCCTGTGGAACTCACACGATCTCAGAATTGGATTTAGGCTTTGGAGGTCATCTAGACTAATACCTTCAGTTTTACAGATGATGAAATTGAAGCTCAGAGAACATAAGTGATTTTCCTAAAGTCATACAAGTAAAGAGAAAGTGAAGCAGGATTCAAAACAAGGTACTTTGACTTCTAATCCAATAGTATTTTCACACATCATTTTGTCTCTCAGAGACTCATTTTTTTCAACTAAAATGGGGGTGATAATATTTTTACCACCTACCTCACAGGGCCATGGTGAGGGAATAGTTAATAGTAATGTGATTTTTATTCTTCTTCTTGGGCTTTGTTATTGTTGTATAGTCATTTTCAGTCATGTCCAACTCTTTGTGACCCCGTTTGGGCTTTTCTTGGTGGAGATACTGGAATGGTTTGCCATTTCTTTCTCTAGCTCATTTTACAGATGAGGAAACTGAGGCAAACAGGGTCAAGTGACTTGCTCAGGGTCACACAGCCAGTAAGTGTCTGAAGCCAGATTTAAACTCAAGAAGGTGAGTCTTCCTGACTCTAGCCCCGGCACTTTATTCATTGCACCGACTAGCTGCTCTTGTTGAGCTTGGGTTGGGCTACATGATCTCTGAGGTCTTTTCTGACTTTAAGATTCATGATTTTACAATTCTGTGATAAACAACTTGATTCATATACCTGTTGAAGCTTCTAGGATTCGGTGCCCTGTACCAGTCCTCTTTTTTCTTTCATCAATCCCCTGAGCAGAAATCTCCTGCATAAGATTCTAGGAGCCCTCCTGTTATTTGATATGTAGCAGATTCCTTGGAGGCATAAATTTCCATTAAAATTTCCATCTTTTCATTGGCAAGAGTGGGAACTTAAGAGAAAACCCTGGATAAAATCTAGCTGTGGGGTTATATTTAACTTTCTTTGATCCTTTGGCATGTTTGACAGATATCTCATAATGATGCATAAAATGCTGCTGGGCACTAGAGGGTTTGATGGGCATCTGAGAGGTTGTTTCACTGCTCATTAGGCCACCAAATGATAAGGCCCTTATGACTCCATTGAGAATAAGAAGGTATGAAACTCAGCCAGGATGCAGAAGCCTTATCAGAGAAAGAATTCTGTGAAACTTTGGTTTTATGTTCATATTAGCTCACAGCAGTGTAATTTTATTCGAATGAACCAGGCTCATCATCAGGTCATTCTTTCCATGTCAATAGCATGGTGGCTTAAATTTCCCAGCCAGAACTGTCAAAGCAACATTTGAAATTTCCATATTCAATTTGGTGCACTGTTGAAGATGCTACTTAAGGCTCAGAACAGTGAGGAGAATAATTACCAGGTTGGGTCTTGTGCAATCAATCACTGATGGTTTTCAAATGCCTCCCTCTCCTGCATATTCAATGGGACTGATTAGCAGAGCTTTCACTTAGGAGCTGAAAACAAGGTAGGGACTTCAGAGGAATGCCAGGGCTACATCTGCACACTGGTTATCAGCAACCATGCAGCCACAGTCACACAGTGCTGGCTTAGGCCCAACCTCTTTGCTAATTGCCATCTCCAATTCTATGCTACCTCTGGGCGGAGAGAACAGAAAGTCCTCTTGTTCATCATGTTTTTTTTTTTTCTTTCAGGTTAGGTGCATCAGGAATGGGATTGCACTTTGTGAGTAGAACGTATACTTGGCCAGGAGTCAGGATTCCAGTTCCAGCTCTAGCAAATCAATTGATTCATAACTCAATTTCCTCATCTGTGAAGTTAGGGGACAAGTGATCTCTAAGGTCCTTTCTAACTCTATTAAAGAATCTATTCTTTCATCACACTATAATTTTCAAGTCAGGAAGTGGCCTAGATAACTTCTGTTTTCCAAAACACATGCTCCCAAAAGCTTCGTTGTTCTATACTAACTCTGGAGCTATTGTCTAATTCTTCCTCTCCTACAGATCTCTTTGAATTAGTGCCATTTACAATGCATACAGAAGGATGCATTGAGGCATTTGTTATTTCTAAACTGTTCCATACTCATAAGCTTACAGGCAAAATCCATTCATTGATGAATATAGCACCCCCAATGCAAATTGCTAATAGGAGAAATTGAGCAATCTCTTGTGAAGTGAAACGCCTAAATTTTAAAATAAAAAACTGGTGCTAGCAAGGTTTGCAAATGCTTTACCCATGTTAAATCATTTGATCTTCACAAAAACCCTGAGATAGGTGCTATTATTGTCTCCATTTTGTATATTAGGAAACAGTCTAAGAGAGGTTAATGATTAGCCTAGGATCACATTACTGACAAATGTCTGTGAAAGGATTCTAATTCAAGTCCTACTGCTCCATGTCCCATTATCTATCCACTGCATCACCTAGAGTTTTATAATTGTTAAATCCTATTCTTTTTGTCTCGTCATGGCATAGAAGTGAACACCTCCAAGTCTTTTCCAAATCTATACCAGCAGAGTTTAATATCTGGGATATTCAACCAAACTGGAAAGATTCCAAATACATGTCTGCTCATGCACTGCATGTCTCTTGTCTGAACATAAGCCTAGTTTAGTTTGCAAATGTTCATTACCATGTTGCTGTCAGGGTGACAAATTTTCTTCCCCCTTAGCCGCCCTTAAAGAATGTCTGCCAAGTTGTAGAGAATGCAATATGTTGCTGGTAGAGAGAGGACTGACCTGGAGATTACAGGTCCTTGAAGCACTTAACTGTTGTAGTTTGTCCTTCCTTCTCAAAGAGGATCAATGACATTGGGAGGATGATATCTTGACTTGCAAGTGAATTGGATTTAAGTAAGGCAGAGCTATGCAAAGTAATTAGCCTCACTCTCTCCTCCAAGATCATCTGAGTCCAGGGGCAAACATAGATCAGAATGACTAGAGATGACCCCAGATGCAGTGGAAGACCTTGGCCTTTTTAAACTAAGGTCTTTTCCAGGTTTCAGTTTGTCTGAGGCAACACCTATTCGGTGATTTAAGAATAGGTAAGAAATGAGGCAAAAGATGGTCTAGTTTGCTTACGAAAAAAAATCAAACTGGGAAGGGAAAACTCTTAGGGTTTCTGGCCAGAACAGAAACAATTGCTATTTATGCTCATGGTGAACCATCAAAACTTAAACAATGACCAAATTAGGCTTGAGATAGGATCTATTATTGGCCAATCAGTGAGACCTAGAGTGATTTGGGTTTAAGGTATGATCAAGTAGCTCCATTTGAATCCCAATGGGTTTTTATCAAAGGCTGATTTTCCAGTGCTCTATTTCAAGAAAACAAATGAAACTATATGGGACAAAAAAGTTAATTGTCCTCTTTTTTTTAAGATAAAATAAATAAATACAGAAGAGAAAAAAATCTCATCTGTAAACCTCAAGGTATCTTGTGAGGTTTCAGCAATCAAAATTTATATTTCTTTGATTCCCCAGGTGGACAGTTGAAGAAGAATGAGAGGAGGAAGAGGAGGGAAGGAATGAGAGAAGAGAAAAGAGAAGTATGGAAGAAAGGAAGGAGGGAGGGAAGGAAAGGAAGAAGGAAGGAATGTATGTATGAAGGAAGGAAAGAAAAAAGGGAGGGAGGGGTCATTGCCCAACTGGAACTGGCCAGTTGGGTCTCCAGTGAGGCAGCTTCTCTTTAATGAGTAGAGGAGACACTTTTTGTAATCATTACCATCTATTTGCGTGTAATGAATGGAATCAGTGGCACTAAAACCAGATCATTCCATTAAATAGGTCAACCAAGGCTTCTAGAATCTTATTTATATAATTCATTTGATGAATAAATGAAAATTTCATATAGATCTTTGAAAAGGAAACCAGTATACCAATTCAAATGATATTATCATGAATTTAAAAAAAAAACCAGATTGTAAACTTAAGATGCTTTATTATACAATGTATTTTTCCAGGGAATTGGACTTATTCAAGCAGGGGCTGAATGACTCCTTATTAGGGATGTAGAAGTGCTGAAAGAGAAAGAGAGAGAGAGTGAGAGTAAGAGAGAGAGAGAGAGAGAGAGAGAAAGACAGAGAGAGAGAGAATCAGTCTTCAAGCAAGGGAATTCAAGGATTTTTGCATGCATCTCCATTCGTGAACAAAAATCTTTTGGGGATTGCCTTTCAAGTAATCTTAAATCCAAGAGTTTAGAGAATTGATTTTCCAAAAGAGGAGTTCCTAAATGCTTGCCTTTTGGAGAGTGAAGAGGAAAGCTCATCTAGACCCTGTTTTAATCAATGACATGGAGAACATACAACCTGTATTTTGATCCCTGCTATTAGAGTAGGTTATTTGGACAATGGAGAGCTAAGGACAAGGAGGATTGACTGTCTAAGGTCCAAGGGTGTTCACCTTCTTTGGTGGTGGGATCCAATGAGAATGGGTCTATGATTTTGGAAAGGCCATATGAGGAAGAGATGTATTCATGAAGTGTATTTGTCACAGTACCCCAGAGAGTTACCCCATCGGCATCCCCAAATTCAGTTTACTTCTAAGGGAAGGACAAACCACAGGGTATCAAGGAATTGAAATGATTTTAAGGCTTTGATATAAAGATAGGACTCACTGCAGAAGGTGGGGAGAATTAGGTTGATTGCTTATGATCTACTATGAGTTAGTACTTTAGGCATTTTCTGTATTTATTTACAAAGTTCTATGAATCCTTTATACCTTTGGCATTTTCTGTACGGCACAATAAAATTTATCCTGTACTTAATATGCAATTGTTAACTTGCATGCTGTTGTAGGAATTGGAGACCTCATTACCCACATAAACACAAGCTTTGTACATATTCTTTATGGAGAGTTTCCAGAGTAAACTGAAGTGGTGGCAAATTTTAAAAAAGGAGAGAATCTGACCTTTTGAATTAACCCCCAAGGTAAAGTACAATCTTTGTCACCCTAGATCTTGTAGGATTCTAATTAGTGACTTTGGATCTTGCCTTCGTCTTTGTTATTTTTATTTTGACACTGCTTCTACTTCAGAAATTGCTAACCATCTCTAAACCATTCTTAAATTGTGCATTATGACTTCATATGGGATCAAGAAAAGTTTGGCTACAATAAAAGGTTTCTGCACATTCAATAACCAAAAAGTAATTAAAAATCAAACACATAATGAATCTGAGGTGTGGCCTTGGTTCTGAACACAAAGCATAGGCACTTTGCACTGTGCATGCCCTGAGATCACGCAACACCAATCATAGAAAGCTGTCAAAACTCATGAGTGGAAAAAATTTAAGGAACCCTGCTCTAAACCATGATCCTTCTTCCTGGGCACTGATTTTTGACTTTTTTGCAAGATGATTCTATTGCCAGCTCACATAGGAACTTCCCAGGGTGGTCAATCAACCTATTTTTCCTGCTGGCTAAACCTGGAAAACATGAATCAATACCAATCAACACTAATACTAATAAATACCAATACCAATTTCTGCCATACTCTAAGAGCAAAGGATAACACAATTAGAGCTGGAAGGATCTTAAAGGCCTTGTAATTTAACCACCTCATTTTATTTTCTTTTATTTGCTTTTTGGTGAGGTGATTGGGGTTAAGTGACTTGCCCAGGGTCACACAGCTAGTAAGTGTTAAGTGTCTGAGGCTGGATTTGAACTCAGGTCCTCCTGGCTCCAAGACCAGAGCTCTATTCACTGCACATTAGCTGCTCCACCCTTATTTTAAAAGTGAAGCTGAGAGAGGTTAGGTAACTTGTCTAGGGTCACACAGTTAATGAGAGTCTAAGGTTGGATTTTAACTCAGGTCTTCCTGAGTTCAAGCCCAGCACTATACCTTACAAATAGTCAATTGAGTTAGGTTTTAGTCCTGATTCTACCTCTTTCTAGAGGTACAGACCATAAAATGCACCATGGAAACCTTACCCTTGGCTGGTTATCTATAATAGTCCATGTACTCTTAGCATGTCAAAGCTTGTATCACTAGACACATATTCTGCTAAGAGATCCTTGCAGAATTCTTTGTTTCAATAAACTGTGTTCCCCTTTTCTATAGTGTCTGGTGATCCTATATTTCACTCTTGCTATTGTGAATCTTATGTGACTTGCCCTGTAGCACATACACAAATGTGAAAAGGCAATGTGTGCTATTAAGAAAAGCACTGAGGATAAAGAGAAGCAGTCTTCTGGGGAAGAAAGGGCAAGATGCAAATTGCAGGAAATGAACATGAATGAAGGAATCTATTAATAAATATTTATTAATCACCTGTGAGGGATTGTCTGATGTTGGCTACTGCCACATGGAAGTTGTGGCAAGATGGGGTAGGAACAAGATATTAGGAAATAACCAGAGCTCACGCTCCCGAGGCAGGGGGCTGTGCCATGTGGAGTTGTGGTGAACTGGGATAGGAACTGGATACAGGGAAGTAACCGGAGCATGTGCTCCTGAGGCAGGGGGCTGTGCCACATGGGAGTGGGATGGCAGAGAACGAGTTCCCTTTGTCTAGTCCTCTCCCTAGGTGCAGCGTTAACCCCAGACGTCTCCTTCCTGTATCCAGTCCTAGCCTCCTGCGTCACGTCCTCTCCCTTGGTGCAGCGCTAAACCCAGACATCCCCTTCCGGTATCTGGGCTGAGGAGGAGGGGCTAGGAGGGATATAGAGGTGGTAGGGGTCGGAGCTCGCGCTCTCTTGCTCCTGCTCTCTTGCTCTGGCTTTCCTGCTTGGCCTTGCTGTGATGGCCTCTGAATAAAGCTCGAGTGTTTGCACCTCCTGATTGGCTCGTCTCTGTGTTTATCCAGGTGGGCACTGAAGACTGGTAAGTAGTATGACCCTGGCAGCCCGCTCCTTATAGGAGGAGAGTGCATGGCGCGACCGGCACAATCACCTACTAAGTGCCAGGCACTATACTTAATGCTGGGGATACAAAAAGAGGCAAAAGACTGTTCCAGACCTCAAGGAGCTCACAATCTAAAAGAGAAAAACAACAAACAAATATATAAAAACAGGCTATATCCAGGATAAATAGAAAATAATTAAAAGGATGGCACTAGAATCAAGGGCTTGGGAAAGGTTTTCTGTAAAAGATGGAATTTTGGTTGGAACTTAAAGGAAGCCAGGAATGGCATTACATGAGATGAGGAGGGAGAATGTTTCAGGTATAGGAGACAGCCAGAGAAAATTCCTGGAGCCAAGAGATGGAGTGCCTTATTTGTGGAATAGCAAGTAAGTCAATGTCGCTGGATCAAAGAGTACATATTGTGGAATAAGGTGTAAGAAAACTGGAAGAGTAGAAGGAGGCTAGATTATTAAAGGCTCTGAATGCCAATTAAAGGGTTTTGTATTTGGTAATGGAGGAAATAGGAAGCTATTGGAGTTTATTGAGTGTGAGTAGGGGTGATGTGATTGGTCCTACCCTTTAAGAAAATCATTTTAGTGACCAAATGGAATATGGGGAATGGGGAGAGACTTGAATTGGGCAGACCCCTTGTGTCTCCCTGAATGGGTCAGGGAGATGCATGGTTTCTTTAGTGTCTCCATCCAGGGGTTAATATGGGATTGAGAAGTCTTCTTAAATAATGAAGATTCAGATCAGGAGGTCAGGGTTGACTCAGCAGGCAAGGTATATGGAACGGCTGGGAACTTAGTGTTTGTCTGACTGAAGCTGTCTCTCTAAAGCTTCAATCTTCAATTGTAATTATATGCATTTCCTACCTTATCCATACACTAACATGTTGGTGTGGTCATGAGCTCTATCTGCTATGCCTGTCCTACTCAGTTATACCAGTGAGATCATAGACTTCTATGTGTCTTCTGAAAATCTGAGAAGTTGAAGTTCCTTTCTGAAGACATGTAGATATGTTGATCTGTGTGTATTCTTGAGAGCTCAAGGGAAATAGGGTTTAATTCTGGATTAGTGAAATCACTGGTAGGATAGTGAATTAAGACAAAAATTGTTATGTGAGCTACCACCACCACCTCTACCACTACCACCACTGCCAATACTACTACTGATAATAGCTAGCTTTTATACAGGGCTTTAAGATTTACAAAGTACTTTACAAATATTGTCTCATGGGTCAGTCAATAGGCATTATAGGGCACATTGAAGGTCCTTTGGTCCTAATTTTACAGTTGAGGAAGTTGAGATCTATTGAGACTAAATGACTTGTCTAAGGTCACACAATTAGTAAATGGTAATGCCAGGTTTCAAATTTAGGCTTAATAACCCCAACTTTAGCATTCTTTTCACTGTATCTCACTGATTCTCCCCCAACCTAAACTAATAATGATTTTATTTCTATTTAGTTTAGTTTAGTTTTCAGGCTTTCAAAGTGCTTTCTCTACATTAGCCCCATGAGGCAGGTGTTACATATATCATTATTCTTATTTCATGAGAAACTGATCTTGAAAGAGATCAAATGATTTGTTTAAGGTCATATAGCTAGTAAATGTCAGGATTAGAACCCAGTTCTTTTGCCTCCAAATCCTGAGTTCTTTCTATTAAACCATGACACTATCCCCAAGAATATTCCCAAGAATATAGAGTCCCTATCAGAGATATATTGAGAATCTTATCCCAGCTACCTATAGAGGAAACAGGGAGGTAGAGGAGAAGGACTGACCTTCAGATGTGGTATGAAATCTCTCATAAGTAACTTTTTGTGATAGGCATATCTTTGTTCTAAAGGCATCTCTGAAACAAGAATTATTCAGGCAAAAATAAAAATAATCAGAGTCATTCTCTGACTCAGCCTCACGCAGTTCATTGCATTTATAGAACGACAGAGTGCTCTCTCACAGTTTGTAACTCATCTTTTCACAGCCATTCAGTGCTTTCAAGTAATTGGCTCTTTGCTTTAACTATTTTCTGCATTAGCAACTCATTTTTATTTGCTCTATTAAGATAAACAGATTTGTGTGCATTCACATAAGAACAATTACAGAATTTATTGCTCTGTTCCTCCACTTAAAATCCTCTGATTGCTCATCACGGTGTGGGAGCAACCCTGGGATCTTGAAAGCCATACCATCAGATCATAGTCCTTGGCAACTTCTACAAAGTTGACAAAGCTTCTTGTGTGGTCCCAGTAACACATCACCCCCATCCGAAGACCAGTTTGTTTATGGAAAGGCCACCAGGTAATGAATTTTTTTTTTTTTACCTTGGTGAGCCATGAGACAGATGAAAATATGACATGGCCTTCTATTCTATGTGGCCACTTTTGCTTTTGTGGTGAAGGTGATAGAATGGTGGAAAATGGGACAGAGAGTGATAAGAATCACAGTTTTCAGACCAACAAAAACATTTAACACTTAGGAAGGAATGAAGAAATTCACTAGCTGTAAGGCTTCAGACAAGTCATTTAATTTCCTTCTATAAAATGAAATCAGTTTCCCTGAAGCAATCAGAGTTAAGTGACTTGCCCAGGGTCACACAGCTAGTAAGTGTCTGAGGCCAGAGTTGAATTCAGGAAGATGAGTCTTCTTGATTCCAGGCTGGGCACTCTATTCACTGTACCACCTAGCTGCCCTACCTGGCATGTAATAGATGCTTAATAAATGCTTGCTGACTCAACTTGATCCACCTCTGGAAAGGCAGAAAGTTATGAAATTGTGTGGTGTAGCTGTGTTTTCCTTAAGGTTCTCTGTGGGCTTTGGGTGGATTCTAAACTGTAAGGAGCCAGGACACAGAGTATCATAGGAGCATAGCTCTAGAGCTGGAAAGAAAACTTTGCAGCTACCTCACCCAATCGTCTCATTTCATTGATGAGAGAACTGAGGACCAAGCAAGTTGTGACTTGCTAAAGTTCATACAGGTAAGAAGTGAGATAGCCAGGATTTGAGCTCAGTTCCCATGCCCCCAAATTCAGCACTCTTGCTACTGACTCCTGCCTTTCACACTAAATAAGACTTCTCATATCCAATAGGAGATCTGAACAGTGCTTCTGTGTCCTACAGATTTTGCCTCCCAGGCACTTTTCTTTTCTTTTATTCCAGAGTTCAACCTTCTATCCCTGAGCAAGATTGTCCAGCAGTAGGAATCAGTGAAAGACTCTGATGAAAGGCACAAAGGACTCTCCCACAGATATAAAACCTACCCAGTAGACTTCAGAAAGGGAATAGAAGGGAAAACTGAAGAGACTTTTTTCTTTATCTATTTTCCCTCCAATAACAGGTTCAAATTTACCTGTATTTTTTAATTCCCTCAAATGGTACAAGCACCCTACATTTCCCAATTTTTTCTCTTACTCTCACCTTCACATTCAAGGTGATAGCAGATCAAATAGTGACATTGACTTGCCAGTTTTACATTGATTCCATCTACCTTGCCATCAAGGCCTCTGTACAAATAAATGGAACAGAGAAAGCCAGTTATGAGAAACAGCTCAGACTGTTGAGTTTTTAAATTCTCTTACTCATGCCATATTTCAAACTGTTCATGTTTCTTCCTCAACCTTCTCCACCACCCCCCTCAAATAATAGATACCATTTTTAACTTCAACTCCTTTATAGAACTCCAAGCTCAGCTGGAGCAAAAGGTTAATGAGGAGAAAGTCCTGGAGCATTGGAAAGGAGTCTGCAGAATACAATATCTTCTTCAATGTTCCCTGCTGCTGCATTCAAGAGGAAGGATCCTGTGGCTTAGTGAATCTAGGAATGACAGAGAGGCTGCAGTGATATTTATTTACTTGCTCAGTTGGAAGGACTAAGGACATAAATGAGTCTGCCTTTAACCCTTTTATTCAAAATAAGAATGTGTCTGTCTTGGGATATATTACTGGGATGGTATTAGAGAGAGAAGAAACTATGGGAGAACTAGAGAGGTTTCTTCAAGATAGAAGTGATGTCTTGCTCCTCTGATTGCCTATAATACGTATTTTCCAGCAACTCCTGGGTATTGCCCGGTGTTTATATTGTTGGATTTTTTCCCCCTGTTCTGCTCAATTAATTTATAAGCTCTTTTTTAAAATAAATTTATTTATTTTTAGTTTTCAACATTTACTTCCACAAGATTTTGAGTTCCAAATTTTCACCCCATCTCACCCCTCCCTCCACCCCAAGATGGCATGCATTCTGAATACCCCTTCACCTAGTCTGCCTTCCCTTCTATCTCTCCCCCCCTTCTCTTATCCCCTTCTCCTTCTATTTTCCTGTAGGGCAGGATAGATTTCTGTACCGCATTTCCTGTATTTCTTATTTCCCAGTTGCATGTGAAAACATTTTTTTAAACATGTGTTTTTAAACTTTTGGGTTCCAAATTTTCTCCCTTCCTTCCTCCCTCCCCACCCACCCTCATTGAAAAGGCAAGCAACTCAATATAGGTTATACATGTGCAGTTATGTAAAACACTTCCACAGTAGACATGCTGTGAAAAACTAACTCTATTTCCTTTAATCCTATCCCACCCCCCTCATTTATTCTATACTTTCTTTTGACCCTGTCCCTCCTCAGAAGTACTTGCTTCTGATTACCTCCTTTTCCAATCTGCCCTCCTCTCTATCATCCCCCTACTCTCTTGTCCCCTTCCCCCTCCCTATTTTCCTGTAGGGTGAGACAGATTTCCATACCCAATTGAGTGTGCATGTTATTCCCTCCTTCAGTCAAATCCTATAAAAATAAGATTCACTCATTCCCTCTCACCTTCCCCCATTTCCCCTCCACTGTAAGAGTCTTTTCTTTTCTGTTTTTTTTGTGAGATAATTTACTCTGTTTTTACCTCTCCCTTTCTCCTTCTCCTAGTATATTCCTCTCTCATCCCTTAATTTTATTCTCCAGATATGAATCCTTCATCTTCAGCTCACCCTGTGCCCTCTGTCTATCTATCTATTTATCTATCTATCTATCTATACTTACATATAATTTTTTTCCCTCCAACTACCCTAATACTGACAAAGGTCTCATGAGTTACAAATATCATCTTTCCATGCAGGAATGTAAACAGTTCAACCTTAATAAGTCTCTTATGATTTTCTCTTTCCTGTTTACCTCTTCATGTTCCACTTCAGTCTTGTATTGGAAAGTCAAATTTTCTATTCAGCTCTGGTCTTTTCATCAATAATACTTGAAAGTCCTCTAGTTCACTGAATAACCATTTTTCCCCCGAAGGATTATACTCAGTTTAGCTGGGCAGGTAATTCTTGGTTGTAATTCTATTTCCTTTGCCCTCTGGAATATTATATTCCATGCCCTGTGGTCCCTTAATGTAGAAGCTGCTAAATCTTGTGTTATCCTGATTGTGTTTCCACAATACTTGAATTGTTTCTTTCTGGCTGCTTGTAATATTTTCTCCTTGACCTGGGAACTCTGGAATTTGGCTACAATATTCCTAGGAGTTTTCCTTTGGGGATCTCTTTCAGGAGGAGGGTGGTGGAGTTTTTCAATTTCTATTTTGCCTTCTGGTTCTAAAATATCAGAGCAGTTTTCCTTATCATTTCTTGAAAGATGATGTCTAGGCTCTTTTTTTGATCATGGCTTTCAGATGGTCCAATAATTTTTAAATTCTCTCTCCTGGATCTATTTTCCAGGTCAGTTGTTTTTCCAATGAGATATTTCGCATTGTTTTCTAATTTTTCATTCTTTTGGATCTGTTTTACAGTGTCTTGATTTCTCATAAAATCACTAGCTTCCGATTGTTCTATTCTAATTTTTAAGGAAGTATTTTCTTCAGTAATCTTTTGGACTTCCTTTTCCATTTGGCCAATTTTGCTTTTTACAGTATTCTTCTCATTGGCTTTTTGGACCTCTTTTGCCATTTGGGTTAGGCTATTTTTAAGGTGTTATTTTCTTCAGTATTTTTTTGGGATCTCCTTTAGCAAGCTGTTTACTTGCTTTTCATGATTTTCTTGCATCATTCTCATTTCTCTTCCCAGTTTTTCCTCTACTTCTCTTACTTGCTTCTCAAAATCCCTTTTGAGCTCTTCCAAGGCCTGGGACTGATTCATATTTTTCTTGGAGGCTTTGGATGTAGGAGCTTTGACTTTGTTGTCTTCTTCTGGTTGTATGTTTTGATCTTCTTTGTCACCAAAGTAAGATAATATAGTTTGACTCTTTTTGTGAGGTTTGCTCATGATCCCAACCAATTACTTGAGTTTTAAACTCTTTGTTAAGGTAAGAGTCTGCTTCCAATGTGGAGAGTGTACTGTCCCAAGCTTTGGGGGTTTCTACAGCTGTTTTCAGAGATACTTCTAGGGACTTGTAAATTTTCAATTCTTCCAAGGTGGTATGATAAGGGGCGAGGTGTTTCCTCTCCACTACCACAGTAAGCTCTACCACACCAGGGGTTCTCCTCACCCCAGGACCGCCCCTCAGAACTGTGACCCAGATCCAAGCACGGGCATAGCAAGAGATTCCTGCCTCAGCACTGGTAAAGAGATCCCTGCAATCCCCCTCTAATCAGCTGCTGGATTACCCCTCAGTCTGTGGGCTGGAAGCTCAGGAAACAGCCATGCCCCGGGCTGAGACCTAGCTCCTCCCTCAGCAGTCATAGACTTTTCCCACTGACCTTCTAAGTTGTCTTTGGCATTAGTGGGTTGAGAAGTCACACCACAGCTGCCCATGAATCAACCCTCTGAGGCCTGCCTCAGGTTCACTGCGGCTTGCGCACCCACGCCAAACTGCGCTCATCTCCCCACCCAGCATGATATACCTTTCTGATAAACCATCCAGGCTGTCTTTGGCTGGAAATTTGTTTCACTCTGTCTTTTTGTGGTTCTGCTGCTTTAGAATTTGTTTAGAACCATTTTTTATAGGTATGTGGAGGAGTTTGGGGGAGAGCTCAAGCAAGTCACTGTTTTCCCTCCACCATCTTGGCTCTGCCCCCCAATTTGTAAGCTCTTAAGAGTAGTGATTGGTTTTGTTTTTTTTTAAATAATGGTATTAACGATATCTCACATTTATAAAGAGATATATTGGTTAGAAACCCCTTTACATATACTATCTGATGACTTGGTGGGAATGAAATGACACTTGTAAATCATTTAGTAAAATATCACCAGATAAGAGGTAACATGGCATAGTGGATAGAGAGTCAGACTTAAAACTTGAAAGACCTGTGTTCAAGACCTTCATCTGACATACAATGGTTGCTATCTCTACACCATACTGCTTGCAACTGGCTACTGACCTCAAGTCTCTTTAACCCCTAAACTTGGAATCAATCTCTGGGTTGTTTGACTCTTATAGGTGAGTTGTGACCCTATCTTACTTTGGACCAGGCAAGTCCATGTCACTTCTGTGCCATCTATATACTGAGCTGCAGCAAGATCTTCCTTCCTTGCATTCCCTTTCTACCTTCACTTTATGTGATATTTCCCCTTTTATAAACTTCTTAAAGGCAGAAACTATCTTGCTTGCTTATATTTGTATACCTATTCCTTAGCATAGTGCTTAATAAATGCTGTGTCTCTGTCTCTTTCTCTCTCTGCTCTAGGCGACTCTCTAAGACTATAACTTGTAGAGAAGGTGCTGAGCAGCAATGCTAGAGAATTTCCTTGTCTAGGACTTCCCTATACTTAAGCAGTCACAGGTCTCTTCCTTGTCTCTGTCACTACACTGGGCACTATGATTTGCTTGCTGTGGGTGCTCAATAATTCTTTCTGAATGATGATAAAGATGATAATGGTAAAGCATCATTGATGGGGTGACAGGAGTGCTGGATTTAGATTCAGGAGATCTAGGTACAAATCCTGCCTCTGATACCTATTATCTGTGTGATCTTGGGTAGTCTCAGTTTCATTTTATACAAAATGAAGATAATAACTCTTGCAATATTTACTTCACAGAGTAGTTTGAGAAAAGTGGCTTGTAAGCCTAAAAGTATTTAAAAAAATGTGAGTTGTGGTGGTGACACTGATGTTATTGTTGTGGTTGATGATGATAATGATGACCTTGAAGACAATGAATTTCTAAACCGGGCATAATTTCATGCAAACCATTTGATCTCAAGTGTCTGAAACCTATACCTGAGTTTCAGACACTGGGAAATAAGTCATAGTTAAGTGAAAAAGCAATCTGATCCAATTTGGCTAGCGAAGATACTTTCAGGCTGTGTAACTTTGGAAATCAAATGGCATCTCTAAGGTCCCAAAGTAAATGGAGCCAGTGGAAGTCAGAAGACCTCTGGTTCCAGCCCTTTAATGAACTTGTCATGTAACCTTGACCAAATCACAATCGTCTTTCTATTTCTCTCTATAATTTCTATGAAGTATCTGAAATGTAGGTGATTCTTCAACACAGGTTCAATTGTTTATGAATTCTATGGGACAAATAAAGTGCAGCTTCAAAAATGTTCTTTGAAAATTGAAAAGAAAATCGGACAAATTACTTCCCTGTTCAGAAAGGATCATTAATCAGCATTTCAAAGGGGAATGATAATAGGTTATTTCATGATAATTTACTCTGAATTTCAAGATTCAGTTGATGAAGAGGATAACATGTGCAATCCAACACTGACACACTCACTTCTCATTCTACCATGTTCCCTCTTTTTTCTAAATATCAGAGACTGGGATTATTTACTTGAGACAACAAAAGAGCTGTGATCAATCTTTTGCTGTATTCAAGAATATTTTTGTTACCTCTTGCTTATCCAGATGGGCTCGTACTCTTGCCATAAATTTATCCTCTCTGACTGACCCTCGCTCAAGATCTCCAACTTTTTACTGGGCATTTGCACCTAGATTTCCCAAGATCATTTCAAAATCAACACATTAACACCTGAACTCATCATTCTCTCTTGTCAAACCCATTCTTCCATCCAACTTCCTTGTCTTCAACCAAAGATGCCTGCCTACCATGGTTATATAGCCTTAGATGGGAAGGAAGAAGGGTATTAACGCTTTTCTCGTATAGTTGCATAATCAATAAATTGACAGCCATTTACAAAGTTTCTATTGTACTCTGGGTACTGTGTTGAGTGCTGAGGATACAGAGACAAAAAAAAAATGGAACAGTATTCACCCTCAAGGAATTACTGGAGTGAGAAAATTCTGCTATTCTATGAGAATGGACACAAGAACAAAAGAACCAAATTGAGGCAAAGGTACAGAGAAAATCACATCATTGCTCTGACAGCTTTGCTTCTTGGACTCTTTTTGCTTTGATGCCTTCCTCTATTTGCTTCCTTTTCTTTGCTCTCAATAAAAAAATCCTTGTTTTAAATGAGTTCAAACTACGACCTGATCTGAATGACCTCTATCCATGGGTACAAAAGACCTTGTAGACATAATAACTGAATTGCTATTAATGATCTTTGAAAAATTGTGAAGAATGAGAAGTACTACAGGCCAAAAGGGAAAATGTCCCAATTTTCAGAGGCATAAGAAAGTACATAATTCATTCTTTATGCTGGTGAATATGACAGCCATTTTCAGTAAATTTCTTGAAATAATTATTAAAAAGACAGTTTATGAGCACTTAGAAAGGGAATTGATGATCACTAGGAACTATAATGGGTTTATTAGGAACAAATTATGTATGGCAGGTGAAAGTCATTTTCTTTTTTTTTTTTTTTGATAGGGTGGCTAGCTTGACAGACATAATGTGCCTGGATTTTAACAAGACATTTGACAGGGTCATTCATGGTATTCTTGTACACAAGATGAAGAAATATGAACTGGATGACAGGATGGTTAGATGGTTTTAGAAGTGGTTGAGTCACCAGACAAAAAGAGTAGTAGTGTCAACCTAAAGGGAGAGGTCCAATGGAATGCCATAGAATTCTGGCATTGGCTTGGTTCTGTTCAACATTGTTATAAAAACACCTTGGATGAATGCATAGATGGCATACCTATTAAATTTACAAAGACAGCTAATTTAAAAGATAAAAATAAATTCAGGATACTGGAAAAAAATTGTGCTGAAGTTGCCAAGATAAAATTTATAGAGATAACTGTAAGGTCCTATTTGAAAAAAGAAATTGATTGAACAAATAGAGGGCAAGGGAGGTGATTCGACAGTTCTTATAAAAATGATCTCAGGGTTTTAATGGACAGGAAGCTCCATAGGAATTAACAGTGTGATATAGCAGCTGGAAACAAACCCCCAGGATGATCTTAAGCTATATTGGTAGAATTATATTGACCAGAACAGGGAACTGATAGCCCACTAGATTCTGCCCTTGGTCACACCACATCTAGAGTCTTTTGTTAAGGTCTCAGAGTCACATTTTAGGAAGGTCATTGGCAAGTTTGAATATATCTAGAGGTTGACCAAAACAATGAGGAAACTAGAAATCACACCTTGCAATAATCAGTTGAAGAAACAAGGAGTGTTGAGATGGGATGTGCATGCTGTCTATAAATATCTGAAAGGTTACCTTGTTAAAGAGAGATTTAGCATGTTCTCTTTTGCCCCAGAGGGCAGAACTAAGGAATTTGCAGAGAAGCAGCATTCTGTTTAGTATGAGAAAAAAAACCTACTGATTAAAACTGTCCAAAATGTAATGGATTATTTTGTAAAGGAATGTTTCCTATCACTAGAGATCTTCAAGTAGTAGCTTCCAACTCAAAGCAATCCAATCCTATCCAAGCTTTTACCAAGTACCTACTCTATACAAGGCTCTGTGCCAGGTGCTAGGGGCACAGAGACAGAAAAACTGTCCTTGCGCAAAGGAACTTACTTTCTACTTGGAAGATATACCACATAGACAGATAAGCATAAACATGATAATTTGAGGAGGGAAAGAACATTAACAATTAGGAGCATTTTTCTGTATGAAATGACATGTGAGTTAAGCCTTGAATTGAAGGAAGTTAGGAGGAATTCTAAAAGGTGAAGGAAAGGAGACAATGTATTCCAGTCATGGGAGACAATCTATCCAAAGGCACAGAGATAGAAAGATTGCCAAATTCAGGGAGGAGCAAGTAATCCTATTTGGCTGGATTGCAGAGTGCATACGGAAGAACAACAAAAGAAGATGAATATGCAATAAACCTTGAGAGGTAGACTGGGGCCAGACTGCTAAGAGCTTCAAATAGCTAGCTGAGGTATTTGTATTTATCTTAGAGGCAGGAGGGAAGAACTGAAAAGTTCTTAATCAGAGCACTGCCACAGTCAGACTCGGGTTTTAGGAAGATTATTTTAGTAACTATGTGGATAAATTGATTTGAAAGGGGAGAGACTGGAAGCTGGGAGTTCAATTAGGAGAATTCTATGATAGTCCCGCTAAGAGACAGGAAGAGACTGAATTAGGCTGATGACTGTGTGTGTGTGTGTGTGTGTGTGTGTGTGTGTGTGTGAAAGAGA
>NW_020954556.1:16261641-16305526 GCF_900497805.2 Vombatus ursinus
AGAAGGAGAGAGAGAGAGAGAGAGAGAGAGAGAGAGAGAGAGAGAGAGAGAGAGAGAAGGAATTGAATTCAAGAGATGCTGTAGAGGAAAAATCAACAAGATTTAGCAATTGTTTGCGTGTAGGAGGTGAGAGAGATGGGCTAGTCAAGGATGATACCAAGGTTACAAAACTGGGTGACTGTGGATAGTGAGGACAGAAATAGGGACATTTGGATGAAGGCTGTGTTCAGGGTGGTGGTGGTATTGAGTTATATTATGGACATTTTGTGTTTGAAATGTCCATAGAATATCCACTTGGAGATATCCAATAGGCATTTGGTGTAGAATTGGAGTTCAGGAAAGAGATTAGGTCTGGATAGATATAGTAGTCATCTGTAAAGAGAAAATAATTGAATATATGTTAGCTAATTATCAAGAGATAGGATAATATATAGAGGGAAGCTAAGAGGGCCTAACATATACCTCAGGGGTATACTCACATTTAGGGGGCAAGAATTAGATAATGATCTAGAAGATATGACTGAGGAATGGTTAGACAGATGGGAACAGAACTGGGAAAATATTTGCCATGAAATCCAAGGGTTAAGAAATTATCCAGATGCAAAAGATGTCAGCAGTGTTAAAAAAACAAACAAACCAACCAATAACAGGATAAAGAATGAGAAAAAAGTAATTTAATTTAGCAATTAATAGATCATTTGATAATCAATCAATCAACAAACAATTTTTAAGCTTGAATTATATGTCTTGAACTGTTTACCTTTTGAGAAAATAGTTTCACATGAGTGATGTTGGAAATCAAATTGTAAGGGGTTGAAATGTTAATAGGAAAAGTAGAGATAAAGATTAGAAGGCCTTTTCTAGTACCTAGAGAATGAGGTTTTTCACTAACTAGAATACAATACAAAATACAGGTTTGGTTGTTGCTGCTGCTAGTAGATTGTCATAAAGGCAGGAATGTGGATGAGGTAAATAGAGGGTAATTGCCTTACTTAGCTTTTGTTCTTGTTCAACTCCATTTTTATGACTACTAAGGAAGACAAAGAACATCTCCAGTGGCTTTTTGTTGTTTGGCAAAGTCCACCAAATGGGTTTTGTGGATACATGGTCTTGTTAAGGAACTACACAGGAATGACAAGGAGTTTCTAATCCAAAATGAGATTTTTTTTTATTTGACTCTGGACTTCAAATGAACACCAGAAACAGGCAGTCCAAAGAATGGATTAAATGTTAGCCTGGGATACACTGACTATATTCTTTTTACTGCTGGCTAGGCATAGTAGCTCATAGCCCAACATGTATGCACTCAATAACCACAACTTGTCTTTTTTGTAGTGAAGTTTTCTGGCAACCATACCTTAGTATATGAAACAGAGAACTAGTAGATTGTCCTGAAGGGCTGAACTTCAGTAGATAGTAGCATATAGATGTACAGGAGAGGTAGACATACAGAACACAGAAAACAATCCCAGAGGAAAGCAGAAACACTGTCTACCAGAGGGTAGTCTGAGGATATCAATATCTCTGCAGCATCACAGGTAAGAGTTGCTCTGGTCCTTTATGTGTGGTACTCCTCTTGTATGTACCCCAGTTGTATGAGTTCCTGACACATCCCTCTTTATGTATGTTCCCTGGCCTCAAGTACTCCCTATATGTGTACCCTGGTCACATATTCTCTGCATGCATGTCTTCCAATACTGGTAGAAGAGAACTGGATTCTGACCTCTGAAGGACCTCATGTAGGTTTGGTGTTTTCCCACTGTGACTAGGTTCAGCGAGGTGATACAGTAGGTAGAGTCCTAAGCATGGCATCAGGAAGACTTGAGTTAAAATGTGGCCTCAGACGCTTATTAGCTATGTGACCTTGGGCAACTCACCTAACTTCTGTTTACTTCAGCTTCCTCCTCTATAAAATTGGGATACTAATAGTCCCTACCTCCCAGGGTTATTGTGAGGATCTAATATAATGATATATGTCAAACACTTAGTAAGAACTATATGAAAGTCAGCTATGGTGATAATGATGTCAGTATGAACCATATTTGCTGAAGGAGCCATAAGAGTTGGCACCCTTACCCCTCCTGCTATTACTCTCTTAGGTGTAGTCCTGTAGCCACTTTCCCCATGCCTGTGGGGATAATTTAATGAACTCTAAATTCCAAGGTATTTGGGAAAATCCCCACTTGTCCCACTCAGGTTATGGCTTCCAGACCATCTCATGAAGAATTCCCATCCCTGGAGGTATTCAAGAGCATACTTAGGCTTTTAAAAAGCATAGTGATATTTGGGTTGAGGGTTGATTTGGGTTATCTTTAAACTCTAATTGAATATGATTTTTGATTTATTGACTACCTATTACTTACATTGTATTTTGCCAGGCGCTATGGGGAGTACAAAGACCTTATGTTCAAGAACTTTATATTCAATGCCTTTTCCCCCTCTATCTTTTCACAAATATACATGAAAAGATGGGTAACAAAGTATACAGTAGTAAAAACTGTAAGTACTATGTTGAAATTGACTCAGAGATTTCAACACAAGTAGAACTGAGCAAGTGGTGAAGATTAGGAAATTTAAGTTCAGTTTGGACATGTTGAGTTTGATGTAACAACAAAACATTCAAATAAAAGTAGACAGGTGAATGTATTAGACTGGAATTTGGGTAAGAGAACAAGACAGGAGAAAGGGGAATCATAAGCATGAAGCGCATTATTAAATACAGAAATGGAAGCATTTTGCAAGGGAGAGAATGTGGAAAAAGCTTTTATTGGTTAGAGTCCTCAGTAATTCAGAAGAAGTTTTCAAATTCTACAATGGTTATGCCAGAATGCGGCCCAGGGGAATCCTAGTGAGTCACACTCTATTTACAAGATCAAAAAGATATTAGAGGTGTGAGAAATGTAACAACAAGTCCTGAAGTCTGGATGGAGATACCTGGTCAATAAACAAGTTCAAAATCTAATACACACATGTTCTTTCAGCAGAGTACAAGGTGGGAATTCAGGGAGCTAAGAACTCTGAAAACTAGGACTTTGCACTTACATATTGATTTGATTGGCCAATCAATTCCAACCTTAATATGGATTTTAATTCACTATGCACATTTCCTGATGCTATAGCAGGAGTCCCTGAACCTTTACTCCAGGGTTCTAAGACCACTCCCTTTCCAAAAATTCACCCTAGGAACAAGATTTGTTTGGACATTGCTGGTTGAATGCTGAACTAAGTTGGAGGTGTGAGTGTTTCCAGTGGTATCCCATATACGTTCTTCTGGACCAGTGTGCCTTTCTAATTAACCAGCTAATGCAGTTACTTATGTCTCCATCAAAAATACATAATTTTCTTTTTAAAATAGATTTTTATTGATAAAGTAAGTTTACAAGCATTTATTATGTACCTATTGTGAGGCAGGCATTATTCTAAATGCTTTAAAACTATTATCTCATTTGATCCTCAAAACAACTATGTGAAGTAGGTGCTTTTATGATTTTGTTTTACAGTTGAAGAAACTGAGGTAGAAAGAGGTTTAGTGACTTACTTAGGGTCACATAGCTAATAAGTGTCTGAGGATGGATTTGAACTTAGGTCTTCTCTAGGACAAATATTCTATCAATTGTGTCACTTAATTGCCTCAGTCAACAAGACTTTATTAAGTGCTTACTATGTGCTAGGTACTGTGCTAAGATCTGGATAGTATTTGTTTTTTACATTGCCTAGATCCACAGATCCATTTTTCTAGAGGAAGAAGAAAAAAGTTGAGTAAAATTGACTAATACATTGAAAAAAGAATCTGATTTTATATGCAATGTTCCATATCCAAGAGCCCTACTTTGGCAAAAGAATTGGTGAAGATGTCTTCTATATCTCTTTTTTTGGGACAACCTTACTTCATAATACCACAGCATTAGATTTTATTATCGTTTTTTCCATTGAAATTGTTGTAGTAATTGTATATATTGTTTTCCTGGCTTAGGATCTATTACTTTCTTGATTACAAACTCTACTTGTCCATTCATCAGAACTGGCTATGGCAAAGGCTAGGGTAGGTACAGGACCAAACCTTCCTGTGTTTCCTGGAGAAAGGACCAGTGGAATACAGGCTGTGCTCATACTCACAATGAATCTAAGATTTTAGGTAGAAGGCCCTAGTGTTTTTCTTCTTGAAAATAAAAAACCTAGAAGTTTCCAGTGGTATTATTCTCTACTTTCTACAGTTGTCTCTTGTTCAGGAGTATATCAGAGTATGTAAACACACTATATGATAGCCTGATAGACCCAAAGCTCCTTAAAATCATAGTGTACCATATTTAGCCTCTTTTGTATGCTCCAGTGCCCAACTAGAGGTCCATCATGATGATGTTTCAGGGGCTACCTTAGCCTTTTCCCATTCCAGGGTATCTGGAGTGAGTATATGCAGAAATGATTATGCAGTCTGTGTGTGGTGGTATACAACTCTAATTCCAGCAACTGAGGAAGCTGAGGCTGCTGTATTTCTTGAGCTTAGGAATTCTGAGCTATAGTGGGCTATTTTGGCCAGGTGTCCACACTAAGTCTGGTAGCAATATGAAGGGACCCTGGGAGTGGGGTCCCACCTGGTTGTCTATAAGAGTTGCTGTAACTTATAATCAGTTCAGGTTAGAAACAGCATGTCAAAAGCTCCTGTCTTGATCTGTAGTGGGATAGGATACTTGAGTTATCCCTACACTTTGAGCTTGGGTGAGATACAGAAACTCATTATTAAACAGAAAAAAACAGTAGTAAGTAGTTTAGTCTTCTAGACTCCTGAAATGGCTAAAACTTTCTTAAAAAGGGAGGCCATCAGCCTTTGGTGAAGGGAGCCCAAAGTTGTTGCTGCTAAATGTGGTGCCTGTAGGAATGTGCTCTTATCTAAGAGGTTCTAAACTTGTTCCTTTTCTTCTTCTGCCCAGGCACCTACTGTACATAGAAACTGAACTAGGCAAAGAAGAGGGCTCAAAGGATCTTTCACCTTTTTTAATTTTCAAAACAATTAAAAGTGTAAGACATCAGTGACAGAGAAGAACCATTTCCAGGCTTCGAGTGAGAAGAATTGATTTTAAGTCCTGGCTTCATTGTTTCCTCATTATGTGACTATGGACAAGTCACTTTATCTAATTGAAGCTTAGCTTCCAAGTCTATATTTTACAGATGATTCTTGCACTGCCTATATCACAGAGTTATCAGGAGGAAAGTGCATACAATTCAATAAAGATGTGAAATTTTGCTATTATTGTTCTTGTTCTCATTTTATATTTGATGGAGTTTAGACAGAATTGGTCCAGGGATAAGTTGCTTCTCTCTGTTATTCTTTTATATTTAACATTTGGTAAATTGTTTTACAGGTGGATAAAATGATTGCTTTTGTAATTGAATAAAAGTGTTGGGATGTAAGCTCATCTTTTGTAAAGTCATTAAAATCCTATTTGAGACAAGTGCAGGAGCAGACAGGATGATGGGAGTGATCTGTGCTTCATCTTGTTCCCACATGGTTTTGATTTCTTCCACTAGGTTTCTGTATTTTGAGAACTTTTCATTCAAAGTAGTATTATGTCCAGATACAATACATTACAATATGATAAAAGTGCCCACTATGTGCCAGATACTGTGGTGAGTGCTGGGGATACAACTAAGAAAAAGACAGACTGTCCCTTCTCTCCAGGAGCTTATGATGCAATGGCAGAAGATAATGCACAACATGAAGCTGAAGGGAAGCTGTAAAAGGTAGATGGTACCTTCTAGCAGGGGCATAATGATAGTGAAGTCAAAATCCAAGGTGGGAAGGGAAGAGTTGACTAAACTTCTGGGCCATCTTTAAAGGAAGACTTTGGGAGGAGTTTTTTACTCTGTCCTCCAGTCCTCCAATTAGAAGGATGGAGGTAACTGAGGGTACTAATGAGATGTGAAAACCAAAGCTGAAGCAATCTCTGAAATCCACCGCAACAAAGGATGAGAAGAATGCAGCAATGATAACAACAATAATAATTTGCCACTTTCCTCTCACATGCAGGCCTCACATGAAGAGCAACAGTGATTTTTCCAAATAAACACTAATTATATGTTTTTCTATTTTATGCAAAGTATTTACAAATAGTATCATTACACAGGCATGGTTTTATTTATATCATCATCATTATTAGTAATCTCTTTCTTATTTTTTGATGGACTTCAGATAGGGAACAAGTTGTTATATTGCAATTATTCATTTTTGTTTAATGTTCTGAAGACTTGTGTAGGTGGATAAAATGATTGCTTTTGTAATTGAATAAAAATATTGGTAATTAAGCTCATTTTTGGCAGATTCACTGAAAGCATCTTTGGGTCAACTCTAGTAGCAGACAGAAAGATGGGGATGATATATGTACTTCATTATTATTATTATTTTATCAATATGTTTTATATTTATTCCTCTTGTTCTCTATATTTTGAAAATCTTTCATTCTGTGCAGCTTTGAAGACTTTGAATAACTGACATGGCAGTGTCTTTAAAAATGCTGCACTTAAATTTTTGTGGATCATTATTATGTTAGGAAGATCATGAGCAATAGTTCTTTACCTGCAAAAATGTTTCAGTACTACTGCAATTTACTTGTTGAATTCTCAAGGTCTATATGTTGAGGTCCTTATTTGTGATATGGGAATTTGCCATCTGGTAGTTTATGAAAGATAGCAAGCTTCTAATGTGTAATTCTAGTCACCAGGTTGTGACTTTCTGCTTGCTAAATCTTGGTAGCCTGTAGCGATATGTTGCATAGTTTCCACTGTTTCCTTCCATAATCAGCATTGTTTAGTAGGTCCAGGCTCCTTAAGGATAAACTATCTGTAATTTCAGTTGGTGATGACATAATTTGGAATTGTCATCATAAACCCCTCCTTTTTTTTTAAACAAATCTACGTGATTCGGTCATATGTTCTACCCTTACTTATCCATATATCGTTGGCTTAGTTCATATGATTGTCATCATGGAGGGCCTTTTTTATCCCACTCTTAGATATCAGCGATTTCAAAAGCACCATCTAGAGATAAAGTACTTTTGGTTACATTCAATAAATCCAATGAGGCAGACATGTTATTAATCTTTACTATAGCTGGTGAAGTGGTATCTGTGTGTTCCAAGAGCTTTTCTGTAGGTTTTTGATCTGTTTATCATGTACCCAAAGAATATCCATTAACCCTCTTTCTTTTTTTTTTTGAGAAGTTGTGTTAGGGTAATAAACCCTAAGTTTCACTATTATGCAAGATTTTGGGAGGATACTTTTTAAATTTTTTATGGTATATGTTATAGTTATGAATGTATACATTAAGACAGCTTCAAATTGCTTAAACATGTTCTTCCCACTCAGCTTTGATTTCAGGATGCCAGTGTGGTTTAACATTTACTTGCAACCTGCACCACTGATATCTTTATACTTGTGTTTATTTCTGGAAGAGACCAAGAAATTTAATTCATCCATTGATTCAATGTGACCCATGGTTAAAAGTTTTGAGCATTTAGTCTCTATCTTTCCTTGACTTATATTAATAATTTGACAGTTATCAAATCCATGTGACAATTTGATAGAGGATTCCACAAAATGGAAGGACTATTTGTGTCTTTTTCAGGGGAGTCATGTAGTTTGATATCTTCCATGTTTTTCAGTGGATTCCTTTTTCATTTGGAAGTCGTACTTAATTCTATTTAGGAGAGATGATAATGGATTTAAGGTAGGAGTTGAACCATAATGGGCTCCCTGAAAAATGCCATGTTTTCTGTTAACTGTGTTTATGGTATATATTAAAAAGTGTATAGTTTTCCCTGTGGACATCAAATATTCTTGTGTTCTTGCTATATTTAATTCTATTTTGTATATTTATAGTATATAAGTCATGAGATTTGAACTGAGTTAAAGACTTTGGTATAACCAATATGGTAAAAGAGTTATGATACTATTGCTCAGGTTATTAAAAATTACCTAATCATTAATAAGTTGCCATTTATACTCATGAGATTCTTTTGACATTCTTTCATTCAGTGTATTGTATTATTATGACCATTTATAGGCCTGTTTTAGTGATACACATTGTGAATATTTTGTATAAAGTATCTAAACAATAAATATTATAAATAAATAAATAGTATTTCATGGTGTCACTGGTGTTCTTTTTTAGTAATAGATATGTCATATATTCTGTTAAGAAAGGTAGCATCAGACTTACATCTTAGAGGAAATTGGCAAAATGACACGGTAGGAATTTATTGACAATTGTGAAGAGTCAGCTAACAATTATGGTCCAATCAGGTACTGCCGCTTTCCACTTTTGCAGAGAAGCCAGCGTCAGTCACCTTGTTTGATGTAACTACTTTGTCATTCATTTTTATTAACAACACACATTGTTAGTATTGGTGAATTTGTTCCAGATCTCTCTTTTTTGTGTGTGTTGGACTGCTTATGAGCATTTCAGGCAGTGGCATAGTGGATAGAGTGCTGGGCCTGGAGTTAGGAAAACTTGAGTTCAAATCTGGCCTCAGATACATATTAACTGTGTCACCCTGGGTAAGTCACTTAAAAATGTTTTTCTCAGTTTCCTCATCTGTAAAATGAGCAGTAGAAGGAAAGGCAAACCACTCTAGTATCTTTGCTAAAAACAAACAAACAAACAAACAAAAAACCCAGATGGGATCATGAAGAGTCAGACATGACTGAGAAACAACATATTTTTTATATCTTCCTCCTTCAGAGGTTTTCTCTCACTTCTTATTTTTTATTTCTCAAGTCTGTGAAGTAAAATTTTTGAATGATGTTGAATTGTTTGCTTTGTTCATTGTACTCCCCAGGATCCTTGCATTGCTTTAAACATTTGGCTTTTATTTGCTAATTAAGATAATACATAGTTTCTGATATGCTTTTGTTTTTTAAGATTTCTTTCTACAGTTCTCTTTTCAGTTGTCTATCACTGAGCAATAATGTATTCACGTTTTCTATTGTGTGCACCAGTACCCAATTGTTGATGTAATTTCCCACATTGTTTTTGTAGATTTCCAAGGTAGCATTCTCAAACTACCTTCACTTTGGTATGTTCTATACTTGCCCTTAGGGCTGCTTCTTGATAGATCTACTTTTTCTCCCATGGTTCTCACTGTGGCAATGGTCACTGCAAGCACTACATGCTATGAAATGTTTTTGTGCATTCTGTCAGATGCTGGTAATAGCAGGTATTGACCTTTTTCAGTTACTCTATTTTGGTATCATTGGCCCTCTCATTGGACTCATGTCAGCAAACTTTAAAAAGTATTTTTGAAATTCCAGTCTAAGTTTGCCCTTGTCCTTTTCAAATTATTTGAAACATCAGTGCCATTTTTGTTATCTATTTCAGTAGATATAATTTCTGAATGTCATTTTCTTGCTCAAAACTGTTTAGTGGCTTTTCATTTCCCACCAGATAAAATATAAACTACCTTACTTGGCCTGCTATTCCATTCAGTCTGAAAGATGAAGGAACATTTGAATCTTCAATGTTGGCATATGCAAAAGAGGGAATAAATGCAAGAATCTGTGATGATGAAGTGATATTAATCAAAAACACTAAGACTCATTCATCTGCCTAAATTGTCTTACACGGGGCAAATGTTGTCATATAGAATTTTTCACACGATGCTCTTTGTGTGGTCAAGAGTGTATTAGAATTGGTCTATAGTAGCAGGTGATACTACCAGAGAAGTTGTTTCCCTGTATTTGAACACTGTACAGAGAGAATGGGGTTACAGAAGCAACCTGCTCTCCTTGCTTTCACCAGATACTTTCTCATTATTCCTAACCTTCTGGCAAACAATGCTGCTCAAGACTCCACAGGTCTGGCTGCTAAGTTAAGAACTTTCCATGGTGAAGCTTGATTTTGTTAGAATCATATGTCTATATCTTTAAAGAGAAATATTAAGAGCACTCCTCCCTTTTCTTTATAATTTTATTCCTACATTTCCTATACCGGAAATGTCACAGACACAGAGTGGGTTTGTCTACCAAATCTGTTCAATCCAAGTGCTCCCTTTACCTTGGAATCTTTTTGAAAATTGATAATTGAATGCTTGACGGGTTGAGGCAAGGGGAAGGGGGTGGGCAGAGTGGAGGGAAAGAGAGGGAGAGAGAGAGGGAGAGGGAGGGAGGGAGGGGGAGAGAGAGAGAGAGAGAGAGAGAGAGAGAGAGAGAGAGAGAGAGAGAGAGAGAAAGGGGAAGGGGTTGGGGCAGAAAGGGAAAGAAATTTAATAAAGACTAGCAAGACTGTGGACTTTGGTAGAGATTTCTATCTCAATATAAACATACAAATTCATCAAAATGATTTCTATAAATTGCAAGTATAATTCTTAATGGCCAAGATGAAAGACATGCAAACATTCTTGTAAATCAGATGGAATTGGATTACCTCTCCTAGGTCAATTTTGGCCTACTTCAATATGAGCCTGTGCAGACTTTGCGAGTCCTAGCAAAGAGAGAAAAAGGGCTGGGGGACAGAGGGAAGAAGAAAGAGAGACAGAGACAGATACAAATACAGAAAGACAGTGACAGAGAGGGATACAGAGAGAAAGACCTAGACACAGAGAGTCTGAGACAGAGAAATAGAGAGAAAAACAGAAGGAGAGAGAAACTGACTGAAATTGCTGCTTACCTGTAGGATCTGATGGGAAAATGAAGAGTAATACTTCTATTCACCTCCAGTTCAATAAGGAGAACTTCCCTCTTTCCCATTGATTTTTGCTTAAGTAAAAGAGAAGAGGACCCTGGAACTACATATACAACGGAGCTTAGAGCCCATCTAATCCAATGTCTTCATTTTATAGATGAGAAAAATGAGGCCCAGGAAGGTTAAGTCACTTGTCCAAGGTCACCCAAGATAATAATTATTAGAAGTAGGATTTGAACCCAAGTCCTCTGAATACAGAACCAGTGTATTTTCCATTGTACCATGGAGCTCCTTTCATTCATTTATCCATATTAAGCATATTAAGTATTTGATTTGAGCACCAAGGAAGTACAGTTATTTTAATAGAAAGTCAACTCCTCAACACATTAGCATGACTAATTGGAGGCGACTTTTCTGCCCCCTGTTGTTTTTATTGGGGTTGAATGCAGGACAGGTAAGACATGATATTTCCCATTCCAAACAGCTAGAAGGTAGCTAAATGTCAGTCAGTAATTATGATATTACCCAGGATAGCTAAGCAGTCAGCCTTCTAACAGGTTAACTCTGAATGCAAAAATCTATTTGGTCTTGACTGAGTCAGAATTTTGAGATATTTTGAGATATAGAATTGGGTTGGCATATTTGATAGCTGGCCCTGGAGTCAGGAAGGGTTCAAGTGCTATATTTTATATATATTAGCAATATGACCCTGGGCAAGTCATTTAACTTCCAGGGCCCTAGGCAGCTGTGTATAAGCTATAGCTATTTTGCTAGGTCTACATTATTTGCAGAAACCCATACCAGGAGATCTGTATACCAATAAAACCACAAATTTTAGACTAACCTCCCTGCTTTCCAGTATGAAACAAGACCCCTCAGGAAAGGTTCATAGTGATGTGGATGTGACCCTACCTCCTTGAAGATATATCAGCAGAGGGTAAGTGCTAGCATGTCCTATCAAGCTGGAAAAGGCCTTGATCATGGATCTAGCAAGGGATTGTGGTCTGAGGAACAGCCTAATCATGTCTAGAGAGGGGTGGTCAGACTAGATGGGATGGTCATAGGCTTCTGAATTTTTACAGCCATAGCAATTCTTAAATTTTTTTGTGAACTTAGTAATAACAATAATGATAATAGTTAGCATTTATATATTTATACAGAGATTTATGAGTTTTGCAAAGTGCTTTACCTATGTTTGCTCATTTGATGCTAATCAATATTTTATTATAACATAATAAAGTAGATTGTATAAGAAGCTATGAATTATATATATGACCTTTAATGTGTTTGTATATGCATGTATATATATGTATATATACACATATAATTTGATAAGGTAATAAAAGGATTGCTATATTTGTTTATGTCTCCTGTATTATTTTTTTTTTCTCTGCATTGAAATATATTAGATTGATGCTCTTTTTCACATTTCTAGGACTACACACTGCTACTCTCTCCCCAAATAGAAGCCCTCCTTTTAAAAACAAACCCAACCCACTAACTTCAGAACATTAGGTATGTCTGAGAATACATTGTGAGGCACTGTCTGATGTTGGCAGCTACCAGGTTGAGCGCTGTGGCAAAAGTAGGGTAAGATCTGGGTATTTTGGAAGTCGAGGCAGGGGCTGTGGTAGGCAGAGTCGTGGTGAACTGGGATGGGCTGGATACGGAGAAGCCCTGAGGCAGTGGGCAGTGCTATGTGAGATAAGCTGGGTGCAAGGAAGTAGCCAGAGCTTGAGCTCCTGAGGCAAGGGGCGGTGCCACGTGGGAGTGGGACGACAGAGAACTGAGTTCCCTTTGCTTGGTCCCCTCCCTATATGCTACGTCATCCCCAGACGCCTCTTGTGACCTTCCTGACTTCCTGGGTCCCTTTGTGTAGCACTGACCCAGACCCCTCCTCCCAGTCTCTGAGTCTGACTTCCTAGGTCACATACTCTGTCTATGCGCTAATCCCAGATGCCTTCTCCCTGTATCCGGTCCTAGCCTCCTACGTCACTCCCTCCCCCTTGGTGTGCTAAACTCAGACAGCCCCTTCCGGTATCTGACCCTACAATCATTGGCTAGTAAGCGGGCTGGGGAGGAGGGGCTAAGTAGGTACTTAGGAACAAGCGTGGTCAGAACACACGTGCTCTCTCTTGGCTCCTGTTCTGTTGCTCTGGCCTTGCTGCTTGGGCTTGCTATGATGGCTTGCTGTGATGGCCTCTGAATAAAGCTCTGGTGTTGGCGCCTCCCAATGGCTCGTCTCTGTGTGTTTATCCGGTTGAGTACCGAAGACTCGGAAGTGAGTATGACTCTGGTAGCGTGCTCCTTATAGGAGGAGAGGGTACCGGCGTGTGGCCGGCAGAAGGTCGGTGTGCGGCCAGTTCAATACATAGCTCATTTTATACCTTTGTCTAATAATTACAGACGAAGCTTGTAATCTGATTTCAGTAAAAGACTCTAACACAAGGTCGTACCAAAGAAATTACAGATCCTTGAAGCAGAAATATTTAGATTACAATCAAGCTATCATTCTCTAACTTAATCAAGTGCTATTACATGCCAGAAGTTGTGCTAATGACTGGACAGATAAAAAGAAAAAGTGATGATACATTCCCTGTCCTCAAGGAGCTTCCATTATATCAGGATAATTTATATATACAAATATAATTTTATGCAAATGTGTGCAAAATAATAAAGACAAGATTTTTTTTTTGATGGAGCAGATACTAGCAGCTGGAGATGTCAGGTAAGGCTTTGTATAGAACTTGGCACTTGGTCTGAGCATTGAGGAAAATATGACTTCTAAGAGATAAGTTAGAGGAGAGCATTGTAATTTGGGAGGCTAGCTATTGGAAAGGCATTGACATGGGATGTTTCCATGTGATGAACAGCAAGGAGGCCAGATTGGCTGTATAGTAGAGTGAGTGGAGGAGAGTAATGTGTAAGAAGATTGGAAAAGTAGATTGGATCTAGGTTATAAAGAGATTTTTTAGGAAGAATTTATATTTGATTCTAGAAGCAATAGGAAGCCACTGGAGTTTACTGAGTAAGGGAGTGAAATGGTCAGACCTATGCCTTAGGAAAATCATTTTGACAGCTTTGTGGGAAAGAGATTGGAGAGGAAAGAGTCTTGAGGCAAAGAGAACAATTAGGAAACCTTGCAATAATTCTGGTTAAGAGGTGCTAAGAATCTGGACTACAGTAGTGATTATAGGAATAAAGAGAAGAATTGGATATAAGAAAATTTGTGGAGATAGAATTGACAAGATTTTATAACTCATTGGATATGGAGTTGAGGTGGACTGAGGAGTCAGGGATTATGCCAAGACTGTAAGCATAGGGGCCTGGAAGGATAGGAAATTTTGGAAGAAGAGTAGGCTTGGGGAAAAGATAATGAGTTGTTATGTTTGGGATGCATTGAATGTGAAATGTCTCTATGACATGAAGTTTGATATGTACTATAGATAGTTGGTGATATGAGACTGGAGCTTAGGAGGGAGACTAGGGATAAATATATACATCTGAGATTCATTTGTATGAATACAACAATAAACTGATAGGAACTGATGAAGTCAGAGCTGGGGGGGAAGAGAAGGAATAAAGAGACAAGAGAGAAAGAGGAGAGAGAAGAGGGAGGGAGGGAGAGACAGAGAGGGGAAAGAGAGGGAAAAAAGAGACAAGAGAGAAAGAGGAGAGAGAAGAGGTGGGGAGGGAGAGACAGAGAGAGAGAGAGAGAGAGAGAGAGAGAGAGAGAGAGAGAGAGAGAGAGAGAGAGAGAGAGAAGAAAGAGGGCAGAGTGACCAGGACAGTTTTGGGGTGTATGCCTATAGTTCAGAGATACATGATTAGATAATGATCCAGAAAAGAAGACTGAGGAGGTTTGTGTATCTGAACCAACTATGGTTTTTAACTGTCTGTAATTTCAAATTATTTAAAAGAGTTGACAGATGCATCAAGAGATTAAGACAGAAGTTTACAAAGTCAATCAACGTCAGAGGCAAAGGCAGGAATTGAACCAAGGTCTTGTTGAGTCTGCAGCTGGCTCTTAATTCATTACTTAAAAGTTAACAGTGCAATTCCTAACCATAGCTGCAATGCTCATTCTTTGAATTGATAATCTTATTAAATTACACTTAGAAATTAAAGAGTTTATGAGGGAGTTTATGAAGATGTATTTTACTCTGGAACTACTGGATGAAGACTGATTGGATTTTTCTTATTATTACTGATTAGTTTTATCCTGTACTTTATCTTGCACCTAATGTAGACACATTAAATAAAATAGCATATAATAAAATAGCATGTAAAAATCCTTCCATAATCTTACTTATTCTAACTTACTTTTCCAGTCTTATGTCTTGGTATTTCCCTTTGCACACTCTGTATTCCTGTACTACTATTCTTTGATTTCATTCTGCCCTTTTTGGCCTTTGTGAATTCTGGTCCTCCATGCCTGGAACAGACCCTATCTCCTCTCTTCCTACTAATGTCTTTCAGGTTTCTATCTCCTCCTTGAAAATTGTGCAATTAATCAACCAATTAACATTATAGATATCATGAGCATCTCCTTCTCTTGGCTAGAGTGCCACCTCCTCGAGGGTAGAAATGTGTTGTTTTTCATCTTTGTATTCCCAGTGCATTGAAGTTGCCTAGCAGTGCTTTTTACACTGTAGACACAAATAAATATTTGCTGCCTGTGAGCCAGTGTGGTGTAAGGGATAGAGAGTTGGGATTAGGGCCAGGAAGACTTGCATCTAATACATGCTGGCCAAGTCACAACCTCTCATGGTTTAGATAGCTCTCAACACCAGAGAAGTTGCCACTCTGCATTTGGTACGGGGGAGTTTCCTCCTCTTTGGGTTATCTATACGAGTGAAATCACAGATCTAGTTCCTAACCCTATTGTTGATTTCATTTGGCTTGAATAATGGAAAGAACATGGAAATTGGAGTCAGAAGAAGTGGTCCTGAAATATGGCTCTGTTAATTACTAGCTGTGAGATCTTGGGCAAATCATTTTACTTCCTAGGGATTCAGTGTCTATAAAATGTGGAAGTTAGACCAGATACCTCAAGTCCTTTTTATCTCTAAAATCCCATGAATTTCTGTACTCATAGACCCCATTAGATTGTCAAGGGCAAGGGAATGTCTTTTGTCTTTTTTTGTATCCCTGGTGCTTAGCACAGTGCCTGGCACATAGTAGGCATTTAATAAATGTTTATTGAATTGGACAGTTCATCTTCAGCTATTGATTCCATAGAGGTTTATTTGAAAATTTTAAAAGTATGTATTTGCTTATTTTAATCTCTTATTTTTGTTCTATGAATCATGAGGTGAATGGTCAGTTACATTTTTGTTTAATTTCATTTGAATCATATGGATAATCTAAAATAGAAAATTTTTCTCCAGTTGGGCTTGGTTCAATCATGTTATTTTTGAATATGGGTGTTTGTGGAGTTCTGAGAAGTCACAGAAGACTTCATACAAAATGATGAAACTTCAAAAGACCTGACTCTAGAGGAGCTTGAAAACCGTATCTCCTTTTGTCCCCAGTGTTCGGCTTTCCCTCTGTTGCCTACCTGGTGCTCAAAATGGATGGTGTTGCCTCTAAGACAGAGGCAAAGCACCAAAGCGGGGGTTGTTTTTCTTTCAAAATTTGCTGACTCGCACAATCTCTAAAAGGCAGAGAATTGAGATCAAAGTCTCTCAGTATTTTACCCTAAAAGACTATCTCTTTAAGATCCTACTGACTATGCAAATATAATCAAGACTTATTGATTGATGCCTACTATGTGCTGGGCAAAGATCCTGTGAACCAATTGCTTTATTAGTTCCAATGATTTTGTATTTGACAGCTAGCTTCCAGAGTCCACCTGACTAAATTAACCATAGCATCAAGCTTGCTCCAGGTATTTGATGATACTGCCTTGTATTAAAATTCTTTTTGAAATGTGACAAAGTGGCCCAAAATTTTTTTATAAACTAAAAAAAATGATTTAACATGACTAATTGCTTGTTTACAGAAGTTTCTAAAACCAGGTAACCTCAGACCTCGACCCCCAAATTATAGGTTTTTAGTGATTATTCTGGAAATTGTAAAAAAAAAACCATAAAAATCACTTGTCAGAAAAAATCTGACAAAATTATTGAAATTAATAGTAAATATGGGTTAGAAAAAAGTAGTAAATCAAGAAAACCATAGACCTGGGCTTGAAGTCTGCCTCTACCACAGTCTCACTGTGTAAATTCTTGGATTGTATTTAACCTGTTTGGACCTCAGTTTCCTCGTTAAAATACTGTTGCAGAATTAGATGATCTCTAACTAAGGTCCCATTCGGTTCCATCATGCTGATTCTAATTGTTATGAGATAGCTGAAAACACAACTTAAAGTTATTAAGCACTGAGTTATTAGTTTCTTATAGTCAAAGGATTATATTTTCTGGAGGACCTGAGTGGGTAGGTGTGTGTGGACACGAACCATTTTAGTTCTGAATAATCAGGTCTCTTTGGAGGAGTCACTGATATATGAGTTTGTCTGTCATATAATTAACATAATAGGCATGGATGAAGGAAAGATAGTAGACTGGGCCTGATGCCATCTGGCATGTGTTCCACACACAAGGGATATTTGAGAGGAGGGAGTGGATAGAAAGCTATGCCTGGAGTCAGGAAGACAAGTTCAAATCTGGCTTCAGATACTTACTACCTGGGTAAGGCACTTAACTTTTGTCTGTCTTGGTCTCCTCAACTATAAATTGAGGCTAATAATAGAACCTACCTCACAGCATTGTGAAGTTCAAATGAAATAATATTTGCAAAACTCAGCATAGTGCCTGGAACATGGCAAGTGTTATATAAATACGTGTTCCTTTACCCCCTCCTATTAACCTTGGACATCTTACCAAGTACTCTACAATCCATCCCTCATCCCATATGGGATGAATAGCATTCTTTGTTTCTATCAAGATTCAACTTAAGCACCATCTTCTACATGAAGCCTTTCCTGATCTCCCCAGCTCTTAGTGTCCTTTCTTCAGTGGTGTGCTGGTAAATGTTTAATAACCAGTTTTGGGGGCAGGAGGGGGAGGGAATGTATACAAGACACACTTCTAAGTTTATTCTGCATTATTGATATTTTCTCCATCACTTCCTTAAGTCTAGACAATCAAGAACACTTAAAATCAAGACCTAATTTGTATCATTTCTCTGAGGTGTTAACGCTCCTGTTGCAAATACAATAGGCTTTAAGCAGTCAAGAGGATCTGGTTCCATCCAGCACTTCCTTGCCTCCCTCCTAAAATTACCTTGTACATTATGATTTATGCACATGTTATCTCAGCTTTCCTCCCCCCATAAGTCCCTTGAGGAGAGAGATTGTTTCATTTCTACCCTTGTATATCCAATGCCTAGGGCAGTGCCTGATGCATAACAGGCACTTAAATATTTGCTGATTGAAGTAATAAAAATATGCCAGGTGGAACAAAGATGACTTTCTTATAAAAGGTTTTGTGGTGGCAGTAGTTGTCTATGGGATAAAATTCAAACTCCTCATTCAGGATTTAAGAGCCCCCCCCCATAATATGGTTCTAACTGATCATTTCAGCCTTATTTCCTACTATTCCTCTTCATACTGTATTTGCTTTAACCGCTGTATCATTCGTAACACCATAGATCCATAGCTGGAATGGATCTCAGATGCCTTTTAGTCCAGCTCCCTTCTTTTTCCAGATAAAGAAACTGAGGCTCAAGGTCACACCATTAATAAGTATCAAAAATGAAAGTGTTTGAATTTCATTTTTTGTGCTCCTTGTCAAAAGAAATTTCTCTCACTCCCTTCATTATCCATCCTTTCTTTGTGTCTACCCTAGACCCTCATTCTCTAATTCATGTCTCCTGAAGGGCCATTGCCTGCTGTGCTGGCTATCTTTCATGGCCCAAGCAAACTTCCACAGCCTGGAGCCAGGTCTCCACAGCAATGGAAAGAGAGTGTGGGGTTAAGTGGTGCAAGCCTTGACCTTTGTGTTGGGTCATTGCATCTGCTAGTGTGGCCTTGCTGCTAGTAGTGTGGGGAGATGAGGGAGGTATGTTGAGAGAGCTCATGGTCAGTGAGTAGCAGTCCATTTTTTTAATCCTTCTTTTGCATCTCCATGTTCTAGACCATGGAGACTGCTAAAGCTGCTTTACCTTTGACACACAATTTCTGTTTTGGAGAGGTTTAAGAAGTCATGGGGATCAGATAAAAATGGTGAGTTCTCCACCTTGTTGCTCACATAACCTGGCCATCTAGTTTAGTCTAGCAATAGTATTTGAGCTCAGATCCTCTGATGCCAATACTAGTGTTCTTTCCATTGTACGACAGAGATATTTATAGTATTTAAAACCAGGAAAAAGAAAAAAAAAACCACTTAGAGATCATCTGGTCCAAGGCCTGTATTTTTGAGAGGAAGAAAAAGGCCTAGTGAGATCTGCCCAAGGTCACAGTCAGCAAGTGGCAGTGTTAGGATTTAAATCCAGGTCATGTGACTCCAAATCTCATGTTCTTTCTGTTATCCTATATTGCTTCTCTTTGCTGTCCCCTGAACTTAACTGGATATTTTTTCACCTCATGCCATACTCCTCAGCTAAAATGTCCTTCTCTTTCCTTTCCTTCTATCTGAATCCCCCAAGGCCTACGTGAGATTTAAACTTTTCTACCAAGCCTTCTTTGGCCACCCGAGCTTGAAGGGACCTTTCCCTTTTCAGACCTCCCCCTTCTCCCCCGCCCCCACCCGCCATAATCACCTATATAACTGACTTGGAAATTAATCTTTTTTAGTCTTGGGACAACTATTATTTTCTTGAAGCATTGCATTAATCATTGTTGGATATTTAACTTTTAAGCCTCCCCTGATATTCTGAAAGAGCTAAAGGAAGGCCTCCAGCCTATTGGGTAGATACCCTGGAGAGGTAGAGAGACTATGAGTAGGAGAGCCTGGTCAATATGTGAAATGTGAAAGGATGTCACTTGCTATTCCTTTTCAGAGTTTCCCAGGAAAATGTCCCCTGATACTCCATCACTCCCTCTGACTATTGCTATCTTTGAAACTGAGAGACTCTGCCGTTTTCTCTCCTTGGCTGACATTTTTGGGCCTGAGGTGGATGGTGGTAATTCTCATGCTACCCTCAACAGAGACCCAAGTCTGCTTTCATGTCTCTGTTCTTTACACTTTTGATGTTTCTCTTACTGACTCTGGTGGGTCTCTTAGCCCCCTTTTATAGGCCTGAATCCTAGCCCCCAGCTCAAGTTTCCAATATCCAGATACAATCAATTTATCCCAATGATATCATTGGGGATGTTCGTACCTATGAAAAAGGAATAACAAAAGCTCTGAATGATGTCCTCGTTAGATTGACTAGGCTCTACCGGTCCTACTCATTAAAGAAGATTTATGAGAAAATATTGGCAAGAATCACTCAGATGAAGAAGGATTGGAGGGGCTGCAATCTGCAACAGTGGAGAGAGCATCCACATCACTGAAAACACAAATCCACCAAAGTATCAAAAGTTCCTTTTGAGAGTTCATCTATTTTTTCTCCAAGGAGGTTCTAGTATGCAGTATCCTATGTAAAATGTTAAGGCAGAATGGTATAAGGAAAATAGCACTAGATTTAGAGATAGATGATATAGATCTGAATCTTAGTTTTGCTACTTATTACTCCCATGACCTCAGCTATCCAGAACCTTTGAAAAGTGGGTCATCCTGGATAGTCAAGGAAGGCTGCTCACCTCTAGGCTTCTGATCTATAGAGGCTGATATCTTTCCAGGTTGCTATAGATGGAGGACTATTTTCTTCCATAGAATCACATTGAATCATGGATTCAAAGTTGCAAGGAATCTTAAAGGTCATCTGGTTGACCTCTTCCCACCCCACCCCCACTTCATTTAACATATGAGGAAAATGAGACACAGAGAGGTGAAGTGATTTGCCCAAGGTCATACAGCTAGTAAATTCTTCTACAAGTCTTCCCCTGATATGCCCCAGCTCTTTATCCTGAACCCTCACTCCTGTCCTGGAACTCACATAGTGGAAGTTCCCTACAGCACTACAGACTCTCCCTTTGACTGGTTAGTTCCTCTAAGAACCTCCACTGAAGGATGGCACCCAGGCCAGCTATGTCTCATTCCTCACCAGGCTGTACTCCGGGAAACTTTCTCTACCACCTTTCTGAGCTGACTATCTAATCCCCTCTTCAACTTCCTTCTTATCTGAGGTCTTCCCCCATTAGAATATAAGCTCCCTGAGGACAAGGATAGTCTTTCTACTTGTATTTGTACTCCCAGAATCTAGTTTAGTGCCTGGCACATGGTAAGCACTTAATAAATGCTAGTTGATTGACTGACTGACTTAATGACTTTGTAAGTGGAAGAACCAGGCTTCAAACCGAGGTCTCATGTTTCTAACTTCAGTCATCTTTCCACTGTACCAGGCAAACTGTCCTCTCCCTTCAAGAGCAGTGGACAGAGGTGTACAAGGTTATGCTTTGACTGCACTGGCTATCCTTCTATGAAAGCACATTAATAAGTATTCCATAGTTTCACCATATGCTCTCTGTCTCATTGTCACTGGTTCTCTCCTGTGCAATTAGTGTCTAATGATCTCTCTGTCTTCTTCTTTCTTGTCACTTCCATCTTCTGCCACATGTGGCAGCTTTAATTCTCAGCTTCCATGTAAAAATTAATCTTATCCTTTTGTTTATCTCCACCAATCAATCAGAGCTCTCCTTTCCATCTCCACAGTTAGCCAATCATCTCTACTATGTGTTTTAGGTAAATTTTTTAACTCTTTTTCACCATTGTTTGTTGTGGGGAGAACATTGCTTTCAGGATCACAGTCATTTGGGGAAACTGAGGGGCCTGAAAAATCTGGAGTACACATAATTAAGTGTAGTTTAGAAGAATTTCTGTTTTGGGGAGGGAGAGGGGACTCTCTTTCTGATGACAATCCCTCCTGTTATCCCTGCCCTATCAAGTCTATGGACCACAATTCCCCCTGTATTGGGGATCTACTTTTCTTAAAATCTTCTAGTCTAAAAACTTTCCAGTCCTAAATAATTGGCACCTCCCTTCCTGTGGCACCAAAGGTGTCCACCAGCAGAGGTGGGAAATCAATCAGATGTACAAAAGTGGTACCTTACCACTGCCTATAAGATGCCTGACCTACTTGAGCATGGGAAATTGCCCTGATTTCTGAGCTGTTGTTTTGTACCCATCGGTATCACTTTCTGATATTTCCATATCAGCCATATTGCAAAAAAGCAAGAAAAATGAAGAAAGTGAAAAACAAATAAACTGCAATCTATATTCAGAGTTCATCAGTTCTCTCTCTCTGGAGGTGGAGAACGTTTTTTATCATAGGTCCTTATGAATTGTCTTGGATCATTGCATTGATCATAGTAGCTAATTTTTTTCACAGTTGATCATTGTTACAATATTGTTGTTACTGTGTACAATGTTCTCTTGATTCTGCTCACTTCCTTCAGTGATTTAAAAAAAATACTGTTGCTTATTCTTTTTCACTTCTAGCATTCCTCTCTAATTTGTTCCCCCTACTTACTCCCAACCACTCCCTTGTAACAAATATGGGAAAATTTTGACTAGAACAAAGATTTCAGAGTTGGAAGGGACCTCAGTAACCATAAATCCTATCCTATGTCTAAAAGGAATCACTAGTCCAATATTTTTGACAAGCAGTTATCCAGCCCGTGCTTCAAGATCTCTGATGAAAAGAAAGCCTTGACCTCTTACGGTAGTCCACTTTTGTACAGATCTCATCATTAGGAGGCTTTTGCTGATATCAAGCCTATATTCCCTATAGCCCAAGACCTCATTTCCCTCCTAAAAGTGACTCTGGGTTCACAGAGACCTTCATTAGGTGGGGAACCTGTGGTCTGGAGGCTGCATGTGGCTCTCTAGGTCCTCAAGTGTGGCCCTTTGATTGAATCCAAACTTCATAGAACAAATTCCCTTAATAAAAGGGTTTGTTCTATAAAACTTGGACTCAGTCAAAGGCCTCGCTCAAGGACCTAGAAGGCCACATGTGGCCTCCAGTCCGCAGGTTCCCCGCCTCTGCCTTAGTCCAATATTGGTGGCATGATTGTTTCTGTCTGACTCTTCCTATCCCAGAGTAATACTCAAGGGGAATTTCTAAAATTAACATTAGATATGGCTCATATCTAGGGTCTCCCCCAAAAGAGGTAATAATGTCCCTTATCACAAAGGCATTCTTTGTATTATATGAGTGCTACTGATAAAGGGCAGTTTTTTTAATTTCCTCTGCTGCATAAACTGCAGAAGAAACAAAGGACTCATAGGTCCTATGAACAAAGGTAGGAAACACAAAACACTCAAATAGCCTACTATATTCATTATACTCCCACCAGAAGGTAAAGATCCTCTATGGGATTGATTAATAGATAATTTGCATTCATCTTGTGCCAACACTTTGGAGCAACTCATATTATCATGGAGGGTGATCAAGGCCCAGATCTTCTGACCTGTTATCTTCAATGTAGTCCTGTTGACTTCAATGTAGTCCTGTTGACCATCCTTTTCTCCAAGAAGCATATTGTTAATGAAACAGCTTCCTGAAGGTAGCAGCTAACTTTGGAAAGTAAGAACTCTCAAATTGAGGATTATGCATGAGGTAACACCCAAAGCTAAAGAATGTTTCCGAAAATCCAGCTAATCAGTGTACTCAGAAAATTAAAGTGGGAACTCAAAAGAAACTGTAATCTCTGGTTTACCCAGCATGCCCAAGTCTTCCATTGCCAAGTACTTCTGCTGAGAGTAACTATCCTTTCCCGGTACCATGTTGGAATCTGAGAGTGAGAAAATGATTCTAAAAAGAGAACATATGAGTGACTCTTATAGACTATAGTGGGGGAAACTCCTTGAAAACAAGAGTCCATCCCTCTGTGTCTCAGTCACTAATCATTATCACAGCCACAATCACTGGAGACCAATTAGAAGGTTCCTGTATCATCACAGGGAGGAACTAATTCACATGTCTAGTTCCAAGGGAGACAGCTACATTTGTGTGGACAAAAGCCCATACTCTGTAATCTCATCATGTAGATTGTAGAAGTGGGGCAACTCAGACCGATCTGAGGCTTTTTAGATCAGCTTCTATATTATACCTATAGCTGCCTCTTTGCAACTTCTATTGATGCATTTCTCCTGATTCAAGACTTTCAGGCAAAACAGAACAAGTTTAATTGCTCTGCCACATGCTGGTCCTTTAAGTCCTGGGCTGTGGCTGTCACGTCTCCTTTTTTTTTCCAACCTAAGCATATCTTGTTCCTTATACCAACCATAATATCACATGAACTAAAGGCCCCTCAGAATCCACATTACTCTTCTTTGGATGTCTTCTGGTTTGCTGATTTCCTTCCTAACACAATTATTGAGATGTGGTCTGACTAGGGAAGAGTGTAGAGAGACTATTACCTTCTCATCCCTGGAATTCATATCTTTCTAAATGCAGCCAAAGGTCACATTAACTTTTTCGTTTTTGGTTCAAAATTATACTGCTGATTTATATGGTATTTGAAGTCCACTATAACCCCTGGATCATTTTTGGATGCAAATTTCTATTTCACCATGCTTTTCCCATCTTGAATGTTTCTAGAATGAAGCTAAAGAGATAAACAAAAATTTGAAGAGCAAAAAGACTTGTTCCACTTCACCCCTGTTGACAGAAATAGGAACAATGTGTGGAAGATGTTATGAGGTAGATTTTTAGCTCAGTGTAAGGAAAAACATTTCTAGTAATTAAAGATCAGGACATTATGGTTTTCCAGCCACTAGAGATTTTCATGTAGATTTTGGATGATTAATTTTGTGCATACACATGTGCATGTGTGTGTATGTTGTAGAGGACATTCTTGTTGACATGGAGATAGGAATAGATGACTATAGAGGCCTATTTCAACTCTGATGGTCTGTGATTCCATAGAAAGTAGTTCTGGTTGAAAAATTAGGCCTCACTTATTTAGGCAATTGTCAAGCTCTTTATCATAAATCATCCAGCCAACTGTCTGCAGTTACTGTCATTAGGAAGCCTTCAGAACAGTCAGGCCTACTTGAGATTGATTTTCATGAGAAAGGAAGAAGCAAAAAGGTAGTTGAGGCTGGGACAGCAAGTTGTCTTGGTCTCAAAGTTCTTCTTTTGGGAGGTGGGGTGGGGGTAGGGTGCTATGCATCTGTTTTCTGGTTCATCTTGTCTCTGCTTTCCCAGTGCTTGGGATCTTTTATTACATTTTCCTGTCTTTTCACCACTTACCTCCATCCCACCCCTCAAATCTTACACATCACTTGGTTTCAGATTATTTGTTTAGACTTTTGGATCCTCTGTCCTGCTTTGCCTTTTGGTGGTTGTGTGTTCTAAATTTCTGTTGCTTACTTGTTCCTGGTTCATTATTTCCCAGTCCCTCATAGTTCAGCTTCTATAGTTCCAAGGTACCCCTGTATGCTCCCAGGATCTCTTGTCCACTGTCATCCATGAACCTGTCGTGACTGCAGGGAATCTGGTATTCTAAAGGATAGCATGTTAGTGGGCCATCAAGTGACCTGTCATGAGGGACAACAGCATAACAGAAGGTGATGTACTGATTAAGTGTAACACACAGCAGCATGATAATGGGTACCCACTGACCTGATTTGACAGTAAGAGGCACCAAAGAGTTCCCTCCCCTCCCCCACCACTGAGAAGGCAAGCAATTTGATAAAGGTTATAAATGTACAGTCATACAAAACATTATTTCCATATTAGTCATGCTGTGGAAGAAAACAAAATAAAAAAACCCCAAGAAAAATAAAGTAAAACAACTTTGTAAAACAAAGCAGATGCTTTGATCTGCATCCAGATTCCATCGGTTCTTTCTCTAGAGGTGGATATCTTTATTTTTGTTTTAAATCATACTAAATCTTCTTTCATCATTGAAAAAGATTAGAGGATTTTTCTTCTCTTCCTTCTTAAATTAATCTCAGTTTAAGCAACCTTTCAAGCTTGGGCACAAGCCCATTATGCTGTCTTCCAAGTTTGCTGCACATTAAATATCAAATAATGTTACTCATTAAAAATAAAAATGAAGTTCATTTAGAGTCCATCAGTAAGTCATTCAAGTAAGAATACAGAGGAAAAATGAGTGTGGCAAATGAGGAGGGAATAAATCAAGGAGGAAAAAGAGGCAATTGTCCTGGCTATAGGTAAAGGGCAAGTTAACAGTGCCTCAACATCACAACTTCGTTACTCTAAGATCATGACAGCATTCAGCTATGCTGTCTTAGACTCTAAAGATACAGAACACTAAGAAACTCAAAAGGAATAAAAACAATTGGATTGTCCCTTGGAGAGCATGTGTGCCTTCTAGCATAAATGAATAAAATCCCCTCCTACCTTGGCTGACAATCTCTTAACTGCTAATAGTGTCTGTAGTCTTTTATAAGTCTCAGTGTTATGCTTTCCTTTGGTGTGTTGAAAGACCCAAATTTTTGTTCTCATGGGTACTTCCTTCACCAACACAGAATGTAACTCTTCCATGTCTCAGAACAGTGATGTCCAAACTTTTTTGATCATACATCCTTAACAGTAAAAACAACAACAACAATAAACAAACAAACAAATAAAAAAAAAACCCAATGTTTGGAGCATTCAACTCCAATATAAATTTACTTGTTTATAAATTAAATAGAAGTATTGCTGACTATGTACATTGTAAAACTTACACAAAAGTAGAAATGAAAAAGGATTAGATAAGGATAAAATAATTTGATCCTAGAATCAATAGAGAGCTAGTAGAGTTGTAATAAGTGAGTGATATGGTCAAGATTTGACTTTTAGGAAAGTCATTCTGGAAGATAAATTGGAATCAGAAGATACTTGAGACAGGGAGACCAATTAGGAGTCTATTTCAATACTCTGTGCAGGAGATGATGAGGATTTAAACTAAGGTATTGACTGTGTGAATATTGAGAAGAGAATGGATATGAGAGATGTTGTCAAATCAGGAACTCCAAGATTTGGCAACTGATTGGATAAGGGGCTTGCAAGGGGATTCCAAGATAATGCTGAGGTTGGGAACCTGGGAGACTGGAAGGATGGTGATACCTTTGATAGGATTAGGGAAATTTGGAAGGGTATGGATTTTTGGGGAAAGATAATATAATGAGATCTGTAATGAAGATCACAACTTATCCATGTGTCCTTAATTGTTCTTTCCCACCAAAACCCCCAAAGTGTCTCTGTGCATATCATTTTTTTCCTTCTAATTCTAAACTCTTACCCATTAGTCACTGCCCCAGAACCTGCCCACTGAGAGATACCTATGGCAATCACAATGTGATCTGGGAGTAGGAGGTACCAGAAGGCAGGGAATCCTGCCAGTACAGCTACTACAGGTACTTTGCTGCTTGGGTAAACATTGGGTTATAGTTGTCATGAGGAGCTAATGTCCAAAGCAGCTCCAGGAGTTTAGTGGTGGTGGTGGGGCAGTATAGGGGAGTACTGAGCTATAACAAGTGAAGTTGTGTTGGAAACAAGCCCATGATTGGCTGTAAGGCTTGCAAAGCATTTTACAGACATAACCACTCTTGATATTCACAACTATCCTGTGATGGAGGTGCTATTATTATCTTTATTTATAGATGAAGAAACTGAAACTAAGAAAGAAGTGATTTCCCCAGTGTTTGCTGGTAAATGTCTGGGACAGGATTTGAATTTGGATATTTCTGACTCCAAGTCTATGGTTTTATCCATTGTGTCACAGAACTGCAAGTACCACAATGTCTGCCTTTCTGATGATATAGTTGTTCCCCTAAGTAATTCTTCACTGGTATCACAGAAACTATGCATCCCTTCATTGCCCTTTAGGTGATCCACAGCTTTAATTCTTTGGAGTTTGTGGCATTCCATTTGTAGGGGCTATACAATATCACTGAAAGAATTTTGCTATTAAAAATATAAACCTTTGTTTTAGGAAGACTTAACAACAGACATAACTTTGCTGGCATTAAGATAACCAAAAATAAAATGAACCTTAGAACAGGGAGACTTATTCTTACTGAGAGTAACAAGGGTGTTTGCCCCTCTGAAGGAGGAAATCAAGTACAGAGTTCAAATAGAAGATTCTCCATAGGTAGTGATGTCTTTCAGATGCTCTTGTTTGTAGATGACATGGCGATACTGGCAGCTCAGTCTCCTAAGTAAAATCCACAATTAGTCAAAACAATTAGTTTCTCCTAACAGAAAATTCCAAATGGACAATGTCTATTGCCTGGACTCCAATGTGCAGTTAGATGGACCATTTATAAAAATGGTTCATTCAGATCGTATGTCTTGGATATTGTCTAGGCATTGACAATGATCTTCAGCCCAGAATAGAACAGGGAGAGAAGAATATGTGGGCTTGTATTTGGTCAGAAGGATGTGTTGAGTCAATCAGCCAACAAATAAACATTTAAGAGTCCACTATATACTCAGCACTTGGCCAAGCGCTGGGTATACAAAAAGAGACAAAATACAGTCCCTACTCTCAAGCAGCTTAGAATCTAAAGGTTCATGCAAACAAATATATACAAAGCAAGCTATATATAGGACAAATAGAAAATAATTAACAGATGGACTACACTAGAATTATGAGAGGTTGTGAAAGATTTCCTTTAGAAGATAGGATTTTAGTTATAGCTTAAAGGAAACCTGGGAAGCTAATGGGCAGAGATGAGGAGGGACAGCATTTCAAGCAAATGAGGAAAGCCAGAGGAAATGCCTAGAGTGGAGAGATACATTGTATTGTTTGTGGAACAGATAGGAGGCCATGGTCAGTGTCATTGGTTTAGAAGGCTATGTGGGCTCACATAGCTGTAGGATATCAGTTAAGGCAAAATGTTGCCAACTCTGCATAGGTTGACCTTTTCATGTTTTGGATAAATGGGAAGTTATACCGATAGCTCTCCCTAGGTTTACTAATGATCTAATTGCCAAATCCAATATCTGTTTCTCAACCCTCATCCTTCATGAATGCTCTGTAGCCTTTGACACTGCCCACCTCCCTCTTCTCCTTGATACTCTCTTCTCTCTGGGCTTTGCTGTCACTGCGCTCTCTCTCTCTCTTTTTATTAATTTATTTTGATTTATCAATAATCACTTCCATATGCTTTTGAGTTTAAAATTTTTCTCCCCCTTCCTCCTCACCACCCTCCCCAAGATGGCGCATAATCTGATATAGGCTATACATTTACATTCATAGTAAACATATTTTCACATTAGTGATGTTGTAAGTAGAAATTAAAACCAATAGGAGGAACCATCAGAAAGAGGAAACGAAATTCAACAGAAGAGAAAAAAATTAGCAATTCGGCTTCCATAGTTCTTTCCTTGGGTGTGGATAGCATTTTCCATCACAAGGCCTCTGGAGATGTCTTAGATCCTTGTATTGCCAGGAAGGGTTAAGTTTATCAATATTAGTCATCATGCAACCTGGCTGTTATTGTGTACAATGTTCTCTTGGTTCTGCTCACTTCACTCAGCATCAGACCCTAAAAGTCTTTCCAGGTTTTTCTGAAGTCAGCCTGTTCATCATTTCTTACAGCACAATAGTATTTCATCACATTCACATACCACAATTTGCTCAGCCATTCCCCAATTGATGGGCATCCTCTCAATTTCCAATTCTTTGCCACCACAAAAAGAGCTGCTATGAATATTTTTGTACATGTAGGTCCTTTTCCCCTTTGTGTGATCTCTTTGGGATATAGCCCTAGAAGTGCTATTGCTGGGTCAAAGGGTATGCACATTTTTATAGCCCTTTGGGCATAGTTCCAAATTGCTCCCCAAAATGGTTGGATCATTTCACAACTCCACCAACAATGCATTAGTGTTCCAATTTTCCCACATCTTCTCCAACATTTATCATTTTCCTGTTTTGTCATGTTGGCCATTCTGATAGGTGTGATGTGGTACCTCAGAGTTGTTTTGATTTGCGTTTCTCTAATCAATAGTGATTTAGAGCATTTTTTCATATGACTATAGATGGCTTTAATTTCATCATCTGAGAACTGTCTGTTCATATCCTTTGACCATTTATCAATTGGGGAATGGCTTGTATTCTTTTAGATTTGACTTAATTCTCTATATATTTTAGAGATGAGGCCCTTATCAGAGACACTGATTGTAAAAATTCTTTCCAAATTTTCTACCTTCCTTCTAATCTTAGTTGCATTGGCTTTGTTTGTGCAAAAACTTTTCAATTTAATGTAATCAAAATTATCTATTTTGCTTTTTGTGATGTTCTCTGTCTCCTGTTAGGTCATGAATTCTTCTGTTCTCCATAGATCTGACAGGCAAACTATTCATTGCTCTCCTGGTTTGCTTATAGTAGCATCCTTTATATCTAAATCATGAACACATTTTGACTTTATTTTGGTATATGATGTGAGATTTTGGTTTATGCCTAGTTTCTGCCATACTCTTTTCCGGTTTTCCCAGCAGTTTTTTTTTCGAAGAGTGGGTTCTTATCCCATAAGCTGGGGTTTTTGGGTTTATCAAATAACAGATTACTATAGTCATTGACTACTGTGTCTTGCATATTTAACCTATTCCACTGATCCACCACTCTATTTCTTAGCCAGTACCAAGCAGTTTTGATGATTGTTGCTTTATAATACAATTTAAGATCTGGAATGGCTAGACCACCTTCCCCTGCATTTCTTTTCATTAGTTCTCTTGATATTCTGGATATTCTTCCAAATGAATTTTGTTATTACTTTTTCTAACTCTATAAAATAATTTTTGGTAGTTTGATTGGTATGACACTGAATAAGTAAATTAGCTTAGGTAGAATTGTCATTTTTGTTATATTAGCTCTGCCTACCCATGAGCAACTGATATTTTTCCAATTATTTATATCTGACTTTATTTGTGTGAGAAGTGTTTTGTAATTGTGTTCATAGAGTTCTTGGGTTTGTTTCGGGAGGTAGACTCCTAAATATTTTATAAAGTCAACAGTAAGTTTAAATGGAATTTCTCTTTCTATCTCTTGCTGTTGGGCTTTGTTGGTCCATTATTTACTTATGATATCACATTTTTGTCTAAATCATTTATTCATTTTGACCTTATTTTGTTATACAGTGTGAGATGTTGGTCTATGTCTAGTTTCAGTCAAACTGATTTCCAGTTTTCCCTGCAATTTCGATCAGTGTGTTCTTGTCCCCAAAGCTTGGATATTTGGGTTTATCAAATGTGAGATTACTATTGATTTACTACTGTGCATTTTGTACCTAATCTATTCCATTGATCCATTACTCTATTTCTCATCCAGTACCAAATTGTTTTCATAATTGTTATTGTTGTTGTTCAGTTGTTTCAGTCATGTCCAGCTCTTCATGATCCCATTTGGAATTTTCTTTGTAAAGATGCTGAGATGATTTTCCATTTCCTTCTCTAGCATTTTATAGATGAGGAACTGAAGCAAACAGGGTTAAGTGACTTGCCCACGATCACATAGCTAGTAAGTGTCTGGATCCAGATTTGAAAATGACTCCAATCCAAGTGCTCTATCCACAGTGCTACTTAACTGCCCTGGTTTTCATGATGACTGCTTTGTAATATAGTTTGAAATCTGGCTGCATGCTAGGCTGCATGCCTTCAAATTTTTTTCCCATTAATTCTCCTCATATTTTTGTCCATTTGTTCTTCCAGATGAATTATGTTATTATCTTTTCTAGCTCCATAAAATAATTCTTTGGAAATTTGTTTGGTAAGGCACCAAATAAGTAAATTAACTTAGGTATTATCATTTTTATTATATTGGCTTGACCTATCCATGAGCAATTAATATTTCTCCCATTGTTTAGTTGTCTTTATTTGTGTGAAGTGTTTTGGAATTGTTTTCATATTGTCCCTGAGTTTGTCTGGGCAGGTAGATTCCCAACAATTTCATATTGTCTGCAGTTTTTTTTAAATGGAATTTCTCTGTTTCTTGCTTTTGGGTTTTGTTGTGAGTATATAAAAATAATGATAATTTATGTGGGTTTATTTTATGTTCTGCCACTTTGCTAAAGTTTTTGATTGTTTCTGCTAGGTTTTTTGTTGATTTCTCTAAGGTTCTCTAAGTATACCATCATATCATTTGCAAAGAATGATAGTTTTGTTTTCTCATTGCCTTTTCCCTTCATTTCTTTTTCTTGTCTTATTGTTACAGCTAGAATTAATAGTAGTGATAATGGACACCTTTGCTTCACCACTGATCTTATTGGGAAGGATTCAAGTTTATCTACATCACAGATAATGTTTGCTCTTGGTTTTAGGTAGATACTGCTTATTATTTTAAGAAAGGCTCCATTTATTCCTATGCTTTCTAGTGTTTTCTTTTAATGGTATTGCATTTTGATAAAGCTTTTTTTTCTGCATCTATCGATATAATCATATGATTGTTGTTGTTTTTGCTATTGATATAGTCAATTATACTTAGTTATTTTTAAAGATTGAATCAGCTCTGCATTCCTAATATAAATCCCACCTGATAATAGTGTACATTTGTAATATATTGCTGTAATCTTCTTGATGGCATTTTATTTAAAATTTTTACATTGATATAAATTAGGGAAATTGAGATACAATTTTCTTTCTCTCTCTCTCATTTAGGTATCAAAACCACATTTGTGTGTTGAAAGGAATTTGGTAGGACTCCTGCTTTACCTATATTTTCAAACAGTTTATATAGTATTGGGATTAATTGTTCACTAAATATTTGGTAGAATTCACTTGTAACTCTAGTTGGTCCAACAGATTTGTTCCTATGGAGCTTGTTTGTGGTTTGTTTAATTTCTTTTTCTAAGATAATATTATTTAAGTATTCTAATCCCTATTTTGTTAATCTGGGCAATTTACATTTTTGTGTATATTCATCTATTTTACTTACATTGTCAGTTTTACTGGCATATATAATTGGGCAACATAATTCCTAATAATTGCCTTAATTTAATCTTCATTGGTGGTGCATTCATCCTATTAATTTTTGATGTCGGTAATTTGCTTGTATTTTTTTAAAATCAAATTAAATAATAGTGTATCTATTTTATTGTTTTTTCCATAAAGCCAGCTCCTAGTTTTATTTATTAGTTCAATTTTTAAACTTTCAATCTTAGTAATATCTTCTTTGTTTTTTAAGATTTCCATTTTGGTGTTTAATTTGGTGTTAAATTAAAATTTGCCACTTTTCTAGTTTTTTTTTTTTAAGTTGCAGGCCCAATTAATTGATCTACTCTTTCTTTTTTTGATAAATACATTTAGAGATAAAAATTTCCTCTGAAGTATTGCTTTGGCTGCATCCCACAAATTCTGGCATGTTGTCTCATTGTTGTCGTTCTCCTTAATGAAATTATTGATTATTACCATGGTTTCTTCTTTGACCCACTTCAATAAATTTTTAATCTATGCTTCCATGGCCCCTTATTGAATATAATTTTTATTGCATTTTGGCCTTAAAAGGATACATTTAATATTTCTGCTGTATTTGTGAGGTTTTTATTCTTTAATACATGGTCAATTTTTTGTGAAGGGCCATCGATAGTTGAGAAAAAAAGGTATATTGTACTCCTTTCTATTTATATTCAATTTTTTCCTGCAGAGATTTATCATATCTAACTTTTCTAAGATTCTATTCATCTTCTTAACTTCTTTCTTATTTATTTTGTGGTTAGAGCTTTCTGGCTATGAAAGGAGAAAGTTGAGGTCCCCTACTAATATAGTTTTACTGTCTATTTCCTTCTCTAATTCATTTAACTTTTCCTTTAAGAATTTGGATGCTACACCATTTCGTCCATGTACATATAGTATAGATATCACTTCATTATCTGCAGTGACTTTTTAGCAAGATGTAGTTTCTCTGCTTATCTCTTTTAATTGGGTCTATTTTTGCTTTTGATTTGTCTGAGATCATGATTGCTACCTCTGCTTCTTTTTCTTTTTACTTTAGCTGAAGCATAATAGATTCTGCTCCAGCCCCTTTTGAAAATTCTGTGTGTGTCTCTGTTTCAAGTGTGTATCATGTAAGCAACACATGACAGACTCTGGTTTCTAATCTATTCTGTTAACCACTTCCGTTTTATGTGTGAATTTGTCCCATTCACATTTACTCTTCTGATTATTAACTTTGCATTTCCTTTCTCCTATTTTCTTCTGTTTATCCTTCTTTCTCTCTTTGTCTTTCTCTAAAGTCTGTTTTACTTTTGACTTCTGTCTTCCTTTATCTATTCTCCATTTTATCACCCCCCCATTTTTATACTCTTCCCCTCCTATTTCCTTATTGAGTAAGATAGATTTCTGTACCCAATTGAGTGTGAGTATGTGTGTGTATTATCCCCACCCTTTGAACTAATTTAGATGAGAGTGAGGTTTAAGTGTTGCACTCCACATGCCAATTTTTCCCTCCACTGTAAAAGCTCTTCCTTTTCCACCTCTTTTATATAAGATAATTTGCCCCATTCTTCATCTCCCTTTCCCCTTCTTCCAGTACATCCCTTTTTTTCTCACCCATCCATTTTTAGTTCATCCTAACATAATCAACTCATTCACATTTCCTCTTTCTACATAGAATCCTTCTGCTCTAATAATGATAAAGTTCTTAGGAGTTATAGGTATCATCTTCCCATATAGAAATATAAACATTTTTACCTTATTCACTCCCTTATGATTTCTCTTTCATATTCACATTTTGGTCTCTTTTTTTGGTCAGAAATGTTTAAAAGTCTTTTATTTCACTAAATATCCATTTTCTCCCATGAAGGATTATATTGAGTTTGGCTGGGTAGGTTATTCTTGGGTGTAATCCTAGTTTCTTTGTCTTCCAGAATATCATATTCCAATCCCTCAACTCATTTAACTTGGTAACTGCCAAATCTTGTGTGATTCCGACTCTGGCTACATGATATTTGATTTTTTCCCCCTGACTACATGATGTATTTTCTTTGACCTAGGAGCTCTGGAATTTGGCTATAATATTATTGAGAGTTTTTATTTGGGGATTTTTTTTCAGGTGGCAATTAGTGGGTTCTTTGGATTACTATTTTACCCTCTGGTTCTAGGGCATTGGGGCAATTTCACAACTTTTTGAAATAAGGTGTCTAGGTTCTTTCTTTGATCATGGCTTTAAAATAGTCTGATGATTCTTAAATTATCTCTCCTTGATTTATTTTTCAGGTCAATTGTTTTTTTGATGGGATATTTCACTCTTTTTCATTCTTTTGATTTTGTTTTATTGTTTCTTGATATAGGATGAAGTCATTAGTTTTCACCTGCTCAGTTCTAATTCTTAAGGAATTATTTTCTTCATTAAGATATTGTACCTCTTTTTTCATTTGGCCACTTCCTCTTTTTAAAGAGTTATTTTCATCAGTTCAATTTTGTATGTCTTTTTCCATTTGTTCACTTCTTTTTAAAGAGTTATCAGTACCTCTTTTTCCATTTGGACAATTCTGGTTTTTAAGGTATTATTTTCTTCAATATATTGGGTGCCTCTTTTACCAAGCTGTTAATTGTCTTTTCATAATTTTCTTCCCTTACTCTCACTTCTTTATTCAATTTTTCCTCTATCACTCTTATTCGATTTTTAAAATAATTTTTACCTCTTCCAGGAACACTTGTTGTGCTTGTGCCCAGTTCATATTTTTTGAGGCCTTGCTTGAAGCTGTTTTGACATCATTCTCTTTTGAGTTTGTCTTAAGCTTTCCTGTCACCATAATAGCTTTTTTATGATCAAATTAATTTTTTTTGTTTGTTCATTTTTCCAGTCTATTTCTTGACTTTGAACCTTATGTTTAAGTTGGGCTCTATTGCTGGCATGGGGGTGGAAGGGACACTGTCCCAAGCTTCAAGTTTTTTTGCACTGATATTTTGAGAGCTATTTCTGGAGATTTGGAAATTTTTGGTCCTTCCAAGGTGGTGTGATCTGAGGAGAGGTATGATCATATCTCTCCTGTTCTGGGTTCTTGTCTTTACCCAGGAACGGCCCTTGATCCCTTGGGATTGCAATGGATACTGCTCCTTTTGGTGATAATGCTTCTGAGGGCCCCTGCTCCCTTGGGATCAGAAGTGTTACTGTTCCTCATGGTCCCTGATCCCTTGTGACTGAAAGAAATACTACTTCTCAGAACTACTGCTCTTTTGTGACTGAAAGTGCTCCTTTCTACCTTTGTACTATGACCCAGAAGTGGGCATAGGCCATGAAGTTGCCTATTTTCCTGTGACTAGTGCTAGCACAGGGATCCCTTGTAATCTCTATCCAATCAGATGTCAGATCTCTAACATCTCTAGCTTGAGAGCTCCCAAAGCTTCTGCTCCTTCTGTCACTACCTCCAAGTGCCACCATTGGTGTTGTATCCACAATGGCTCTGGGCCAGCCTCCACCCCTGTGTCACTGATATCTCCTTCTGACCTCCTGAGTGGTGTTAGACTGGAACCTGACCTTTTATTGGTTCTTCCACTCCAGTATTCAATGATGTTTCAAAGTTGTTTGGTAGAGGGGAATGTTTGGATGGCTCAGCTGAGTGTTTCCTCTACTCTGCCATCTAGACTACACCCAAATATATGGTCTTTCAGAGAATATTAAAGGTTCAGAGAAATATGCAAACTTATCTATATGGTTCTATAAGTTTTCATGCTGTTTACTTCAAAATTGGATAAGTTATCTTTCAAATTTTGTGTTTATATTTCTTAAGTAGCCATAATTTGATAAGCCTATCATCTATGTCTTCATCAGATCACTGATAAAAATGCTGAACAGTACAAGACCAAAGACAGAGTCATAGAGCATTCCACCCAGGTTGATACAATTCAATTAATGATTAATTAATTCCATTGATTCATTTCTTTCTGTTTAGTCATTCAACAAGTTCTGAAAGAAGCTAACATTTGCATTATCCAGTGCTCATGTCTCTCTTATCTATATGGACAAAGTCATGGGACACGACACAAAAGAAAAGCATGAGAGCTTTTGTTGAATGTTTTACCAAAATCTTGATGTGTTGTGTCTACACCACTGAAATCAATGAATGGTTGGCTACTTATTTCACCAGAGTATTACTTTAATATAGATGTGTGTATATACACACATACATGCGTACATACGTACTTGTATATATTCTACTATATGAGGAACACAGTGATAATTACTGGGTGGAATGGATATAAGTTAAGACACAGTCCTCACACAGTTTACAATCCAATAGGAAGACACAACACAAACTCAGGTAATAAGATACAAAATGAAAATGATCAGGTCACAGTAGAGATTGGAACCATGTGCTATAAATAGTCTAAAGGAAGAAGGCTTTTAATTGAGAAAGAGAATGAGGGAAGATTTCATGGCAATTGTGGCACCTGAGATGAACCTCAAAAATGCACATGATTTTAAGAAGAAGAGAAGAGGGATGAGGGGAAAGTTAAAGGGAATAACAACAACAACATCAACAACTTCATATCATGCTTTAAGGTTTGCAAAGTACTCCTTTCACAACAACTTTGTGAGGTAGGTGGAATAAGAAATGTTATTTCCATTTTACAAATGGGGAAACTGCATCTCTGAGAGGTTAAGTGGCATAGCTACTAAATACCTGAGGTAGAATTTGAACTCAAGTCCTCCTGAGTCTTGGTCCAGTCCTAAGCAATATAGTAGAATAATAATAATAGCTAAAACTTACATAACACATTAAGTTTTGCAATGGGATTAATGTTATCTCCTTTGATCCTCACAACCCTATAAGGTAGGTGCTATTATTATCTCCATTTTATAAGTGAGGAAACTGAGGTGAATTGAAATTAAGTGACTTGCCCAGGGTCATGTATCTGGGAATTGTCTGAAGCAGGATTAGGATAAGAGGTACAGTGTTCTATCCACCAAACCACACAGCTACCTTCAGCATATTGTGAGGGGTGGGGTGCGGAATGAGTAGAGTAGAATAGTATGAAATAAATTTGGAAAGGTAAGTTGGAACCAGTCTGTGGAAGGCCTTGCATAATGGGAGTTTGTCCTAAATTTGGTAGGCAATAGGGAGCCATTGAGGAGTTTTGAGCACAGGTGTGAGAAGATCAGATGTGATGTGATTTGTGCATTATTCCTTGACTTTGGCTGTAAAGATGATGCTACTAGTACATGATATTTATATAATACTTTTTTTTCAAAGTAACTTATAAACATTATATCCTTTGACCTTTAGATTATCCTGGTCACTTCATATATTGTTATCCCCATTTTACGAGTTCAATTAAATCCAACAAATATGTAAAGGCACAGTCTGATTCAAACATGGTAAAGCCTCCATATTCAAGCCTCTCCTTGCGTTTCTTCCATTAGGGGAAACACCCTGAGAATTTTGCATTGGTGTTGATTCAGAGCATCTTCTCCAGGAGTATCTCAAAGGATATTATATAGGCTACCTGCAGAATCTCCGTAATGCAGTAAAAAAAAAAAAAAGCCAGTAATGGAGATAGGGAGAGAGGACTTGAGGTAGAAAGCAAACAAATATCCCAAAAGAATCACATATCAATGATATTTTCAAATGTAAAACTCCATTAGTTTGTCTTAAAACCAAATACTAAGAGCTAGATTTGAGGAATCCATGCAATTATCATATTCTGCCTTCTTAATGATGTTTCAGAGCCCTTCATCTGAGTGAGACAAGGTTTGGAATAACATCACGCTAAGGTCCATAAATAACATGACAATTCTATTTCCAAGATCACATTATCACAGGGAGAATTTATAATTGTTTCTCTAGATGAAGTTAACAAAAAGATTTAATTTAATTTCTATGTTTGATGATAGTAATATTTGAATACTAGCTTATGTTTTGCAACTATTAACATATTATATGAGGTTAACTGCATGGAGTGAATCAACCACACTGCTTCTAATGATTGATCTGTGTAATAAAAAAAATGCCTATATACACCATTCCTTGGAAGAAATTAAAGAATTTGGCCAGCATTAGTCAAAACCTCACAGAATCAACATCTGATGCTCTCAATGCAGCGGGCTATTAGTACTCATAAGAATACAAAGTTTGGTTTTGTTCATTCATTAAAAAAAAACATTTATTAAGCACTTACTATATGCTAGGCAGTGGCAGCATGTCATAGTGAATAGAGCCAATTCTGTAATGGCTAGTGTTATGTATGCTATGATGCACTAAGAGAGAGGTACAGGGTTCAGAACAGGGAAGGTGATAGTACATTGTCCATTTTGGACCATATATGGAGTATCACATTTATTTCTGGCACTACATTTTAAGAGACCCATTGGCAAGCTAGTGAGTATCCAGGTCTTATCCTCCACCATCTTATGATGATAAATGCCCTGACAGGCAAGACCATCACCTACGAGGTTGAACCCAGGGACATTATTGAGAGCATAAGGCCAAAATCCAAGACAAAGAGGGCACCCCTCCTGACCAGCAGAGGCTCATCTTTGCAGACGAGTAGCTGGAAGATGGCCACACCCTGTCTGACTACAACATTCAGAATGAACCCATTCTCCATCTGGTCCTGCATCTTAGGGGTGCCTGTTAATTTTTGACTTTATTATGAAAGCATAAATTGCTAATGATAGCATCATTTTGCCCTTATTGACTCTTTAAAGTCTTGATATTAAAATTTGAGATCACCAGGTTCAGTAATGGCTCAGCCAAATGATAATAAACGTTTTTGTTGCATATTGAAAAAAAAATGTACAACAGGGCTACTGCCACTACTCAACATAGCCTCTGGGCACCCAGACCTACATCTAAAGTTTTTGTCACTACCACCCCCAGATCCCTGGAATTAAAACAGTATCACACCAATACCACAAGCCATCATAGGTCTCTGAAAGGCATAGGCTCCAAACTACAGGGGTCTATGGCTAGGAGAGTTGCACCTCCTGCTTCCCAAACTCTCTCCCTGCTGCTTTTCCCCCTTACCCTCATTCACCCATTCAAGTCAGTTCAATCCCAGGTCTTTTCCTATGTCATGCATTTTCATTTTCCCCTATGGTCTTTCTCTATATTCTTCTCTACCAATTTGATCCTTAAAAAACTTATCTTCCTCTTTAGTCCCTTGTATTTTCATTCTATGTCATTTTGTGCTTGTGGAAACCTGACTCTCTTCAGGGGACAATGCATCTTGGATGTCTTCTCCAATGTTACTTGCTCCTTCTCTCCTGTTCCATGAAACTCCACACAAGGAGGAAGGGTAGGAATATTCCTGATTCCCTATCGACACTTTAAGATCTTGCTTTTGCCTCTATCACTCAGCTGCCTCTTCTCCTTTCTGTTCACTCCATCATCCTATAACATCCTTCTTGCTGAAAATCTACTGGTCTCTGGATCATCTGTCCTCCTTTTTAAAGGAGATTATAGTTTTCTCTCTATATATATATATGTATATGTATGAATGTGAATACGTATATATGTATGTGTACAGGTTGACATGACTTCAAATGGCCTGGTCTCCAAGTTCATCAACCTTCTCATACTCTAACACTTCTCTTGTTCTTTAGCTTCATTCTATTTCTTCTATTATCATCAACCATAATTGTGCTAACTCTGAAATTTCCCTCTCTGATCATTACCTTATGTCCTTCCATCTATCCCTCTGTTTCATTTCTCCTAAATCTATTCTTTAGCCTCACAACAATATCCATCCTATTTATTATCCTTGCTGTACCCTAACTTTCCTAATAGTATTCCTGTTTCACCACACAGCCTCTTCCACCCTTGACTCCCTTCCCTTCCATATTATTGACATTCTTGCCATTCCTCAACTCCACATCACCTTCACCATATGTGTTTCCCAATCATATTCCAAAGATGCAGTATGCCACTGGAGGAAGTCACACTCCTGGTGTCAACTTGGTCCACAAAACATTCATGTTTCTAATCCCCCAATGTTTCATGGCAAAATTTTTATTTTTCATTGATTGCTTCTCTAGCCCAGTCTCTTCAGGACTGCTCCAAATCTTTTCTTCTCTTACCACATTCCTAATGCTTTCTCTTCATTCCCAATAGCCCTGACTTTACTAAGAAAATAGAGGCCATCTACTACGAATTCCCCCTTTTCTTATATTCTAGAATACATAATTCTATACCACATGCATTCCCACCTCCTTTCCTCTGTTTCTGAGGAAAATGTCTCTTTTTCTTGCCAAAGTCAACCTTTTCTTTTCCTATTCTCTCAATTTCATCCCCACTATCTCTTCTGAGAGCAATGATGATCTCTCTCACCTTAAGTCTCTATTTATTGTCTCCTTCCTAATGCCTATGAAGATGTTCAGGTCTACCCCTTACTTAAAATAACTTCACTTGATCCCACTGTTGTCTCAAGTGATCACCCAATATCTTGACTCATGTTCACTTCCAAATTCCTCAAGAGAACAGTTTACACTTGTTATGTCCAATGCCTTGCTTCTCACTTATGTCTTAATTCCTTCTAATTTGGTTTCCAACCCCCTCACTCAACTGAAACTGCTTTGTACGTTACCCCTGACTTTTAAAATGCTAAATGAAATTAAATGAAATTTTTCTTAGTTCTCTTTCTACTTGACTCCTCCATAGATTTTGATATTGTATGTACCCTCCTCCTGGACCCTCTTTCTTTGGCTTTCATGTCATTGCTCCTTTCTAGTTTTGTTTTTACTTTTTTTGTCTTCTTTTTATATGTTAAGAGAATTCCTTAATATGCGTGTCCCCCAACACTGACCAGAAACATATTCTCATCCCTCTCTAAAATATCTCTCTTCAATATTTTATTAGACCTGTGGATTCAAGTATCATATCTACACAGATGACTGCCAAGTCTATATATTTTTCTAATTTTTTAAAGAATTCTTATTATTTCATTAACATTTTTTCCTGAGGTTTCATTGTGATGTGAAGGTAACTGTTTTTATCGAATGCTATTCCATTGGAGTACAAACTCTTGAGGATCCTATGAAACTGGAAAAAACTTTAAATAAGGAGCCAAGATTGAACTCAAGTAAACATTTAGGAATTACTTGCATATTTGTTTTCTGAGGACTAGACCAGTTAAATGCAGAGACTGTCATCACCACATTGATCCCAGCATAATATATTGTTTCAGCCACAGCAACTCAACAAACATCTAGGAGTTGTAATGTGAAGTGGTAATGGTGGCAGTTGTGGAAAATCTGCACAAATCATGGATCTTTACATGGATCCTTAAAATATTGAATTATTATTGTTCTTTTTGTTGTTGTCATTGTTATTGGTCATGGGATGTTGTCATGTGATTTACCTCAGAATCTTGTAAGGAAAGTTCTTTGTAAACCATGAAATATGTTTGTATTTTTTTTCTTTCCTGAAGGAATGAATAAAAAAGCCTTTACTAAGTGCTTACTATGTGTAAAGCATTTGCTAAAAGCTGGAGATACAAATGGGAAAGTAAGATATCTCTGCTCTTAAGCATATTATATTTTAACATAATTTAATTAAATAAATAACACAATTAAATATAATAATATAAAAATATAAGGAAACAACATTGTTGTTATTGTCATACATACTCTGAAATCAATGTTTCCATGTGTTAAATCATTTAAAATTATTAAGAGCTAGAAAGTATCTTAGAGATTGCCTAGTCCCCACCACTAATTTTACAAACTGGACAATGAAAGCAGTTGGCATGGTGCCTGGCAAATAGTAAGCACTTCATAAATGTTTATTAATTGATCAATTGGAGGCTCAGAGAAGTTAAACAACTTACTCAAAGTCATATTATAGAACTAGGAATAGAAATCAGGTCTCTTGACTTGTAGTTCCATGTACTTTTTATAATATCGTGCTGTCAAAGAATAGTAATATATGAGAAATACTTAGTGTCAAGAAAGCTGAAATTGAAGTTCTAGAATATATGGAAAAATGTGATGGTCCATTTTAAAAAGGCTTTTCACAGCTATGTTCAGTGCAAGAACACTTATGGGCAGCTAAGTGGTGTGGTGAATAGAGTGCCAGGCTTGAAGTCAGGGAGACATTCTCCTGAGTTCAAATCTGGCCTTAGACACTTACTAGCTGTGTAAACTGAGCAAGTCACTTAACCTTGTTTGCCTCAGTTACTCCCCTGTATAATGAGCTAGAGAAGGAAATGGCAAACTACTCCCAATATCTTTGCCAAGAAAACCCCAAATGGAGTCATGAAGAGTCAGATATTACTGAAAATGACTGAACACAACAACAATCAGTGCAAGAAGATGAACATGGAAAGGATAGATTACTGATGGATGCAGATAATGTTAACAAATGATAGAAATTACAACTACTCAGTTGCTATCTTGCCATTATCTTCTCTTTCAAGGTGAATGGTCTCAGGACTGGAACCTGTACGGTAAAAATATATTTTAAGGGGAAGTAGAAGACAGAGATAGGGGAAGAGATACAAAGAAAAATCTACTTTGCTTAAATAAGTTGAAATCACCTGATTTGGATGGCTTTCATCCCTATTATTCCAAAAAGATTTAAAGATGTGACAGTGAATTGCTATTGGTAATCTTCAAATTATCATAGAGAACAGGAAAGATGGAAAGTGTAGCCAAGATGAAGGAGTGGTAAGATGCAGTGGAGCAAGTTTCCTTCCAAAAACCTCCTACAAACAGATCTAGAAAATGCACCAGACTGAATCTTGATTGGAAAATTCAGGAAAAAAGTCACAGTGAATCATTTGTCCAGCCCAGCCTGACTTAGAGAGACAGATGGGGAGGTCTGCTGAAACTGGGGGGACAGGTTGGCATAGGAGCTTGCTACATGGAAAGCATTTTAGCACTTAGGCAGAGGCTGTGAATGAGTGTAAGAGAATCTCTTAGACCCCAATGGGGGACAAGCAGACCCCTACCAAGACACTATGATGAGGACAGGTGCCAACTGGAATCTTTGTCACCCTAATACTAGTCACAAATCCAGAGCAGATCAAGAATAAGACCTGTTGGTATACATCTGCCCTACACAACATTGTGGGTTGTCAGTGGCCCACATGCTACTTGTGGCCTGTTGAAGAATTTCTAGTGGCCTGCAAAAATGCAAATCCCTCAGCAAAACTAACTATGTGAAGTTCCCTTAGGGCAGGCCTACACAACATAGGGCCACTTGTGCCTGCCAAAGGATTTCACACACACACACACACACACACACACACACACACACACACACACAC